>NC_141538.1:41940000-42255000 GCF_021556685.1 Rattus norvegicus | reverse complement strand
GCTCCAAGATAAGTCATGCCATTTTATCAGCAAGGAACTGTTAGAAGGTTGATTAAAATAATAACTCTGAAAGTCAAAATTTCAAATTCAACTAAACATTTCATCTATATTTACATGATAATCAAGTTTTTTAAAGGATACGCGAAAGGGAAAAGTGGTTACTTATTGTATGTGAGCCATTTCCAGTAGGGAGCACCACTTACTATTCCAAAAACCTTTATAAAAAAATTTCTGGGATTTCATCCATGACAAGATCTTATTCATTTCCTTAAAGTTCTTATATTTTGTATTTTTCTGTAATTTCAAAACTAAAGGATGCAACCCAACTTCTGTTTTTCCAGCAAGTCTTTGTCTGAGGTTCTATGCTAGGTTCAGTACTCATACCTGCAACTTACTTTGTTTTTGTAGGATAAAAATCACTGAGCCTAAAGGTTTGGATTCATTTAAAGAATCTCAGTGCTTCTCTAATGTCTTCTTATATTTGCCCCTCATCACTTTCATCTTTTCTTTTCTAAGAGTCATTCTCCTTGAAGAAAAGGAAGAGAAACAAAATACTTGTGTAGTTTTCTTTCTATGCTAGCTGTCAGCTCAAACTCTTTCTTCAGTGGGAGTGTGATATAATAGCTGTGTTGCTTCTTCAAATCCTTTTGACTCAGCACTTGTCTTTAAAGATGCCTACAGAAAGAGAAAATGTAGCAGACTCCTTTGTGTGCTAAGTATGCTTCTCCTCTCTTCCTTTCCCAGTCAGCTATTCAGAGAAGAGAACAGCCATCCAGTTTTTCAGGTGTTAGATATCGTACTGAGCCTAGACAGTTAAATATAAATACTGGTCCCATGTCTGCAACAAATGATATCAGAATTTAGCTACTGGTTGTGTATTTGGACTGGGGGCTAAATGAGGCATATTGTGTATAGATGTAGGTGCCATCCCTAAATCAATCAAGAAACAAGACACTAGAATATGATATGCTTCCATTGAGTGCCTGAGGAGTGGCACTTGTACATTGTTAATGCTTGTCCCAGGGAAGCGATGCAGAAAAGTTAAATAGAACTTCAATGTAGAGGAATTCTGTGAGCTAAACCTTAGTTGGTTACTAGAAAATAGCTTTCTGAGTAGTGCCAGAATAGGAAGAGGAGACTCTAAATGGCTGGGGTTGAACATTATCCATTTAGAAATCTCTAGGTTATTAGAACTGTCATGGAAGGAATTGGAAGGTAATAAGAAAATGTCCTTTCTTAGCAATCCTTTATATATATGAATCTTCACAGATGTTTAGATATTGTGTGGTTTTTAAAGTTTCACATTTATGCATTCCTACCAAGAGTTTATATATAGGAAGTGATTAAAAACACTTTTGTTGTTCACAGTGATATTTTTTAACCCCTCTGGAAAAATAATCAGTGTCCTTCTTAGTGGGCTTCCCACTGGAAGAATCTGTCCTGAGATGACCTGATTTCAGAGGCTTTGTGAGCTACTCTACTAATATATTTATCCTACTATTTTAGAATACAGAACTATTGAAAGTTTAAGTTTTAAATAACGCAGAAAGAAGAGAAAGAAGCCTGAAACTCATAGGACAAAAATATGTTACTTTTAAATTATTTTTCCTAATATTTCATGCTGTCCTAAAAGTGTTATCTTTTGGATTATCATTCACAGCAAATCATGTGCTCAGACAGATTACAGAAATGTTCTTCTGTGTTTTCTTCATAAAATTTAGATGCTATTTCCCAATTAAAATGGCACTGGTACAGCAGCCTTTCCCAACTTCCTCATAAACACATACAAAGCCATCGAAACACATGCACACATACACACATCCATCAAAAGCTGGCACAAGAGCCAGCCTGCTGCCAGAGATTCAATGAGGTTTTTACTGAAACAAATCTGACAAAATATTTTTAAAATGTAAACAATAGTTTATTTTTTTCTGTCTGCAACTACATGGAAAGCTTCTTCAAGCTGTCTCCACTCTGTCCTTAATCAGATGTTACCTTCCTTCATATATCAAAACTTCACTAAAAAAGCACTTTGAGACAGCCCAGCGTGGCCCTGTCATGGTGTTTGAAGGGACTACAATTTTGTTCTAGCCTAGGAACTCTATTTATATTTATCTGCAACAATTCACCAAGAGAGAGCCAGGGAAGAGTTACTGTGGCCGTTGAGAGTTTGGCCATTCTGGTCCATGAGTTTAAAAGGATTACATAGGGACTGAAAGGATGGCTCAGCATCTAAGATAAGAGTACTTAAATGTCGGTGGTAGTGGGGGGGTTGGGAAGGGGAGGGGAACACTCTTATAGAAGAAGAGGAGGAGAAGAGGATAGGGGCTTATGTCTGGGAAACTGGGAAAGGGAATAACATTTGAAATGTAAATAAAAAATTATCCAATATAAAAAGAGTACTTATTGCTCTTGTAGCGGAACCAGGTTCAGTTCCTAGCCTGCACATGTGATGCAGAAGCATCTGTAGGCACAATACAGGGCACAATACCTAAAGCCCTATTCTGCCTTAGTGAAAACCACACACATACATACAGGTAAACATTCACACACATAAAATGAAATAAAGACATTTAGAATAAAATTTTAAAAGTGATGGTATTGAATTTTCACCTACCATCCAATGATGTGAGTTCATAGTTTACTTTTGAATGTCAATGTAATTTTCTTTTCAGAGATTATCAGAGAAGAATAGTTATAGAACTATTTTATTTTTATTTTAATCTGCAAAGAGGGTGGGGATAAAACATATATTTGCAAACAAGTGCTATCAAATCCTATCCTTAAGGGCATTGATTAAACTCCTCTCTTTGCTGTAAATGTAATTGGCTGGACTCTGAAACTACTAAGGCCCCTAGAGAAGCATTATAATGGATAAGGCTGTAATGTTACAGTATTGCCATAGCCTATGACCTAGGTTTGAGGAAGGATCCCAAGGTTCCATAAGCCTCCTTAGAATTATTATCTTCTATATAAAAGAAAGCACCATGAAATTTGGGTCATGATTTGACTGTATTAAAAATTATTTAGTGAATATTTGTATTGTGTCTTTTCTTCATCTAAGGAACTTGCGATCAACAGCATCCAGAGGAGAAAAACAGAATTCTATATTTGCCTTCTCCAAAATGCTTATGAGTCTCAGAGAAAGCACATAAACATAAGTTCTATAAAGGCTTATAGTAAAAAAACAGAAGTGTACTTATGGTATGTATATTTTTAAATCAAACTTTAATATAGCTACTAATTTTCCTCATAGCAAGAATACATAAAATCAATTCTTTGTGGCTTTTTTTCAAAGCTACAATACACTATCAGTGATAGTCACTTTCATGGTCATCTCCTGACCTTACTGTTCCCATGTCACAGAAGTTCTGCACATGGTGTTCAACATCCATCCAAATCCCCAACCTCTATTAACCATTAGTTTGCCTTCAGTTTTTATGATATTGATTTTCTAAAGATTATATGTATGTAAAATTTTGTGGTATTTGTTTTTTGTGCCTAGCTTATGTCACATAATGTAAACATTTTATCATTCATTAAAATATTATGTTTTGATACAGAATTTTGATACAGAATATGTTAGTTATAATCTTCCTGCCTCAACTCCTTCCAAATCTTTTGAACCTTCTTATCCACCCAACTTTATGATATTTCTCTTCAAATTGTCCCCCCTAAAGCAAAAGAAAATCACATCCAAAGACAGAACCATGAAGAACAAACAATAAAAATGAAAACAGAAAAATGTATTTAAGAGATAAATACAACAAAAATAATACCATTAAGCAAAGTAAACCAAAAGCACAGTGGGTTGAGAGAGGACCTTTTTTTGTTGATCCAAAACTCTTTGGCATGAGGTCTGTTGAAGAGTGTGGTCAATACACTCAGTGATACTGTATTGTAGAACACTAATTTTTATTTTTTCTTACAGTTATCACTTGTAAATAGCCTCTTTGCCCTTTTATTAACAGTGAGACTTTTAAGTCTATTTTCAGTACTTCTCAGTACTGAGGTTTTGTCCAGTTAGAAACTATACAAGTTTTAGGCCAGCTCTCATAGTCTCCACGAATTCACATGCGCATCACTCTTATGCTGCTGGGAAGACACTGTTTCCATCTACTCTTGCTCTTAAAATATCTCTGCATCTTCTTCCACATAGCTCGCTAACCTTTGAGGGGAAGCTTTGATAACAACATCCCATTGAGGGCTCAGGGCTCCAAAGTTTCTCACTCACTTTCAAAGAAAGTTTGTCTAATCTTGGATTTCTTTGTTCGTTACTATCTCCTACAAGGAGAATCATCTTTCATGAGGGGTAAGTGGTGCTCTGATATACCATCATGTCACTAGGAGTAATTTCGTTACTATGATCTTCAGCAGAGTAATAGTGGATTTTCTTCTGGGAGCATGACCTAGTCTCAGGTTCTTGGCTGCATTAGCATTGTCATATATGTGTTCCACTTCAGGTAGCAAACTTAAATCCATAAAATAGTATTTTGTATTCAATTAGTACATACATTTATGTTACCATTTATGCCAATATCACACCAGCATATCTTATAAGCAGTTGTTTTTATAGGTCACAAGGTTTAGAGATATTCAAATTGATGAATACTTTGCTCTTCAGGTAGGGGGCAAAGTTCCTTCCAGAACCATGAGCTGTAGTCAGTGGAGATGAAGCTTCATTTCCCCATGATTGATAACATAAGGAAGTGTCTCTTCATCAGCACACTCAACCACCAGGATATAATTTATATCCAATAGCCTTTGCAATAAACTGTGATGGCGAGGATGTGCCTATGAGACTCTTTTTGGCAATAATTCAACACTGGATAATCCATTCCTGGAACTGGAGGCTTTATTTGGTAGAATATGATGTCTAGCTGAAGCATTATGTCCACCATTATATGTTAAGTACATTTAATTCTTTCCATACATGTTTGTATGTACATGATTCTTCTAAAAATGTAGGCTTCTATATGGCTTTTCAAAAGACCTTATGTGTTTGTTATTTTTAAACAGGTTCCTTCCTTTACCTTGTGCTCCCATCTCTATTTTTCCTTAAATCTTCTAATCTAGTTTCCTCTACTTTTCCTTTTTTGGAAAATCCACTCCTCCCTCCCAGTTCCTTAAATGGTTTCCTCTCAAGTTACACAAATTGAAGCACGTATATCTAAAGTTTGAAAGCTAATACACCCACATTTAGAGAAAACATATTTTCATTTTGAGTTTGTGTTACATCACTCAGGATGATTGTTTCTAGTGCCATCCATTTACAAACAGATTTCATAATTTCAATTTTCATGAAAATTCAATATATTTTATGTAAATATACCACATTTAATTTATTCAGTTATCAGTTGTTGGAAATCTAGGCTATTTCCTTTTTTTCTGACTATTAATGAAAAGTCTCAGGAACACGAATGAGCAAGTTCTCTGTATTGAAATAGAGGTTTATTTGGGTATTTGTCTTCATTTGAACATTTTTCTTCTGTAGTTACAGAGAATTTGATAAAGCTGTTTTCAAGGCCATGATAAACAATGCTTGCAAGCAAGAAAATTGATTTAATACATTTTATATTTCAGATAAAATATTTCAAGAATAAAAAAATGGTTGAAGGCGATAATTCCTGTTGTCTGTTTTGAAATAGGAAGGGAATAAGGCAAGCCAACAATAGACTTCATCAATCTGCAAGGAAAATCTCATGAAATAGAAAGATGTAAAGACCTTTAAAGGCTGAAAAATAGAATTGTTCCCCATTTTGCTCAACAATTTTGGTTTCATGAAGAATCTCTCTTTTAATAGAATTTTTCTGGTTTAAAGTCAAATACAGTTAATTGCAAGACATATATAGGTTTTATGTTTTATGACCATTATCTGTTTCTGAACTACTCACCAGCTTTGCATCAACTCATCATGCAAACATTTTTCATAACATTTGAGTATAATCAGCCTTTCTTCACTAAGATTGGTGTTGTCATATTCATTTTATCCTTAGTTATTTTGAACAATTCTCTCCTAAACCAATCCAAAATGAAAATCCAGGAGGGTTTGCTTTTAAGGCTACTTATTACACAGCAATTGTATGATAAAATTTGCTAGCTTATGTATGACCACGTTAATTTCTGATGCTTTCCCTTCAGTATATACCCTATGGAAGTAGATGAAGAAAAATGGATGAAGTTTAATAAATATTTAAGCTTCTCAGATAAATCGTACTAATTTTTCCTGTTATTATTGTGGCAATTGTTAGACAAATTATATTATATTTTATTGCCCAATTATTGTAAAATAGTTGAAGCACTTAAAAATATTATCAAGAACTGTTGTTATAAACTATATGAGTAAAGGAGATCACATACTAACTGTAGATATATTCATATAGAAATTTTTACTTTTCCATATATGTCCATTCTCCCTCCAAAAAGAAGACAAAAACAAATTTGTAAAATTAATATTATGCATGGACAAAATAGTGAGAACATCAGTTAAGAAATTCTCCCAAATTATGCCACTATGGATTATTTTTTTTAATTTTCTACTAGTATTCAGTAATTTTCAGGAAATTGAAAATATGTATTATTACATTCACATAGAAGCATACAATATGGCAATTTTTATAAAAACTAGATGATTGGATGCAACTTTAGCACAAAGCAAAATTATGGCTTTCTGCCTGTTATTTGTCATTTCATGATTTCAAAGCAAATGAAACGTGACACGTTTGTTGTACTTTCTGAAAACATTTTTAAAATGTGCCTGCAGAAAACTACCTCTTTTGATTTATTTTTTAAATATTATTTGACAGATTTACAAAGTTTTTCTACTGAATATGAACTGACCTTTTACTGTGCAGATCTAATTAGCACAAGGCAGACAGTGTCCTCTGGTCACTCTTAAATAATGTTTATTTTTACATTGTTTGGGTGTTTTGCCCACACATATGTATGGGCAGTGTGTGTATGCCTGCAGAGACTGCAAGAGACCATGAGATCCCCTGGAATTTTAATTGCATATGGTTCAGAGCTGCCATGGGAAGAAGTGAGCTAAACCACAGAGCCATCTCTCTCCTACATATTTCTCATGGATTTCTATGACATTTAGCCACGATGGATAAGGATTTGGACTGACAATGCTCCCAAAGAGATGCTCTATCTTGAACCTTAGTAACTATTCAGACTTTGACCTCTGTTTTCACTCATAAAATTCTTAGTTCTTTACTATTATCATCAAAACGCATTTTTATATTTTGAAATGTGAGTTTTCAAACTTTTCCACAAAAGATCCCTCACTTTTTCATAATATATATTCAATTATAGACCACAAATATTACTTTTATTGGCCAGATGTAATTATCATCTCAGAGCCGTACTGCTGAATAAACTCACCTTTTCTAGCACTATCTGGACTCTGGCTGACTGTTTCAACATACCTGTTCTGGTGTAAACTCCTCTCTAAGCTGACTGATTCAGACTGACTTCATGGCTTCTGACTGCATTGTTCTGTTTGACCTCAACCTGACTCTGGAATTCAGGTCTAGTCTGTATCCTCATTATCCATCTTGTTCTGTCTTCATCTGCAACCTGTCTCTTTAAAACTCTCCCAGAAAAACAAATCTACCCTCCTCTCTTTCTATCCTGCTTTCTTGAGTCACCATTCTTTCCTGTCTCTTCTTATGAGAGCTGGACTTATCCTAATTCTGACTCATGATGAGGCTTCACTGGGTCTGTCCCTCAGCTAGACATCATTTTCAAACATGGCTGCTTCCTTCTACAAGCTAACTGATTTTCATTGTTTGGGATTAAAGGTATGTACTAAGGTCATGTCTGGAATACAGTCAAAGGGATTTAATGTCGGTCATTCTTTCCAGATCACACAGGGTTTCGATTGTGATCCCTTGCCAGAGCATGCATGTTTCTGGACTAAAATTCCTCTCCCATGGCCAGATTTTCCACCAAATTATTTATCTATCTTATTAATTTTTTGTATGTCCTTCCCAAGGTTACTAGGAATAAAAATCAACAAGTCATTTACTAAACTATCACAAGGACTCCTTCAAGACCACCTTAGTTTGATTTCCAATTCTCCTTAATGCATCATAATTTAAATAACAAAAACTATAAATTCTTGATTTTTTTTCTTTTTGTGGTGTTCTTCATTATAATAATTCTTAATCTTTTATTCTTTACTGCTACAGTCCTTCACTGTTAATCTTTTTTGATGGTATTACATTTTTTAACAACTGGATAAGTGATCTGAAGTTGTAAACATTCCCATAATTAGTCCTCTTTACTCAGCTATATTTTTTAAGTACGAAAGAAGAGTTAGTTTTGGGAAAATGGTCACATAGGAAATTGTTTTGAATTTTATCTAAATCAGTCATCTGAAGCAATCAGAAGAATAAGAACTAAAACTTTATTAAAAAATTTATTCTAATTTTTCTGAACTGATTTATATACTTTCTTACTTTTTCCATTGACAAAGAGAATTACTTCCATAGTAAACAAAAATCCATTTGAAAGTATTTGTATGTATTGTATAATAGGTGATTGAGCATACATGATCGTTTAGATAAATAATAATTGAACTGATCAGAGATATACTACAGCTAAGTATATAACATGTAGAATTAGCAAAAATAAATCTTCATTATATAGATTTTTCAGGATAGTAAAGTAAATGTATAGTTAACTGTAGAACATATAGAAGTTTGCTAATATACAGTCTAGCAAAATAAAACAAAAATTAATGTTTATTATTTCTGCAATAGTACCTAACAACAGACAAACAAATTGTGAAATCATTGTTCTTCATTTTATAAATAAAATAATCATGCACACAAGAATGAAAATATGGTTTGGCAGTATTTATAGAGATCTAAAAACTCTAATGGCACATGTAAAAAATATTTTATATTTTTTTCTTTAAAACATATTTTATTTATTTACAATCCAAATGATGTTGCCCCCCCATCTTTTTCCCTCTTCCCAGAGTTCTTCACCCCGCCCACTCTGCTTTGCTTCTGAAAGGGTACTCCAGGATCCTTCCCTCCCCCATACCCCGTGGGCATCTCCTTTTTGCTGAACATCAAACCTCTACTGAATTAGGCACATTGTCTCCCTCTGAGGCCAGATATGGCAGTTCTCTACAACATATATTCCAGGGATCATGTACCAACCCAAGAATGCTTTTTGGTTGGTAGTTTAGTCTCTGAGAGCTCCCAGGGGTCTGGGTTAGTTGACACTGTTGGTATTCCTGTTGGGTTTCCATCCCCTTCAGGTCCTTCAATCCTTAAATTTATACAATGGAATACTATTTAGCCATTAAAAAATGAGGACATGGTCCTTCTAGCTTACACCAGTGCCTGGAGCAGAGACACTGCTCTTAGTCTAAACACACACAGTCTACCACCACACTTGCAGCTTGAATCCCCAGGTATTCTGATAAATCCACAATCACAGGTAAGATCCCAAACCCTACCCCTATACCAGGCATAACTGGGACCCCTAGAATCAGATACAGCCACCACACCAACTAAAGACTGGTACTTCTTCCAGTTTACAACTATGCCTAGAGCAGAGCCTCTGCTCTGGATCTCCACTCAATCAGTCCACACTCCAGTTGCAGGTCAACTTCCAAAGAGTTCAAAGATATGCAGGACCACAGAATCACAGGTTCACAGGTCGATAGGAAGGAAAGCCTCCAATCAGAGACAGTGAGGCCAGTTAATACCATGTAATCAGATGGCTAGAGGAAAGCATAAGAACATAAGCAACCAAAACCAATACAACATGGCAATGTCAGAACATTAGGACATAAATAACTCACTTAAAGAAATACAGCAGACACAAACAAACAAGTAGAAGCCCTTAATAAGAAAACACAAAAATCTCTTAAAGAAATACAGGAGAAAACTATTAAACAGATGAAGGAATAGAACAAAACTATCCAATATCTAAACATGGAAATAGAAACATTAAATGAAACATAACAGGAGACAGCCCTGGAGTTAGAAACTTAGGAAAGAGAGCAGAAGTTATAGATGCAAGCATAACCAACAGAACACAAGAGATAGAAAAATCTCAGGTGTTGAAGATCCCATAGAAGATATCAACACAATAGTCAAGGAAAATACAAAAAGCAAAAAGTTCCTAACTCAAAATAGTCAAAAAACCAGGACACAATTAAAGTAAAAGACCCCTGGAGCGGGGAGACCCTCACTCAAGTCTCGAGATGACGCAACCCCCAAGAACTCACATGAGACTGTCCTTGCTGTAATAACACGAGGATTATTGATAGGAACCAGTGCACTGAGGTCCAGACTCATATCCTATGCAGGGATAGAAGAGTTTGAGCACAATTAGCTGGGAGGAGAGGTATTTAAAGGAAGAAACCACAACCCTAGGGGGTAGGGATGGCATCATTGGAAAATGTCCAGAATACCAATGAAAAATCACAAGAAGAAGCTTACTGTTTCTCAAGATTATTTAACTTTATGGTCAGCTAGTTCCTGGGAGAAGCTTCCTGTTTCTCAAGATTGTTCTTTAAGATTTTAATCTAACATTATAGTCAGCTAGTTCCTGGGAGAGAGTTGCTGAACTGGCTGGTATAATCATCAGTTCTATGGTCAGTCAAATTCCTGGAAGAGAGTCACTGAACTGGCTAGCCTACATTTTTGGCTCTACTCTTTCCTAGGGAGTCTGAATTTTCCTGGTCCTTCAAAAGTACCAAATCTAAGAATAATAATTATAGAAGAGAGTGAAGATTGCCAACTCAAAGGACCAGTAAACATCTTTAACCAAATTATAGAGGAAAACTTACCTAGCATAAAGAAAGAGATGCCCATAAACATACAAGATGCCTACAGAACACAAAACAGTTGGAACCAGATAAGAAATTCCTCCTGTCACAGAATAATTAAAACACCAAGTGCACAGAACAAAGGAAGAATATTGAAACCAGTAAGGGAAAAGGTTAAGTTACAAAGGCAGTCCTATCGGAATTACACCAACTTATCAGAAGAGACTCTAAAAGGCAGAAGATCTTGGGCAGATGTCACACAGACTCTAAGAGAACAAAATTGTCCAGCCCAGGCCACTTTGCTAGCAAAATTCTCAATATGAATAGAAGGAGAAACCAAGGTATTCTAAGACAAAATCAAATTTAAACAGTATCTTTCTACTAACCTGTCCTACAGAGGTGATAGAAGGAAACATCCAACACAAGAAGGACAACTACATCCAAGAACAAGCAATAGATTAATCTATTCACAAAAAAAATCCAAAAGAAGAGAACCACAAAATGGAATTCCACCTCTAACAACAAAAATAACAGGAAGCAATGATTATCGGTCCATAATTTCTCTCAACATCAATGTCTTTAATTCCCCAATAAAAAGACATAGGATAACAGACAGAACCCAGTATTTTGCTGCATACAGGAATCACATATCAGTGACAAAGAAAGATAGACAGTACCTCAAATTGATAGGTTAGAAAATTTTTTCCAAGCAAATAGTTCCAAGAGACAAGCTGGAGTAGCCACTCTAATATGCATAAAATTGACTTCTAACCAAAAGTTATCAAAAAGATGGGGAAGAATACTACATAGCCATCAAAGGAAATATCCAACAAGATGAATTCTCAATTCTGAACATCTATGCCTCAAATGTTTACAAGCATGGCACACACATTTGTAAAAGAAACAATGTCACTGAAGTTCAAAGCACATATTGAAGCTCACACAATAATAGTAGGAAATTTCAACAGCCCACTTTCACCAATGGAAATACAATGGAAACAGAAACTAAGCAGAGACACAGTGAAACTAGAAGAAATTATGCAACAAATGGATTTAACAGATATCTACAGAACAGTTCACCCTACAACAAAACAATACACCTTCTTCTCAGAATCTCATAGAGTCTTTTCCAAAATTGACCAAATAATTGGACACAAAATGAACCACAACAGATACAAGAACATTGAATTTATCCCATGTATTCTATCAGACCACCATGGAATAAGCATTGTCCCAAATAACAACAAAAGGCCACAAACACAGGGAAACTGAACAACTATCTACTCAATGATAACTTGTTGAGGAAATGAACAATGAAACAAATTAAAGACATTTCAGAATTTAATGGAAATGAAGACACAATATTGCCAAAATTATAGAATACAATGAAAGCAGTGCTTAGAGTAAAACTTGTAGCCCTAAGTGTCTCCATGAAGAAATTGGAGAGATCATACACTAGCAGCTTAACAATACATCTAAATGCTCTAGAACAAAAAGAAGCACATACACCCAAGAGGAGTAGACAGCATGAAATAATCAAACTCGGGACTGAGAACAACAAAGTAGAAATGAAGAAAACTATACAAAAAATCAACAAAACTAGGAACTGGTTCTTTGAGAAAATAAACAAGATGAATGAACCCTTAGCCAAACTAACTAAAGGGCAAAGAAAACAGACGAAATTCAAAACATCATCAGATCCTACTACACCAATACTTCTAAACCTATTTCGTAAAATAGAAACAGAAGGCACAGTATTCAATTCCCTCTATGAAGCTACAGTTACACTGATACCTAAACCACAAAAAGATCCAACAAAGAAAGAGAACTTCAGACCAATTTCCCCTATGAATATCGATGCAAAAATACTCAACAAAATTCTCACAAACCAAATTCACGAACATATCAAAATGATCATTCACCATGATCAAGTAGGCTTCATCTCAGGACTTCGGGGATGGTTCAGTATGGAAATACATCAGTGTA
Source organism: Rattus norvegicus (assembly GCF_021556685.1). Lineage (NCBI taxonomy): Eukaryota > Metazoa > Chordata > Mammalia > Rodentia > Muridae > Rattus > Rattus norvegicus. The sequence goes on along the minus strand of NC_141538.1, from coordinate 42,242,216 downwards.
ATTTACTATATAGACAAACTTAAATAGACAAAACACATGACCATCTCATTAGATGCTGAAAAATACTTTGAAAAATAGAACACATCTTCATGTTAAAGTATTGATAAGATCAGCAATTCAAGGTTCATACTTACCTATAATAAAAGGAATATATAGTAAATCAATAGCCAACATGATATTAAATTGAGGGAAACTCAAAGCAAACCCATTAAAATCAGGGACTAGACAAGCTTGCCTGCTGTCTTCCTACCTACTCAATATTGTACTTAAAGTTTTAGCCAGAGCAATTCGACAACAAAAACAGGTCAAAGACATACAAATTTGGAAGGAAGAAATCAAGATATCACAATTTTCAGATGATATGATAATATTCAAAAGCAACCCCAAAAATTGTACAAGAGAGTTTCTACAACTGATAAACAACTTCAGCAAAATGGCTAAAATGAACTCTAACAAATCAGTAGCCTTCCTCTACTCAAAGGAAAATTGGGTGCACAAAGAAATTAGGAAAATAACACCCTTCACAATAGTTACAAATAACATAAAATATCTTGGCAAGACTCTAACCGATAAAATGAAAGATCTGTATAACAAGAACTTCAAGTCCCTGAAGAAAGAAACCAAAGAAGACTTCAGAAGATGGAAAGATCTCCCATGCTCATGGATTGGCAGAAGTAATATAGTAAAAATGTTCATCTTACCAAACACAATCTATAGATTCAATGCAAAATCTCAATCAAAATTCCATCTCAATTCTTCATAGAGTTAGAAAGAGCAATTCTCAAATACATTTAGAATACCAAAAAAACAAGAAGAGCAAAAACTATTCTCAATGTTAAAAGAACTTCTGGGTCAATCACTATCCTTTATCTCAAGCTATCCAATAGAGCACTAGTTATAAAAACTGCATTGTATTGGTACAGAGACAGACAGGTTGATCAATGGAATAGAATTGAAGACCCAGAAATTAACCCATACATGTATAATCACTTGATCTTTGACAAAGAAATTAAAATCATTCAGTGGAAAAAAGACAGCATTTTCAAAAATGTTCTGGTTAGAACAATGCAAATTGATCCATTCTTCTTATTTCCTTGTACAAAGCTCAAGTCCATGTGGATCAAAGATCTCCATATAAAATCAGATGTGCAGAAACTAGTAGAAGAAAAAGTGTGTTAGAGATTTGAATACTTGGACACAGGGCAAAGCTTTCTGAACAGAAGACCAATGGCTTATGCTTTAAGATAACCAGTTTACAAATGGGGCTTCATAGAATTGAAAATCTTCTGTAAGGTAAAGGACACTATCATTAGGACAAAACAACAGCCCACATATTGGGAAATGATCTTTACCAACCCTACATACAATAGAGGGCTAATATCCAATATACAAAGAACTCGTGAAGTTAGACTCCAGAGAATCAAATAACCCTATTAAAAAGTGGAGTATAGAGCTAAACAGAGAATTCTTGACCATGGAATCTTGCAGGGCTGAGAATCACCTAAAGAAGTGTTCAACATTCTTTTCAGAATAATGCAAATCAGAATGACCCTGAGATTCTACCTCACATCAATCAGAATGGCTAAGATAAAAAGTATAGGCATAAGAGATGTTGGTGAGGATGTGAAAAAGGAGGAATACTCCTCCATTGCTTCTGGAACTGCGGGCTTGGCTCAGGAAATCAATCTGGCAGTTCCTGAAAAATTAGAAGTCGTCGTATCTGAAGACCAAGCTCTACCATTACTGGGCATATACCTAAAAGATTTTCCATCGTATAACAAGGACACAAGTTCCACTATGTTCATAGCAGTCTTATTTATAATAGCCAGAAGCTGGAAACAACCCAGATGTCCCTCAACAGGAGAATGAATAGAGAAAATGTGGTACATTTACACAATGGAATAGTACTTAGGCATTAAAAACAATGACTTCATGAAATTTCCAGGCAAATGGATGGAACTAGAAAATATCATCTATCAAAACCAACAAAACTCTATTAGGGGTATATTTAGACATTTAGGCTTTGGTTAATTTTATTTGTACTCAAGTTGACAATCAAGAACACTATTAAAAATAGTCATTAGGAGTTGATCAATACTATATACATGTAACAGAATAATAGGAATATGTCCTTTCCTAGGGCTAAAATCTAGTTAGAAATACTCTCTTGTCCTGATAATGCCGGCAGGTATTTTTTGTTATGGAGCAGGATTTAAATCTAATAAGAAAGTAGCTGGTTACTTTCATGATGTTAATTCCACTGTTGCACCATTGGGCATGTCTTGCTAAAAGCATCATTATAGGAGCTCACTGGGTTTACAGCTGGGTAAGAATGATTATGACTTTTGTCCTCTGGTAGCTTACATACCTCCATACATTACAAAATTATTCAGTCACAATTAATTTTACAGGTCAAAACCATCTTGATTTCTCTATGTTTATAAGTTGAGTATGTGAGTTTTCAGAAAGAGGATATAATATCACGTTCTAGAGGATCATCATGAGCATTGGCTTGTTAAAGCAGGGCATCTTAGGTGCCTCAGTGATAAACAATACCAAGAATAACAGCACATTCTTGGCCCCGGGCTTATACTTTATCAGTCTACAGTGGCAGTAAGTACATTGTTGCTAAAATATAGTGTAACGCCATTAAATTCTTCCCATATATGTGCATGGATAGATTTTTAGGAAGTTTATATAATAGTATACATTGGTGTAAAATTTTAAAAGGGCAGTAACAAACATAAAGGGCTATAGTGTGGTATAGAAAGGGAAGGGCAGGATAGAGGAGGAACTATTAGGAAACATAAATAAACAATAAAGATTTGGAAAAACTAATCTGGCAATATATAAATTCTTTCTAAAGAAATAAACAAGAAAACATATTCACAAAAAGAGAACAGGGTTCCAGTAAATGTGATCACATTCATATATCCCTTTAAAATTATTACAGAGTAAAAATGTATTTTTATACATGCTATGTTAAAAAATACAGAGAATGGACATATAAAATTGGTTGTAACTAACTGTCATACTTTTTTTTGGTTCTTTTTTTCGGAGCTGGGGACCTTGCGCCTTGCGCTTCCTAGGCAAGCGCTCTAGCCACTGAGCTAAATCCCCAACCCCCACTGTCATATTTTTAAAGCAGTGGTTCTCAACCTTTCTAATTCTGTGACTCTTTAATACAGTTTCTTATGTTGTGGTGGTCTCAAGCATAAAATTATTTCATTTCTACTTTATAACTGTAATTTTCCTACTGTTATGAATCATAATGTAAATATCTGACATGCAAGATGTCTGATATCCCTGTGAAAGGGTTGTTTGATCCCCCAAAGGGTTGTAAACTACAGGTTAAGAATTACTGTAAGAAAAAGCTTTAGGATTTTCTTTAGAAGCATCAAACACTCAAAAATATAACATTTTTAGCAGTGCAAGAATTATTTGCTTTGTGATTGGTTTAGATAATAGGATACACTGGTTTCTTTTGGGTTTGACCAGTGAACATCATACATTGCGTATGTTTGCGGTAAGATTCCAAAGTATAAGAAGCAGGGTCACTTACAGTAGAATCTAAGACTGGAAAGATGGCTGTTTCACAAGTGACTAGAAGGAACAATTGGGTGTGTGAACAAACCATGCTCATCAGACAATCTTACTTAATAATTTCTAATTTGGCGCATGAGCAAAGTTTCAATGATACCTAGTAAATTTAAAAGAGTATAGAAAGCAAAGATGTCAACATATGCAAGTGCCAATAATTGCATTAAACATAAATTAACCAGGCCTTTTCAAAATAATCTTGGCAGTGCCACACCTAGCTTGAGGTCTGTGAAGACTTTCCAAGGAATCGGCCAAATTATAGCAAACACAATAGTGTATTTGCATTTTTCTTTGATTAATTTAACAATAATTATAATATTGCCTTAAGAATTAAGAAAATTTCATGATCAAGCATAGTGTAAGAGATTGTGAATCAGATCGGTGTCAGTAGTGTGTCCTGTATGTTATGAAACAGTCTTGTAAAGAATAGTTTCCAAGACATTTTAGGGACTTCAGCAACTAATAAGCAGAGGTCTCAGTGGATAAGTTTGTTATTTTATTCAACTAATAAGCCCAGTGTGTAAATTCAATTAATCATTTTCTCTAAAATATTTATTTCTACTTTCCACTTGCTGTGCATGGTTTCCCAAAATAGTACATGTGTTAGAATCTTCCCTGACAGTCTAGGTCAAGAACACAGAGAAATGTGGAAAGTCAGTTCAGTCTTGCTCTCATAAAGCATCATTCTGAATGTCTTGGAACATCATATTTTAAATTACCAAAAAAATCATATAAAATATATAAGGGAATCCTTATTAGAAAAATAACTTTATTAAATGGCAATAAAAATGAATTGAAAGCTAGCCATAAAGATAGATCCCAGAGTAGGTAAACCTGGTGAGCACCAGCTAGCAGAAACACCTGAGGTCATGAGAGACCTCAAGCTTCAAGTAGTTTCAGGCTTTAAATGGTTATTTATGTGTATGTGTGTAAGTATTTATAGATTACTATGGAGGCTAGAAGAATGTGTAGATCACTGAATTGGAACAGCAAACAGTTGAGATGCCAAGGTAGATACTAAGAATTGAACTTGTACATAATTAGGCAATCTATCTGTGTTAAAGGCAATTGACAATATGTTTATAAATAAAGAGACACTACAGATCCAAGTAGAAAATATCAAAATAATATTGAGCTTTAAAATGTGTAAAGTAATGTATCTTGGATGGAATGTCTGCATGTAACTAGAAAATGGAGGTTATATACTTGGAAAGCAGTAGTGGTGAATGAGTCTTGTGAGTGATGGTTAGAGAAATTAGCGAGAGATTGCATGGGATGATATAGTGGATTGTAAAATCTATTTGGGCAGTGTGTGTAGAGATCACACATCACAAGTCAGACAACTGTGTCCACTTATGAAAATCCCAGTACCAGCCAGATGCCATCATTCTAGAGAGAATTCTGAGGACTACAAAAATGATTGAGAGGCTGGAAGGGTTGATGTGAGATAAGATTAAAAAGAACTAAATATGTATGGCTTCTCCAAATACAGGTTATGCCACCATGAAATGAGGTGCTTGCACAGAAGGAAATCAGAAAAATTTTAAAGAAAGTTTAAGCAAAAGTTGTTGAAGACATTCTGAGGAGCACTAACATGGGCAAGGTTAATGTTGAATAAAGGCTTCCTGGTAGGCAAACTAAAGATTATGTGTCTTACTTTTGTTCTCCGTGGACCCCTTTTGCAAAGTGTTGAAGACAGCATACTTAAAGCTAGTTCTCCAGTTTCTATATCTTTAACACTCCAGTGTTAAGTTATAGCTTTCTTTTTTGCAGATTTCAGTTTTGATTTTCAAGATGAATTGTAGCCATATCCATTTAGGTGTTACTTTAAATGTATAAAACACATTGTATAGCATACACACACACACACACACACACACACACACATATATATAACACAAACACCTCCTATATATATATATATATGTGTGTGTGTGTGTGTGTGTGTGTTTTACATATATACATTTTCACTAACTGAATGACGGTAATAATAGGAGCAGATAATACACTGGAGTTTGACAAATTTACTAAAATATAGCATGATCATATAATATGCAACTTGAAATTCTAGTGATGCTTGATATTGAGAGGGTATAGACTTATAATGATTGACATTCCTTAAAGTACACAAATAAAATTTGATGAGGGCTGTGATCAAGTGTCATAAAAAAGATATAGAGTTGAAAAAATTTGGAGGCTGAAACAAAACACTAGGTACAGATCATAACAGCAATACAGAGTGACAAAATTTGGACATGAAAGGACTACAGGGGCCAGAGATTTCAGGCATGGAATCAGACAGACTGTGAGTGAGCAACAAAACTGGAAATAAACAACCTGTGTTGAAGAGACTGAATGGTCTAGAGTGGTCACAGAAATAGCAAAGTGCTTGGTAACATGAACATGATCAGATCACTGAATCAGCTGAGAGCACAGAATCAGGTTGTTATTGACATTTTGTCGTCAAAATATTACCGAGAAGCCTGCAAAATACAACTCTAGAACAGATGCATGAAGTACTCAGCAGATTGAAGCCTGTTAGAAACTTACAACATTGCCAGTCAACGGTCCTTCCAGGTCTTTTCCACCCTCATAAAACTTCAAGACCAACAACTTTCAAAAGACAGGAAGGGAAAGAGGGAGATAAGGAGAAAGGGAGAGAAAGCAAAATTGCATGAAGGAGAGAAGGAGAGAAGGAGGCATTGGGGACAAAAACACATACAAAATGACAGTTTATACATGTGTATACACAGAGACACTTAAGAACTATTTTTTTTTGGTTCTTTTTTTTTTCCGGAGCTGGGGCCCGAACCCAGGGCCTGGCGCTTCCTAGGTAAGCGCTCTACCACTGAGCTAAATCCCCAGCCCCTTAAGAACTATTAATATTTCAGAAAGTTTTAGTTTCCTGAGTGTTTGTTGTATACTCACAACTGTAAAATTTGTTTTTAATGCAAATTGAAGAAAAAATAATTTAAATGTGTTCTAAGCACACAAGAGAATATATGGATAGATACCCATTTAAATAAAAAACACAAAGTTGAGAATATCAGAAACAAATTACAATAAAAATTTATTTGAAGAAAATATTAGTAACAAATTTATAGAGTGCCCCAATCTGCTCCAATTCATCAACGTAGTGCCCAGGCCTGACACTTACCTCATGTTAGAAATGACACCAAGGGTAAAAAGGCACTTGGAGCTCCTACTTGCTCATAAAGATTAGAACTCTACTTTGGCTGATGTTTGTTTAATGTATAGTGTCAAGTTTCCTCAAAATACAAATATATACTTTAATATAAAAACATTCTCAATAAATGTAATCCTTTTATCATTACATGGCTTAAATTTTAGGCAGTAAGTAGATGTTACTGTACAGAATCATGTTGTTAGTTTGTTGTCTAGGAAAGGTCATTTCGTCTCTTCCCACCCCTCCTCTATTCCCTGTATATCCTCTCTCCTCAGCCCTCTATCTTCTTTGAATGATACTCTCCCACATTCAAGATGGGTCTCTTCTTAGTTAAATATCTCTGTAAACATTCTCTGAGGCACCCCAGAGTATGCATCAGCAGTTCTCTAGCTGTTTCTTTATCCAAAATATAGACTATTAAAATTTACCTTTATATTCTCCAGTGAGAATAGAATTCTGGTATATAAATAAAAGTCCTTGTGTCTTTGAAAGGTTTTTAGTTTGTTTTATTTTTCTAGTCATCACATCCTTTGGCCACTGGGTTTGTATAATGTAAACAATCTAAGCCTTGAACTCAAATAACAAGAATATTGAAGAAACAAAATATCTAGAAAAGAATTCAAGGAAACAGCTTAGATATTGCATATTCTCTTAGCTTATTTTGTTTCTGTAAAAAAAAATAATTGTTCATGGATTGAAGTCAAGTTTCACTACTTTATTACCTTTTGGGTTCTCTTTATCCCTCAACTGCTGTGGAACTGGCTATCACTAATTAGGAGTGGAAGAAAGAGAAGGAGAAAGAGATATTTCTGAATCTTATTTATTTCTTCTTGTTTCTTTTTAGATCATGACTACTAATAAACCCCACCCAACCATCCAAATGATCATCAATCACCAACCCCTCAGAAGTGACACACTTTTAATGTTCCTTAATTTCCTTGATTTTTCACTATTAATTTGCCTACAGAAGTATTAAGAATCAATTATACCTAAAAGCAAAACTGTCTGTTGTCTTTAAATATGTATATTTTATTCCTAAATCTGTGAAAGATGACTCATCTGAACCATAAATGCTTCAATCGATAATTAGTGAAGTGTTCATTGTGACAGGAAGCTTCCTGAGCTTCAATCCAGGATATTTTTAAGGTTCTATTTCTAAACAATCTGTACACAAAAATATGTTTCTACTCTTTAACATTCATACTTGTTCTGCTGCCATTACAGTATATTATAAACTGAGTAATTTATAACCAAGAGGAATATATTGCCTCTTGGACTGTAATTGGCAATTCCATTGTACCAAAACTGTAGCAGATTTGATATCAACTGTCCTGTTGTCTGCTTATAGCATTATGCCTCTGATGACATGGAAATAAGTAACTAGCCCAAAGACACAGTGTACTCCTGAATGCCCTTTAACAAAACATTGAACTGCTTTTGGGGAATAGTCTTGCCCCTGAATCCAATTGCATTGGAAAATAAACTCTAACTTGATTTTTTAAAGGAACAAATAAATAACAGAATTTTCCTATGATTTAATTATAAGAGCAAGAATACTTCTGTGTCTTTGGGCCAAGATCCTCACTATCTTCTGACATTTAGATAGGTAAACAACGACTTTCTGCCATTGATCATTTGTGACAGGGCTTAGCCATGACCAGCTTCTCATATTGTAAAGGTCACGAAATAAGAACATCATCTTATTTCAATACTTTGAGATAAGTGTGAGGTGATTGGAGTACTTGTGTGAGTACAATTTCAAGGAAAGAGTCAAAATCTTCACATAATCACAATTTTAATGCAGTATTTTTTGAAAAGTATACTATTCATACATCAATGTTTTGTGGTATTAAGTATCAAACCTATATGAACTTAGACATGATAGAAATGATAGGCAAATATGTTATGCTGAGAAATAACCATAGAACAAAACTCTAAATGTTTCAGCTACATTGAGGCAAAAGTAAGACAGGTGAGTCAAAGTTATTGTTGTAAGTGCAAAATTTATTTTAAATTTTGTATTTAAAGTAAAGATAAAATTATCTTGTGTTTATATTGGACCAGAAGAGAAATTCCTCCCGTCACATAATAGTTAAAACAGCAAATGCACAAAACAAAGAAAGAATAGTAAAAACTGTAAGGGAAAAATGTCAAGTGACATATAAAGGTAGACCTAACAGAATTACACCAGACTTCTCACCAGAGACTATGAAAGCCAGAAGATCCTGGACAGATGTCATACAGACCCTAAGAGAACACAAATGCCAGCCCAAGTTACTGTATCCAGCAAAACTTTCACTTAACATAGATGGAGAAACCAAGATTTTTCATGACAAAAGCAAATTAATGCAATATCTTTCTACAAGTCCAGCCCTACAAATGATAATGGATGGAAAACTCCAACACAAGGAGAGAAACTACACCACACAGAAAGCAAGAATATAATTTCCTTGCAATGAAACCAAAGAGAGACAAACAAACATAATTCCACCTCTAATAATGAAAATAAGAGGAAGCGGCAATCACTATTCCTTAATATTTCTCAACATCAATGGATTCAATTCCCCAGTAAAAAGACATAATCTCATAGCCTAGATACGTAAAAAAAAAAAAGACCCAGCAGTTTGCTGCATGAAGGAAACACTCCTCAGACACAAATACAGACACTACCTACGAGTAAACGACTGGAAAACAATTTTCCAAGAAAACAGCCCAAAGAGACAAGCTGGAGTTGCTATTCTAATATCATATAAGATTGATTTTCAACCAAGAGTGATTAAAAAAGATAAGGAAGGACACTTCATATTCATCAAAGGAAAAATCCACCAAGATGAACTCTTAATCCTAAATATCTATGCTCCAAATGCAAGGGCACCTACATTCGTAAAAGAAACCTTACTAAAGCTCAAAGCACATGATAATAGTAGGATATTTCAACATCCCACCCTCATCATTGGACAGATCATGGAAACAGAAATTAAACAGAGATGTAGAGAAACTAAGAGAAGTTATGAACCTATTGGAGTTAACAGATATATAGAGAACATTCCATCCTAAAACAAAAGGATATATCTTCTTCTCAGCACCTCATGGAACCTTCTCCAAAATTGATCATATAATCGGTCACAAAACAGGCCTCAACAGATACAGGAAGATAGAAATAATCCCATGCATCCTATCAGATCACCACACACTAAGAGTGGTCTTCAATAACAACAATATTGACGGAAAGCCCACATATACCTGGAAGTTGAACAATGTTCTACTCAATGACAACTTGGGCAAGGAAGAAATAAAGAAAGATATTAAAGACTTCCTAGAATTTAATGAAAATGAAGGTACAACATACCCAAACTTATGGGACACAATGAAAGCTGTGCTAAGAGGAAAACTCATAGTGCTGAGTGCCTGCAGAAAGAAACAGGAAAGAGCATATGTCAGCAGCTTGACAGCACACCTAAAAGCTCTAGAACAAAAAGAAGCAAATACACCCAGGAGGAGTAGAAGGCAGGAAATAATCAAACTCAGAGCTGAAATCAACCAAGTAGAAATGAAAAGGACTATACAAAGAATCAACAAAAGCAGGAGCTGGTTCTTTGAGAAAATCAACAAGAGAGATAAACCCTTATCCAAACTAATCAGGGGTCACAGGGAGTGTGTCCAAATTAAGAATATCAGAAATGAAAAGGGAGATATAACAACAGAATCTGAAGAAATTAAAAAAACATCGGATCCTACTACGAAAGCCTATATTCAACAAAACTGGAAAATCTGGAGGAAATGGACAAATTTCTAGACTGATACCAGGTACCAAAGTTATATCACAAACAAATAAATTATCTAAACAACCCCATAACTCCTAAAGAAATAAAAGCAGTTATTAAAAGTCTCCCATCCAAAAAGAGCCCAGGTCCAGGTGGGTTCAGTGCAGAATTCTATCAGACCTTCATAGAAGACCTCATACCAATACTGTCCAAACTGTTTGACGAAATTGAAACAGACAGAGCACTACCAAATTCCTTCTATGACGCCACAATTACTCTTATTCCAAAACCACACAAAGACCCAACAAAGAAAGAGAACTTCAAATCAATTTCCCTTATGAATATTGACGCAAAAATACCAATAAAATTCTTGCAAACTGGATCCAAGAACACATCAAAATCCATCATGATCATATAGACTTCATCCCAGGGATGCAGGGATGGTTTAACATATGAAAATTCATCAATGTAATCCACTATATAAACAAACTCAAAGATAATAACCACAAGGTCATTTCATTAGATGCTGAGAAAGCATTTGACAAAATTCAACATCCCTTTGTAAAAAAAAGTCCTGGAAAGATCAGGAATTCAAGTCCCATATCTAAACATAGTAAAAGCCATATACAGTAAACTAGTAGCTAACATCAAACTAAATGGAGAGAAACTTGAAGCAATCCTACTAAAGTAGGAACTAGACAAGGCTGCCCACTCTCTCTATTTGCTTTTCAATATAGTACTCGAAGACCTAGCCAGAGTAATCAAACAGTGAAAGGAAGTCAAAGGGATAAAAATTGGAAGGGAAGAAATCAAAATACCACTATTTGTGGATGATATGACAGTGTACTTAAGCGATCCCAAAAGTTCTACCAGAGAACTACTTACCCTGATAAACAACTTCAGCAAAGTGTCAGGTATAAAATTGACCCAAACATATCAGTAGCCTTCCACTACTCAAAGGATAAACAGGTTGAGAAAGAAATTAAGAAAATGACACCCTTCACAATAGTCCCAAATAACATAAAATATCTTGGTGTGACGTTAACCAAGCAAGTGAAAGATCTGTATGACAAGAACTTCAAATCTCTGAAGAAAGAAATTGAGGAAGATCTCAGAAGATAGAAGATCTTCCATGCTCATGGATTGGCAGGATAAATATAGTAAAGATGACCATTTTGCCAAAACCAATCTACAAATTCAATGCAATCCCCATCAAAATTCCTACTCAATTCTTTATAGAGATAGAAAGGGCAATTTGCAAATTCATTTGGAATAACAAAAAACCCAGAGTAGCAAAAACTATACTCAACAATAAAAGAACATCTAGGGGAATCATCATCCCTGACTTCAAGCAGTATTACAGAGCAATATTTATAAAAACTGTATGGTAATAGTAAAGAGACAGACAGGAAGATCAGAGGAACAGAATTGAAGACCCAGAAATGAACTCACATACCTATAGCCACTTGATCTTTGACAAAGGAGCTAAAACCATCCAATGGAAAAAGGATAGCATTTTCAACAAGTGGTGCTGTTCAACTGGAGGTCAGCCTGTAGAAGAATGCAAATCGATCCATTCTTATCATCATGTATAAAGCTTAAGTCAAAGTGGATCAAGGACCTCCACATCAAACCAGATACACTCAAACTAAGAGAAGAAAAAGTAGGGGAAGAGTCTTGAACACATGGGCACTGGGAAAATTTTCCTCAACAAAACACCAATGGCTTATGCTTTAAGATCAAGAATCAACAAAGGGGACCTCATAAACCTGCAAAGCTTTTGTAAAGCAAAAGACACTGTCATTAGGACAAAACTGCGACCAACAGATTGGGAAAAGATCTTTACCAATCCTACATCTGATAGAGGGCTAATATCCAAAATATACCAAGAACTCAAGAAGTGAGACTCCAGAGAGCCAAATAACCTTATTAAAAATGGGGTACAGAGCTAAACAAAACATTCTCAGCTGAGGATATCAAATGGCCAAAAAGCACCTAAAGAAATGTTCAAAGTCCCTTGTCATCAGGGAAATGCAAATCAAAACAACCCTAAGATTCCACCTCACACCAGTCAGAATGGCTAAGATAAAAACTCAGGTATCCACCGAAGCTGGAGAGGATGTAAAGAAAGAGGAACACTCCTCCATTGTTGTTTGGATTGCAATCTGGTACAACTACTGTGGAAATCAGTCTGGAGATTCCTCAGAAAATTGGACATTACGCTACCTGAAGACCCAGCTATACCTCTCCTGGGCATATACCCAAAAGATGCTCCAACAAACAACAAAGATACATGCTCCACTATATTCATAGCAGCTTTATTTATAATAGCCAGAAGCTTGAAAGAACCTAGATGCCCTTCAACAGAGGAATGGATACAGAAAATTTGGTACATCTACACAATGGAGTACTACTCAGCTATCAAAAACAATGACTTTGGGGTTGGGGATTTAGCTCAGTGGTAGAGCACTTGCCTAGCACCCAAGGCCCTGGGTTCAGTCCTCAACTCTGGAAAAAAAAAAGCACAATGACTTCCTGAAGTTCATAGGCAAATATTTTCATAGAAAATATCCTGATTGAGGTTACTCAATACAGAAAAACACACTTGCTATGCACTCATTGATAAGTGGATATTAGCCAAAAATTCTAATCCCCAAAATGCAATCTACAGACCACAGGAAGCTCTAGAATGATGATCAAAAAACAGATGCTCCAACTCCTACTTAAAAGGGGGAAAATATTCATAGGAGGGGATATGGAAGCAAAGTTTAGAGCAGTGACTCAAGGAATGGCCACTTATAGCTTGATACACATGTGGCCCATATGTATGTATGTGTGTGTGTGTGTGTGTGTGTGTGTGTGTGTGTGTGTATATATATATATATATACATATATATATATATATATATATGTATATATATATATATATATATATACCTAGCAAAACTAGATAAGATTGATGAAGCTAAAAAATGCATGCGGAAAGGGACTAGATATAGATCTCACCTGAGAGACACATCCAGAGCATTCCAAATACAGAGGTCAATGCTAGCAGCAAATCACTGGAATTTGAATAGGAACCCCTTGGGGGCAATTAGAGGAAGTATTGAAAGAGTTGAAGGAGCTTGCTACCCCATAAAAACAACAATGCCAACCAACCAGGACTTTCAGGGACTAAACCACTACCGAAACACTATATATGGACTGACCCAGGGCTCCAACTGCATATGTAGCAAAGAGTAGTCTTATTAAGGCACCAGTGGAAAGGAAAGCCCTTGGTCTTGCCAAGGTTGAACTCTGAGAGCAGGGGAATATGGGGAAGGGCAATAAGGGGGATATATAGGGGGAATACCCGTATGGGGGAGGGGAAGGAGAGGGAATGGGAACTTATGGACACTAAACCAGGAAGGGGAATAACCTTTGAAATGTAAGTAAAGAAATATATAATAAAAATTTTAAAAATTAACCTTTTGTTCTTCATTGCAGTAGGTAGAATTTCTAAAATAGCCCTGGAAGCTTCTTTTCTTGAACTGAAGGAGTCAGGAATAGGACTATCTATCACTCAGCCTTACATTATCTATCTGATTACAATCATAAGAGCCCCTTAAAGCAGAGATTTTAAAGGAAATAGAAAAGTGTAGGAGACTTGAAGTTTAGAAAGGAATCAATTTACACCAGCTGTCATTAAAAAGAATTACAGGAAAGAGTAGAGAATAACTGTTGAATAAGGCCAACTGGCAGTAAGGGATGGAGATGCCAAATTTCAAATAGTTCAAAATAATTTCTTCTTTTATATTAGTAAATTTTCTTCAATCATTTAATATTATTTATAAGGTTTATTTATATGGATTTTAAATTTTTACATAACTTTCAATTTAATAACTAATAAAACTATAAAGTTTAGTTTATAAGTATGAAGAACAGTTTGGACATGTGCAAGGAACAATGGGGACTTAAAAGTGAATGGCGACACCCGCGGATCCCGGCCCGCAGCAGCTCTCTGCTCCCAGACCCGGTGAGAGAGAGACCCAACCGCCTGGTCAGGTGGGCACTCCTGAGGCTGCAGAGCGGAAGAGACCACCAACACTGCTCACCCCTGCCCACATTCCTGGCCCAAGAGGAAACTGTATAAGGCCTCTGGGCTCCCGTGGGGGAGCGGCAGGACCCCTGCCAGAGACACCGCCGGACCCTGAAGGAAACAGACCGGATAAACAGTTCTCTGCACCCAAATCCCGTGGGAGGGAGAGCTAAACCTTCAGAGAGGCAGACAAGCCTGGGAAACCAGAAGAGACTGCTCCCTGCACACACATCTCGGACGCCAGAGGAAAAAGCCAAAGACCATCTGGAACACTGGTGCACTGAAGCTCCCGGAAGGGGCGGCACAGGTCTTCCTGGTTGCTGCCGCTGCAGAGAGCCCCTGGGCAGCACCCCACGAGCAAACCTGAGCCTCGGGACCACAGGTAAGACCAAATTTTCTGCTGCAAGAAAGCTGCATGGTGAACTCAAGACACAGGCCCACAGGAACAGCTGAAGACCTGTAGAGAGGAAAAACTACACGCACGAAAGCAGAACCCTCTGTCCCCATAACTGACTGAAAGAGAGGAAAACAGGTCTACAACACTCCTGACACACAGGCTTATAGGACAGTCTAGCCACTGTCAGAAATAGCAGAACAAAGTAACACTAGAGATAATCTGATGGCGAGAGGCAAGAGCAGGAACCCAAGCAACAGAAACCAAGACTACATGCCATCATCGGAGCCCAATTCTCCCACCAAAACAAACATGGAATATCCAAACACACCAGAAAAGCAAGATCTAGTTTCAAAATCATATTTGATCATGATGCTGGAGGACTTCAAGAAAGACATGAACACACTTAGGGAAGCACAGGAAAACATTAATAAACAAGTAAAAGCCTACAGAGAGGAATCGCAAAAATCCCTGAAAGAATTCCAGGAAAACACAATCAAACAGTGGAAGGAATTAAAAATGGAAATAGAAGCAATCAAGAAAGAATACATGGAAACAACCCTGGATATAGAAAACCAAAAGAAGAGACAAGGAGCTGTAGATACAAGCTTCACCAACAGAATACAAGAGATGGAAGAGAGAATCTCAGGAGCAGAAGATTCCATAGAAATCATTGACTCAACTGTCAAAGATAATGTAAAGCGGAAAAAGCTACTGGTCCAAAACATACAGGAAATCCAGGACTCAATGAGAAGATCAAACCTAAGGATAATAGGTATAGAAGAGAATGAAGACTCCCAGCTCAAAGGACCAGTAAATATCTTCAACAAAATCATAGAAGAAAACTTCCCTAACCTAAAAAAAGAGATACCCATGGACATACAAGAAGCCTACAGAACTCCAAATAGATTGGACCAGAAAAGAAACACCTCCCGTCACATAATTGTCAAAACACCAAACGCACAAAATAAAGAAAGAATATTAAAAGCAGTAAGGGAAAAAGGTCAAGTAACATATAAAGGGAGACCTATCAGAATCACACCAGACTTCTCGCCAGAAACTATGAAGGCCAGAAGATCCTGGACTGATGTCATACAGACCCTAAGAGAACACAAATGCCAGCCCAGGTTACTGTATCCAGCAAAACTCTCAATTAACATTGATGGAGAAACCAAGATATTCCATGACAAAACCAAATTTACACAATATCTTTCTACAAATCCAGCACTAAAAAGGATAATAAAGGGTAAAGCCCAACATAAGGAGGCAAGCTATACCCTAGAAGAAGCAAGAAACTAATCGTCTTGGCAACAAAACAAAGAGAATGAAAGCACACAAACATAACCTCACATCCAAATATGAATATAACGGGAAGCAATAATCACTATTCCTTAATATCTCTCAACATCAATGGCCTCAATTCCCCAATAAAAAGAAATAGATTAACAAACTGGATACGCAACGAGGACCCTGCATTCTGCTGCCTACAGGAAACACACCTCAGAGACAAAGACAGACACTACCTCAGAGTGAAAGGCTGGAAAACAACTTTCCAAGCAAATGGTCAGAAGAAGCAAGCTGGAGTAGCCATTCTAATATCAAATAAAATCAATTTCCAACTAAAAGTCATCAAAAAAGAAAAGGAAGGACACTTCATATTCATCAAAGGAAAAATCCACCAGGATGAACTCTCAATCCTAAATATCTATGCCCCAAATACAAGGGCACCTACATACGTAAAAGAAACCTTACTAAAGCTCAAAACACACATTGCACCTCACACAATAATAGTGGGAGATTTCAACACCCCACTCTCATCAATGGACAGATCATGGAAACAGAAATTAAACAGTGATGTCGACAGACTAAGAGAAGTCATGAGCCAAATGGACTTAACGGATATTTATAGAACATTCTATCCTAAAGCAAAAGGATATACCTTCTTCTCAGCTCCTCATGGTACTTTCTCCAAAATTGACCATATAATTGGTCAAAAAACGGGCCTCAACAGGTACAGAAAGATAGAAATAATCCCATGCGTGCTATCGGACCACCACGGCCTGAAACTGGTCTTCAATAACAATAAGGGAAGAATGCCCACATATACGTGGAAATTGAACAATGCTCTACTCAATGATAACCTGGTCAAGGAAGAAATAAAGAAAGAAATTAAAAACTTTTTAGAATTTAATGAAAATGAAGATACAACATACTCAAACTTATGGGACACAATGAAAGCTGTGCTAAGAGGAAAACTCATAGCGCTGAGTGCCTGCAGAAAGAAACAGGAAAGAGCATATGTCAGCAGCTTGACAGCACACCTAAAAGCTCTAGAACAAAAAGAAGCAAATACACCCAGGAGGAATAGAAGGCAGGAAATAATCAAACTCAGAGCTGAAATCAACCATGTAGAAACAAAAAGGACCATAGAAAGAATCAACAGAACCAAAAGTTGGTTCTTTGAGAAAATCAACAAGATAGATAAACCCTTAGCCAGACTAACGAGAGGACACAGAGAGTGTGTCCAAATTAACAAAATCAGAAATGAAAAGGGAGACATAACTACAGATTCAGAGGAAATTCAAAAAATCATCAGATCTTACTATAAAAACCTATATTCAACAAAACTTGAAAATCTTCAGGAAATGGACAATTTCCTAGACAGATACCAGGTATCGAAGTTAAATCAGGAACAGATAAACCAGTTAAACAACCCCATAACTCCTAAGGAAATAGAAGCAGTCATTAAAGGTCTCCCAACCAAAAAGAGCCCAGGTCCAGACGGGTTTAGTGCAGAATTCTATCAAACCTTCATAGAAGACCTCATACCAATATTATCCAAACTATTCCACAAAATTGAAACAGATGGAGCCCTACCGAATTCCTTCTACGAAGCCACAATTACTCTTATACCTAAACCACACAAAGACACAACAAAGAAAGAGAACTTCAGACCAATTTCCCTTATGAATATCGACGCAAAAATACTCAATAAAATTCTGGCAAACTGAATTCAAGAGCACATCAAAACAATCATCCATGATCAAGTAGGCTTCATCCCAGGCATGCAGGGATGGTTTAATATACGGAAAACCATCAACGTGATCCATTATATAAACAAACTGAAAGAACAGAACCACATGATCATTTCATTAGATGCTGAGAAAGCATTTGACAAAATTCAACACCCCTTCATGATAAAAGTCCTGGAAAGAATAGGAATTCAAGGCCCATACCTAAACATAGTAAAAGCCATATACAGCAAACCAGTTGCTAACATTAAACTAAATGGAGAGAAACTTGAAGCAATCCCACTAAAATCAGGGACTAGACAAGGCTGCCCACTCTCTCCCTACTTATTCAATATAGTTCTTGAAGTTCTAGCCAGAGCAATCAGACAACAAAAGGAGATCAAAGGGATACAGATCGGAAAAGAAGAAGTCAAAATATCACTATTTGCAGATGACATGATAGTATATTTAAGTGATCCCAAAAGTTCCACCAGAGAACTACTAAAGCTGATAAACAACTTCAGCAAAGTGGCTGGGTATAAAATTAACTCAAATAAATCAGTTGCCTTCCTCTATACAAAAGAGAAACAAGCCGAGAAAGAAATTAGGGAAACGACACCCTTCATAATAGACCCAAATAATATAAAGTACCTCGGTGTGACCTTAACCAAGCAAGTAAAAGATCTGTACAATAAGAACTTCAAGACACTGAGGAAAGAAATTGAAGAAGACCTCAGAAGATGGAAAGATCTCCCATGCTCATGGATTGGCAGGATTAATATAGTAAAAATGGCCATTTTACCAAAAGCAATCTACAGATTCAATGCAATCCCCATCAAAATACCAATCCAATTCTTCAAAGAGTTAGACAGAACAATTTGCAAATTCATCTGGAATAACAAAAAACCCAGGATAGCTAAAGCTATCCTCAACAATAAAAGGACTTCAGGGGGAATCACTATCCCTGAACTCAAGCAGTATTACAGAGCAATAGTGATAAAAAACTGCATGGTATTGGTACAGAGACAGACAGATAGACCAATGGAATAGAATTGAAGACCCAGAAATGAACCCACACACCTATGGTCACTTGATTTTTGACAAAGGAGCCAAAACCATCCAATGGAAAAAAGATAGCATTTTCAGCAAATGGTGCTGGTTCAACTGGAGGGCAACATGTAGAAGAATGCAGATCGATCTATGCTTATCACCCTGTACAAAGCTTAAGTCCAAGTGGATCAAGGACCTCCACATCAAACCAGACACACTCAAACTAATAGAAGAAAAACTAGGGAAGCATCTGGAACACATGGGCACTGGAAAAAATTTCCTGAACAAAACACCAATGGCTTATGCTCTAAGATCAAGAATCGACAAATGGGATCTCATAAAACTGCAAAGCTTCTGTAAGGCAAAGGACACTGTGGTTAGGACAAAATGGCAACCAACAGATTGGGAAAATATCTTTACCAATCCTACAACAGATAGAGGCCTTATATCCAAAATATACAAAGAACTCAAGAAGTTAGACCGCAGGGAAACAAATAACCCTATTAAAAAATGGGGTTCAGAGCTAAACAAAGAATTCACAGCTGAGGAATGCCGAATGGCTGAGAAACACCTAAAGAAATGTTCAACATCTTTAGTCATAAGGGAAATGCAAATCAAAACAACCCTGAGATTTCACCTCACACCAGTGCGTTTGGCTAAGATCAAAAACTCAGGTGACAGCAGATGCTGGCGAGGATGTGGAGAAAGAGGAATACTCCTCCATTGTTGGTGGGATTGCAGACTGGTAAAACCATTCTGGAAATCAGTCTGGAGGTTCCTCAGAAAATTGGACATTGACCTGCCTGAGGATCCAGCTATACCTCTCTTGGGCATATACCCAAAAGATGCCTCAACATATAAAAGAGACACGTGCTCCACTATGTTCATCGCAGCCTTATTTATAATAGCCAGAAAATGGAAAGAACCCAGATGCCCTTCAACAGAGGAATGGATACAGAAAATGTGGTACATCTACACAATGGACTATTACTCAGCTATCAAAAACAACGAGTTTATGAAATTCGTAGGCAAATGGTTGGAACTGGAAAATATCATCCTGAGTGAGCTAACCCAATCACAGAAAGACATACATGGTATGCACTCATTGATAAGTGGCTATTAGCCCAAATGCTTGAATTACCCTAGATCCCTAGAACAAACGAAACTCAAGACGGATGATCAAAATGTGAATGCTTCACTCCTTCTTTAAATGAGGAAAAAGAATACCCTTGGCAGGGAAGGGAGAGGCAAAGATTAAAACAGAGACTGAAGGAACACCCATTCAGAGCCTGCCCCACATGTGGCCCATACATATACAGCCAGCCAATTAGACAAGATGGATGAAGCAAAGAAGTGCAGACCGACAGGAGCCGGATGTAGATCGCTCCTGAGAGACACAGCCAGAATACAGCAAATATAGAGGCGAATGCCAGCAGCAAACCACTGAACTGAGAATAGGTCCCCTATTGAAGGAATCAGAGAAAGAACTGGAAGAGCTTGAAGGGGCTCGAGACCCCAAAAGTACAACAATGCCAAGCAACCAGAGCTTCCAGGGACTAAGCCACTACCTAAAGACTATACATGGACTGACCCTGGACTCTGACCCCATAGGTAGCAATGAATATCCTAGTAAGAGCACCAGTGGAAGGGGAAGCCCTGGGTCCTGCTAAGACTGAACCCCCAGTGAACTAGTCTATGGGGGGAGGGCGGCAATGGGGGGAGGGTTGGGAGGGGAACACCCATAAGGAAGGGGAGGGGGGAGGGGGATGTTTGCCCGGAAACCGGGAAAGGGAATAACACTCGAAATGTATATAAGAAATACTCAAGTTAATAAAAAAAAAAAAACAAAAACAAAAAAAAAAACAAAAAAAATACTCAAGTTAATAAAAAAATTAAAAAAGAAAAAAAAAGGGAATATCATATAAAAAAAAAAGTGAATGGCAAGCTAGTCTCAGAGACTTGAAGTACTAGGGTCGGGGATGCCCATGAGGGCCCCAGTCCACTCAGAGGAGAGGGGAAAGGGGAAAGGGTAAGGATTGTCAAAGGAGGTGACTAGGATGGGGGAAAGTGAGATGGATGTAAAGTGAGTAAGTAAAAAAATAATTAAAATTCAATTAAAAAAATGAATGGCAACAGTATTCGATTTCTCATCTGCTCTATTCCCTTGCAGATTCTCTCAGAAGTTTCTCTTTTCTTATGAGAAGAAAAGAATGATAGGAGCTATAAGAGCTATTCATCTCCATGCACATTAATGAGTATTTTTATCATGATTGAATCATACATATTTTATACCTGTAGTGGTCAGTTTTTGTGTGCCTGTTGATTCATAGTTACTTAACCAATCATGACAACTTTATTAATTGCTATTATCAATAGTTTTATTAGAGAACAAGTGACTTCCTTCCATCATACTGTCTTATGCATATTTTTAATAGAAATTAATGTATATAGCTTTGTAGGACACTGTCTCATGGATTATATCACCTTTATGTCTGTCTTCTGTTGATGTCTTACATTGACATAAATGGACAACCAATGTCCAATGTATGGTGGCTAAAGTTCTGGCTGGAGTTCAGGTGGCTGGGCAAGGAAGTAATTAGCTGAGAAAGGAATGCAATTTTGCTCTTCTTTAGGATTCTCTAGGAGTGAGCTTCTCTTGGGGGACTTCAATAAATTCCTAGATTTTTGTAAACTGATCAGAATATCTCAACAGTGATATGATAATGTTCCCTAGAATATTACTCACTGTTGTCATGGACTGTTTATATGTATATTCTGTCCTCTAAAGCTGTGGTTCAATATTCATATGCTATGTGTTTAAAGTCTTAAAATCTTAACTAGTTCTAAGGTCCATGGTAAAACTTAGAAATATTGTAAAATCCCTTTTTGTTCACCACACTGATTTTTGAAACTTAAACATATTCCTGTGATGGTTAATACAATAATAAATCCTACTCCTAAATGTAGCTCAAGAGTTAATGATGAACACATTTTACCTACCTCAAAATGTGGGACATCACTTTAGAAAAAAAAGTCCCCAAAGTCTTAACTGGAGAAAACTACCATATCAGTACCTTCTAATCTTCTGTGCTATGATAGTGCATTGAATACAAGAAAGCTGATGGGGTAGTTTTAAAAAATGTCCTGACAGAGTCAAGGTGATGGCCATTTTTAGCTGCCCTGCTATCCATCACCTCTTTCAGCCAAGCATACTCCATCATATGCAACAGCCTCATGAATTTATGCATCAAGCTGTGCAGCCAGTCGTGCCGAGGGCGCTGGTGACAAGTGAAATTGCTGTGCGCCTCATTTAGCTGTTTATTGCGCCTGAGTACGTGTTGCAGCTGTCATCCCACGATGGGATGATAGTGCTCGTTAATAGACAAGACAGGCAAGTAATGATGGAGGCCACAGCAAGAGATGCTCATCTGCCAATGGGCTCTGAGCAATATTACAAACATCCACAAAGTTTTCCATCAAAAGCCTCCCTGTAAGAAAATAGAGAGAGCATGGCTGTTCTTCATGGGACTAACAATGGAAATTAAACTTCTGAGCAAAAAGTACTGCCCAGTGGATCATGTAACTTAAAACTGGCATTTGAGTTTCCATAGTAGAGTGTCCTTTGAAAGGAATAAAAACTGACTTTACAACAGTCAGGATTTTCCCCACTGTCCAAGTTGACTGTGTTTCTATCACACAACTAAGAATTAAACTTAATCTAACAAACTGCCAACCTTAGTCTGCTGTGAACCACAACACCAAGGTTGAGCAAGTGTTATTTTTCAACTCTTGGAAACCTTGTGTCATACATTTATGATTTCAGATTTTTATCTTCCAATTCTTTTTAGTAATTCAGTTGGAAGAAAGTTGAATAGAAATATTCAATCTTTAGACTTGAATGGAATTTTCTTTTGTATGAAATTGAATTAGACTCAGCATTCATATCTTGGCACATAGCAAGGAGCGTGTTAAGGAAATCTCTTGCCAATGAAAGTCTGTTAAACAACTTACCTTTATTTCCTTCTCTCTCTGAATGTGTGGTACTTAATTGTTTGGAGTTTTATAGTGGTTGATAGCAAGTGCCGAAAACATGAGCTAAAATATGAACCTTTGTGACATTACCAACAGGGTATTCATTTTAGGACTAGAAAACTTAGAGATAATTAACACATTTTATACAATGGGATGGAGTATATTCTGACATGCTTATAGACTTTTATAAACAAAGGTAATAATCAAGAGAACTGCAATTCAGTCCATACTAACTGCTATTTGACTTGAGGATATAGAAACAGATATCAAAATATGAATTTTGAGTTCAGAAGTACCATGATTGTCAATGTTTTAAAATTTAGCAGAAGATTTGGAAAAATGGAAAAGTATAAAACCCAACACCAAATGCAAATATTTAAGTAACCCATAATTACACACACACACACACACACACACACACACACACACACACACACACTGACAAGGTGCTTTCATGGATATTATAACATGTGACTATTGCACTTTTAGCAATGTCCATCTCACAATTAGGGACTGGCAAAGACTTAACAAAGACATTCTCTAAATATATCTAGAACAATTCATATTTGCAAATAAATGATATGTATATTAAAATTCTAGTGTTATTTTGATGAAGGTTCTAGATTTTAAGGATGAAAAAAACAAGTTTCATAGAGAGTTGAAGTTACTGAGTGAGGCAGATAGCATCCCTGGTGAACATGGGCTCCTAGGACCCTAAATCCTCCAAAGCCATGTACAAAGAATATTTCCCATACCCTTGTTATGACCAACTTAATGCATTTGTTTTAGCTAATAATTATAAAAACTTTAGCATTCCTTATTAATTCAGAAGATCATTGTGACTTATTCATAAATATTTATTTACATCTTTTTCTTAAAAGGGAGAAGGTAGAATCTATGCATCTGAAAAGTCTCAATTAAGAAGACAAGGTCTGTGTAGTAAAAAGAAAGAACGGAGGTTATAAAGGGGAAAATTCTCAAGCTAAGGATAATAGCCAGATCCGAATAAAAATTTTACTCGTGATTTAAAAGGCATGATTCATTCTTAAATGTGACTGTTGTCTTTGGGCCAAAAATTACTTCAGTGAAATAGATCTTCTCTTTTATGATGGAAATAAATGAGAAAATATAAGTAACTTACAAAAATATAGTTTCATGACACTTATTTCCTACATATTTAGGTATCCTATAAAACAAGGCACATTTGTATTAATTATTTAAGAACAAGTCCTTCTTTAAAACATTTGTTCCAGTGAATCTTCTCTTGTTCAAGATGTGTACAAAAAAATCATTAAAGCAACTTTATGCAGAGTACCTTGCTGTGAAAATATCTATTTTCCATAAGTCTGATAAAAAGTGTATAGGCCAAGTGTATTGACAGTAATTTACTTGCCAGTACACTTGACATCATTATGCAGAAGTGAAAGAGTCACATTTGGATTGGACATTACAGTAGTGATATTTAGCTCAGACTCTACTTAATCTAAAGTCCCAAGAACTAACATACAATAACTTTATATACTTTCTATTTTGTTCTGGCTATGGAATAATGTCGTGCAGGCTAAGGTTCTGCTCCTTGCATTTAAGAATACTGGTAATTTTTGTTGGCATTTATAGAATTAATGGTCAGCAAATTTGAATATGTTGACCCCATTTTCGTAATGAAATGGAGAAAAGATATGTGTTACACAAAGTTTTATTAATGTTTTATAAAATGGTTGCTACAATCAAAGGAACTGCTCTGAAAATTAAATTACTGGGTCTACTCTGAAAATCAGCATAATATGCTCTGTTTAATTCAGTCGTGCTAAGATGTGAGAGTCTCCTTCTTTCTCTCAGCTTTCTCTCTCCTTCACCTGGGGGCATCTGCTGATTAGTCTCTTCTAGAGGTTGTTTAATGACTATTTTACAGGAACTGTCAGCTTCGTAAAGCCCAGTGGCACTGGGCGTCACTGTATTACCAGCCGTTTTACACAATTTGCCTGACTGTAAATCGGAGGTTTAAAAGTACAAGGCTATGTTCCTATTTGCCTTAATGGCTGACTGATGGGGGTTGATTAATCCTCCTGTATTTGAATGTTTTACTCAAAAAAGGTCAACTGTTGTTTGTCTATGCTCACTTCTCTGATTCTAGAAACCTGTGAAAGAAGGTGACTATTTTGAAAAGAGCAGAAATGAATCTTAGTAAAATCCTTGTCATATGCACTTTGGGGTGTGGATTCAAATCCCAATTATACAATAAATGGAAAAATGTAACCTTTGTATGAGCTTAGTGGAAAAATAACAAACAAACAAAAAACCCAATGTATCTACTCAATTAATTAAAGAACATGAATGTGGTAGCATTTTTATTTGAGGAATAGTTTAGTTTCTTATTTATTTCCACTTGGGAAAATGTGTCCTTATTCCTGTATTTAAGAAACATCTTACTTTTTCATGTTTTTATTTGATTAAACCAAAATAATCAGTATTCTTAGAATTGTTATTTTTTTAACTCGAGACATTGCTTTTATTCAATCTTAAAATTTTTATCTAATTTTAAAAAATCCATTCTTCATAAAAAGTAGATTAATTCACTGCAAATCTAATATTTACACAAACTTGTGTATCTTGAATGAGCACTCCTGATATTCATAAATTTATTTTGGTCAGTTTTAATTTTTGTAACCTTTAAGGGTCAAAAAATGCACTAAATCAGAGCCAATCAACAAAGGGAATAACCTATGATCAAAAGCAGTCAGGATACAGAAGATGGTGGTTAGGAAATATTTAATAATTTTATGACTTCATACCTTCAAATATTGAGACAGCTATTCTGTGATCAAACAATATATACTGCTATAACTTCCCTCAGGCATGTACAAAGAATGATCATTGTGTTATTTCTTAATTTTTTCTGCATGAAGAGTTCTTATTACAAATAACTAGAAGACAATAGACCCTGTAGAAGGTGGGAAAGAGAGACTGAGTTAATGTGACCGTAAATCCTTTTCTCTCACCTAACACCATGGTAATAGAAACACTTAAAAAAGAATTGGGATCTGTAGGTCTCTCAAAGACAGTATGCTCAGGGACACACACACACACACACACACACACACACACACACACACACACACACACACATCACACAGGCATATTGGCATCTAAGTTGTAAATTTTTAGAGTAGATTATCTACATAACCAAGCATTGCAAATTGCAAAAAACTCACTTAAGTTACCCCAAGACCTTTGTTGCTTTGGTTGTTGTTTTTTCTTTGTTTGCTTGTTTGGATCTCAAGTTTGGATTCCATTAACAAATATCCAGAGCGCTATCATGTATTTAAATAAAGCAGTGATGTAAATTTGGTGTTTCCATAGTGAATTATTTTGAAGTTATTTCACAAATCTGGAAAGAGGGCAAAGACTGCTGATCACACAGGTAGAGTACAATTAATTTTCTCCATTAGAGAGCTCTGGCCTTTATATTCAGACCTTGGCTTATTTTACTAAGGCTTTTTCTTGCACTTTGGGTGCCATGAACTGTGTCCATTAGCTTTCATTTTTGTGAAATTGAACTGGAAGTAGAAGTAGAAGCCATTTTATATAAATCTTGATAATTCCTGATTATTCTATTACATAGGACCATGTTGAACATGATAGTTAAATGATGTTTGAATTAAGCAGCCAAAAACTACAGGTTTTTATTTCAGAAATTCTCAGTAAAATATTCTAAATCACACCTCCCCACTTAGATTCACATGGCCTCCTACTGCCAAAGCTGAAGGAGATTGTACCTGGAGCTAGGGATGTTAGTTTCAGTTTTGTCACATTGTGATTACCAAAGAGTGAACTTAAACTTGAGACTTAAATTTCTTAAGAGTAAACTTCAGAGTTGGGTGAATCCTGAGATCCTTGACAACAATGATGCTCTGGTTGTTGGTTCTCTGCTGAGTGAATCTGTAGTTGGCCACTCCCTGTCACTCTACTTGCAACAGAATTAGCCCTGATAGCCAATACTTACAGAGATTTTACTCAGAAAATGCACATTACTTCCTCTAAATCTTACAGTGAAGCAATATTATTTTTTTCAAAGAGTAAATCAAGTTTTGAAAAGATTAAAGGAATCACATTAGCTAGAAGTTGCATTCATAAAATTTCGGCTCTAGCCTCTCTGTGGTGATTGCTTTGTTTGTCCTTGCTGTTTAGATAGTGCTGTACTACTCTATTTGTGGCTCCACCCTGTCTCATTTCTGACAGGATCATACTCTAATGCTAGACATATAAAGTCTGAAGGTGACAACACGTCTCTGAGAAAAGACCAATTGATTGTTTTGTTCTTAGAGATGAAGAGGTTCCTGTGATACCCTACATGTACCCTTTCTCACCCTTTGGTGTTCAAAGTCATGCATGTTTGAGACAGATGGCCAGAACTTTGCAAGCTGCTGGCACCAGGACTGAACTTGTGGCCTCAACCATTTTCACCACAACCAAGGCAAGTGAATTAAATAGGCAAACCAAAACTCTGACATGAACCACATGAAAGGAAACACAGCCCTAGAAGTGTTCAAATATTTCTCAATCATTCAATTTGTATTTCAATTGTTTGAGACTTATATTCTATTCAGCAGTGCACTGAAAACTGTAGAATAAATACATAGTCTGGACCTCTAGACTTTATTGTTCAAGAGAAGAAGCAATACCCTGGATCATGTGCCCCCAAAGAGGAAACATAAAAATTCATAATATAAAAAGCCTGAAGAACTTCCATCCAGATGTGAGATCAGAAAGAATTTAGAAGGGACTCTGAATATTAATCCTCCTCATGTCTAGGGTTTATTATTACAAATAGCCTCAAGTTAACCTTTTTCAGACAGCAGCTCATACCACCTTAATAACCCTCTCTTTATATTAATATTCTTTGTAGCATGATCTTATTTTCATCTAATCCATGGCGATTAATATGATTGCTAATTTCATGTGTCAAAAAAACTGGTACAAAAGATGTCTGGATAGTACGTACGAATGTTATTGCTGAATACACCTATTAGGGCCTCTTGACCAAAGAATAGCATTAAAACAGATGGGCTAAATAAAGGCATCACAGATACCAATCCGGGTTAACATTATTTAATAAGTTGAGAGTCCAAGCAAAGAAAAAGAAATACAGATGAATTGAGTCACTCTGCATTTTTGAGTCACTCTGTGCTTGTGTTGTGACATCTGTCTTCTCCTGCCCTTGCATGTTGACTCACCTGGTTCTTGGGACCCCAACTCACACTTCTACTCTTTTGTTTGTATCTTTTGTTTCTTTCATTGATAATAGATTCTTTTATCCTTATAATAGTTTCCTCTCCATCTAATCTCCCTAGGTCCCCTCCGTCTTGCCCACCCTCTGAATCCATTCTCTTTCTGTCACTCATAGAAGACTACAGGTTTTTAAAGATAAACTCTTCAGTATAGTAGGTATAATAGTGTTGTGTCATCTGACAGTTTTATTTTTGACCCACTAGGACTTTTACTATAAGATCACTTCTTCTCAGGCCTTTATCTTCATAGACCATGAGTACTTTCTTGCCTTCCATCATCTACTGTGCCATTTTCCATCTATCATCTATCTATCTATCATCTATCATCTATCTATCTATCATCTATCTATCTATCTATCTATCTATCATCCTCATCATCACCTATTATCTGTCTATCTATATATCTATATCTATCCATCTATCATCTTGTATTTCACCTGGGTTTATTTGATTAATCTTAAATAATACAACAACATATGGCTTTGAGTTCTCATTTACTGTTCTTAGATTTCCCGATTCTTCTTTTAAACCATTCTTTGATTTGAACTCCCTGCTTCTCTTGTTTTAACTTTTTCCCTCTTTTACACTACACCCCTATAGCAGCTGAAGTTAAATAGATCTCATGAGGTCTCTACATTGTTCTGGTTAACCTCTAAAGGATTCCATAGTTGAAATAAAAGCTAGGTGGACAAAAAACTCAAGAAAGCACAATATTTTGAAGAGGCAAGCAGTATTTTGTTTCGAATGGAAAAATTTTAATTCAAAACTCAACCCATCATCAATTCAACCAGTAAGTGGAGACCAAAAGCTAGTCTTTGACCTTCATAACAGTCAAGAAATTAACTGATAGAATAATAGTCAGAAAATGGTTTTCTTTTTCTAGAATACCTTTTCTTGTTCTTTTTCTTCCTTAAGGACTTTTCCAATACTATGGTTCTAAGACTCAAGTATTAACAAATCTGAGTTAATTGGAAAATGCAGAGTTCCATTTTCCTGGATTTTTTCCCTAATAATCTACATTAGGTTATTTTGTTTTTAAGAATGCGGTTAATGAAATAATTATTTTGAAGTAACCAAAAAATAATCTTTATTTGTACAGGGAATTTAAAATAGCATCACAGTACAATTTTGTTCAATAAAGATTAGTTGATATCAATAGCTTCCCATCCAATGCAATCCCTTAAATTATAAATCAGCTAAAGGAAATATTTAAAATTAATTTTAATGCTATCAATAGGAACACTATCATGTCATCTTATTACTAATCTAAGAATAAAGCGTGTAGTTTATTATTGTCTGTCTTCACTATTCTATACTTATTTTTGGTAAATTTATGGTACCATTTTGCAGATCATGCACCTAAATATTCTTATATGTTCCATTTCTAAGGCTTACATAAAACAATGCTAATTAAAACATCCATAATGGTTAAAAAGAAGAATGAAATTCCTGCCAGTAATTGCATATCAAATAAAACATAATTGAACACAAATTTGCTATTTTCCTGATTGCCTTAGCAATAAATAGAACCTGGAGATGGACTGAAAGACCACTTGACCATTTTTCCTTATAAAGACACATATTGAGTCTTTAGATCAATAATGATGATGGTATTAAGAAATTCAGGCAACAAAAAGATCACTTTTCAGCCTCACTGCCAGATTTTTAAACCCACTATAGTAGTTACTTTTGCCAAGTAAGTGAAATATGAATGCTGTATAAAACATTTGAAAAAAAAAGAGAAAGAAACCCATGCTGACTAATAGGCGCTAATGTGTGAATTATAATTAGTGCGATTAAATGGCTGGCGCTGTAAGAGTGAAATTTTTAGAAATCAAAACATTAATGTAGGGGGTACATACACATAAATAAAGCTTTAATATGGGAGAATATGAGCTGTAATCTATGAAATGTTTGTCAGCTTACCAAATGTAGAATTATCACTTAAGTTATAGCAACCTTATTCATAGAAATTCTATGAATATAAATCATTATTATAACATCATAGAAGGGAAAAATGGAGAGAAGAGACAAAGGGAAAGATGTTGAGAAAAAGGTAGAATGGGGACGGCAAGGAAGAAGGGAAAGAGAAGAGGGGATTTATAAAGGATTTAGTAGCACTAGTCACATTTGTGATAAAGTCAGAAGGAAACTTCCACTTGCTAACCATCTATTAGTTGGTTGTTTAGCCAAATGTTGCCATACATCCATCCTAAAACTGTCTATACTTTAAAAGTCTTATAAATCTATTTTTTATTGTCCTACCCACACATTTATCTAAATATAGAAGACTACTTTTCTTGGCAAGTGACACAGAATTATAACTGAGAACCCCTGAGCCTTAGTTGATCAAATATGGAGAATTAATTGTTATTCTCTTTTAGAAATACTGCTGTGTCAAGGTTGGGGTTAAGGTCATTTACAAGGCATTTGAGAGGACAGCGTATAATTTACAAGCCAAAATCATTCACAGCTGATGGGGGTGGAAACCTTTCCATCAGAAATCTATACTCATTTAGTTTTCATAAACAAATGCTTGTAAATGTATAAAAATATTGTAAGCTTAATTAAGAAGCATCAAATTACCCTCTCCTTTTGTTCACCTTTAGAAAAGATATTTAGTGGGTGATGATTAGAGACCTCTGTTGTTTATTCAACAGGAATAGGAACTGTAAATCACCTCATTGTAATGTGCTGTCCTTTGCAAATGAAGATAACACTATCGATTTGCAATCAGCAGAACTGCATCTATTCCCTCTCTTTTTTGGAAGGGGTTAAAGTAGTAATGACAAGTGGACTCTCTTCTTAGTTTTGTTCCTCATCTAAGCTTTTATTTTACTGTCAAACAACTTCCATGTAGTAATGATCTGTGTAAGACAAAGCAAGTAAATTTGACTGTGATGCAAAATAAGCACATGTAATTGTTGTTATTCCCACTACGAAGTGCTTGAAGAAATTTAGGGCAATTCAGAGTCTTATGGGTGTCAGAGCTTGAAACAATTTTAGTTGATATTTTTAGTCACCACTTCCACTTGCTCTATTTTTTCCACGCAAGAATATGTCCCTGAAATAAAAAAAAGAATACTAAATGGATCAGATCATCAGAGGGATCTGGAAATATCAAAATCAAAGAATAATTTTCATGCAGAACTGATTGGAGCTCTCAAATATAATAAGTCAGAAAACAGCCAAAACAGTAGAAATATGATACCTTGTTTACAGTTGTCCTCAAATTTCATTCTATTTTCCTTCCTTCCTTCCTTCCTTCCTTCCTTCCTTCCTTCTTCCTTCTTTTCCTACCCTTACTCCCATCCTCCCTTCCTTCCCCTTTTTAAATTTCTTTCTGTCTCTGTTTCTCTGTCTCCCTCTGTCTCTCTGTCACCCTCTCTTTCTCTCAGTCTCTCTCTCTCCCTCTCTCTCCCTCTCTCTCTCTCTCTCTCTCTCTCTCTCTCTCTCTCTCTCTGTGTGTGTGTATGTGTGTGTGTGTGTGTATTAATGTAGCCTAGTAGATATGTCTGTAACTACCCAACCACAGCCTTTTCTGCCTGGTCCTTTCTGCTGGGACAGACTGCTGCCTAGTCTGCTCCCAGAAAGAGGCTATATACTTAGGAATACCAGAGGATCCACTGCAATCAGCATTTGGCAAGAACCCTCCCCCAATCCGAAGTTCTACAGCTGCCACGGGGAGCCCAGTGGACTCAGGGACATACCATCCCCCCAAACCCCTACCCAACTAATACCAATTTCCATTTCCCTGGTTCTTTCTGCTGGGACAGACTGCTAGCTAGTCTACTCCCTGGAAGAGGCTAAATCCTTAGACTTACCAGAGGATCTACTACACTCAGAACATTTGACATCATATCCTTAAGCGTACCAGAAGAACCACTGCGCTGCAAACACTTGATACCACATCGTGAGGCATCCCAGGAGATTTGCTACACCCAGGACACCATAGTTTGAAGGCATACCAGGAGTTTCTCTGTACACAGGGCAACTGAGCAACTGACAGCACAGTCTGAAGACATTCTAGGGGCTCTGTGGCATGCAGGAAAACTGACCCAAAGAGACAGAAAGCCTCCTTGGAGTGTGGCTGCACCCAAGGAAACAGAAACCACAGTCCATTGACACCCCTGGAGAACAGCTTCACACAAGTTTGACTCCTTCCATGAAGACCCAATAGTCTGAAGGCCTCCCAGCATATCTACTGCAGCCAGGACAACAAATGAGCAACTTCTCTGCCCCTCTGAATACCCTCCAGTTGGAAGGCCCCAGAGGAGGTCTGCTACAACCAGGGCCACAGGCTACCAGGTAACTTGTTGCAACCCAGAGTCACCCAGACCAGCAAACACTAGGGATAACCAGATGGTAAGAGGCAAGAACAAGACTATAAACAACAAAGCCAATATATGTGGGCATCATCAGAACCCAGTTCTCCGACCACAGCAATCCCTAAAGACAGCAACAAATGTGAAAATCAGGAAGCTGACCTAAAATCTTATCTCATAAAGAGAGTTATGCTATACATAACTGAAAGAAATACAGGAAAATACAGGTAAACTGGTAGAAGCCCTTAAAGAGAAAACAAATAAATCCCTTAAAGAAATACAGGAAAGCATAATCAAACAGGTGAAGAAATTGCATTAGGGAGTCCAAGACCTAAAAAAGTTGAAGTAGAAACAATAAAGAAAGCACAAATGGAGGCAAACCAGGAAATGGAAAACCTAGGAAAGAGATCAGGAATCACAGATGTAAGTACCACCAACAGAATACAAGAGATAGAAGAGAAAAATTCAGGTGTAGAAGATACTGTAGAAGAGATTGACATAACAGCCAAAGAAAATTCAAACCATAAAAAATTCCTAACCCCAAAAGATACAGGAAATTTGGGACACAATGTAAAGACCAGATCTAAGAATAATTGGAATAGAGAAAAACAAAGATTCCTAGCTCAAAGGACCTGAAAAAATGTCTTCAACACAATCATAGAAGAAAACTTCTCCAAACCTAGAGGAAAAGATGGCCATAAAGGTATAAGATGCCTACAGAACACCAAACAAGTGGGACCAAAAAAGAAAACCCTCTCATCTCATATTAATCAAAACACTAAGCACAAAAAAAAAAAAACAAAGAAAGAACATTAAAAGATGCAAGAGGAAAAGGACAAGGTAATATATAAAGGCAGTCTTATCAGAATCACACCAAACTTCTCAACAGAGATGATGAAAGCCAGAAGAGCCTGGTCAGATTTCATGCAGATTCTAAAGGAACACAAATGCCAGCCCAGGCTATTATACCCAGCAAAAGTCTCAATCAACATAGATGGAGAAACCAAAGTATTTCAGGACAAATCCAAATTCAAACAGTATCTACATACTAATCCAGCTCTACAGAGGCCCCTAGAAGGAAAATTCCAATACAGGGAAAATGCCTATAGCAAAGAAAAGACAAGTATTAAGCATCTCACAATAAAGCCAAAAGGAAACAACCACAAGCACATAAGGCTACCTACAAAAACAAATGTAGCAGGAACGAACAGTCATCTGTCTTTATCTCTCAATATTAACGGACTCAACTCATCTATAAAAGGACATAAGCTAATAAATTGGATGCACACACAAGATCCAGCATATTGCTGCATACAAGAAACACACTTCAACAACAAAGACAGACACTATCTCAGAGTAAAAAGATGGAAAATCCAAGCAAATGGTCCCAAGATGGGTTGCCATAATAATATACAATAAAATAGACTTTCAACCAAAAGTTATCAAGCATGATGATTTTCGTCAAAGGGAAAATCCACCAAAAGAATGTCTTAATTCTGAACATCCATGTCCCAAATGCAAGGGTAACCACATTCATAAAAGAAACTTTACTAAAGTTTAAAACACATTGAACCCCACACAATAATAGTGGGAGACTTCTACAGCCTACTCTCACCAATGACAGGTCATTGAAACAGAAACTAAACAAGGACAAGGTGAAACTGATAGAAGTTATGAACCAAATGGATTTAACACATATCTACAGAACATTTTACCCTAAAGCAAAAGAATACGCTTTCCTTTCAGCACTTTATGGTACCTTCCCCCAAATAAACCATATAATTTGTCACAAAACAGTGCTCAACTGATACAAGAAAATTGAGATAATCCCATGTATCCTATCAGATCACCATGGCCCAAAGCTCATCTTTAATAACAGCAAATGCAACAGGAAACCCACACACAGGTGGAAGCTGAACTCTCTATCCAATGATAATTTGGTCAGGCATGAAATAAAGAAAAAAAAAGACTTCCTGGAATTTAATGAAAATGTTGACACATCATACACAAACTTATGGGACATGAATGCAGTGCTAAGATGGAAAATTCATAGCACTAAGTGCACTGGTAAAGAAACTGGAGCGATCTTATATCATCAACTCAACAGCACACCTGAAATCTCTAGAACAAAAACAAGCAAACTCACCCAAGAGGAATAGATGGTAGGAAATAGTCAAACTCAGGGCTGAAATCAACCAAATAGAAACAAAGGGAACATTACAAATAATCAGTAAAACCAAAAGCTGGTTCTTTGAAAGAATCAACAAGATAGATAAACCCCTAGCCAAACTAACTAAAGGGCCCAGAGGCAGTAGCCATATTATCAAAATCAGGAATGAAAGGAGAGACAAAACAACAGAAATGGAGGAAATTCAAAAAATTATCAGACTTTATTAAAAAGCCTATATTGGAAAAAAACTGGAAAATCTAAATGAAATGGATGGTTTTCTAGACAGATAACGCACACCAAATTTATATCAAGAGCAGGTAAATTTTCTAAACAGGCCTAAATCCCAAAAGGAAATAAAAGATGTCATTAAAAACCTCCCAATCAAAGAAAGCATAGGGCCAGATGGATTTAGTTCAGAATACCACCACAGCTTCTAAGAAGACCTGATGCCAATATTCTGCAAACTATTCCATAATATAGAAACAGAAGGAACACCATCTAATTCATTCTATGAAGCCACAATTACTCCGATAGCTAAACCCACAAGCATCCTACCAAAGAAGAGATCCTCAGACCAATCTTGCTTATGAATATCAAAGCAAAAATACTCAATAAAATTCTTGCAAACCAAATCAAAGAATTCAACAAACCCATCATTCACCATGATCAAATAGGCTTCATCCCAGGCATGCAAGGTTGGTCAATATATAAAAATCCATTAAAGTAATCTACCATATAAACAAACACACAAAAAGAATCACACGAACATCTTCTTAGATGCATAAAAAGCACTTGACAAAATATAACACCCCTTCATATTAAAAAGTATTGGAGAGATCAGAAATTCAAGGCCCACACCTAAACATAATAAAAGCCATTTGCTTCAACCCAACAGCCAATATCAAATTAAATGTACAGATACTTGAGGCAAACTCACTGAAATCGTGGAGGAAACAATGATGCCCTCTCTCCCCATATCTATTCAATATAATACTTGAAATGCTAGCTAGAACAATAAGACAACAAAAAGAGATCAAGGGAATAGAAATTGGCAAAGAAGAAATAATGATATAACTATTTGCAGATGCTATGACAATATATATAATTGACCCCAAATTTTCTATGAGAGACCTATTCCATCCAATAAACATCTTTAGAAAAGTGGCCAGATATAAAATTAATTCAATAAATCAGTAGTCTTCCGGGGTTGGGGATTTAGCTCAGTGGTAGAGCGCTTGCCTATCAAGTGCAAGGCCCTGGGTTCGGTCCCCAGCTCCAAAAAAAAAAAAAAAAAATAAAAAAAAAAATTCAGTAGTCTTCCTTTAAACAAATGATAGACAAGCTAAGAAAGAAATAGAGAAGCAACTCACTTTACAATAGCACATAATATATAATATTTTGGAGTAACTAGCCAATGAAGTGAAAGATCTGTATAGAAACTTCAAGTCTCTAAAGAAAGAAGTTCACGATCGTAGAATATGGAGAGATTGGCAGAATTAACATAGTAAAAGT
Source organism: Rattus norvegicus (assembly GCF_021556685.1). Lineage (NCBI taxonomy): Eukaryota > Metazoa > Chordata > Mammalia > Rodentia > Muridae > Rattus > Rattus norvegicus. Next base: position 42,205,805 of record NC_141538.1, on the reverse strand, counting down.
AGCCATCCTACCAAAGGCAATCTACAGATTCAATGCAATCCCCATCAAGATCTCAACACAATTCTTCAAAGACATGAAATGAGCAATTCTCAAATACATCTGGAAAGGCAAAGAATCCCAGCATAGCAAAAACAATTCTTAAAAATAAAAGAAGAGCTGTGGGAATCACCATCCCTGACCACAAGCTATACTACAGAGCAATAGTGATAAAAATTGCATGGTATTGGTACAGAGACGGAAAGGTTGATCAATGGAATAGAATTGAAGACCTACAAAGAAAACAACATGCTTGTGCACACTTGATCTTTGACAAAGAAGCCAAAAATACATAAGGGAAAAAAGAAAGCATATTCAATAAATAGTGCTGGTCTAATTGGCTGACTGTATATAGAAAAATGAAAATAGACCCATATTTGTCACCGCGCACAAATATGAAGTCCAAGTCTTTCAAGGACCTCAGAATAAAACCAGAAAAACTCAGTATAATAGAAGAGAAAGTAGGAAAGAGCCTTGACCTCATTGGCACAGGGGGGAATTCCCTAGACAGAACACCAGAGACCCATGCTCTAAGATCAAGAATTGATTAATGGGACCTCATGAAACTGGAAAGTTTCTGTAAGGCAAAGGAAATAGTCAATAAAACAAATCCACAATCTACAGATTGGGAAAAAAATCTTCACTAACCCCACTCTGATGCAGGACTAAAATTCAAAATATATAAAGAATTCAAGAAACTAACCACCCCCCCCAAAAAAATCCAAATAACCCAATAAAAAATGGGATATAGAACTAAACCAAGACTTCTCAACAAAGGAATCTTAAATGGCTAAGAAGCACCTAAAGAAATATTCAAAGTTCTTAGTGATCGGAGAAATGCAAATCAAACCAACCATGAGATTCCACCTTAAACCAGTCAGAATGGCGGATGAAAACCTCAGCTGACAACACATGTTGGTAAGGATGTGGAGAAAGAGGAACGCTTCTCCATTGCTGGTAGAATTGCAAACTGGTACAACCATTCTGAAAATCAGTCTGGCAGTTCCTCAGAAAATTGGAAATAGACCTACCTAAAGACCCAGAAATAACACTCTTGGGAATATACTCCAAAGATGTCCTACCATCCCACAGGGGCGCATGTTCCACTATGTTCATAGCAACCTAATTTGTGATAGCCAGAAACTGGAAACAACCCAGATGTCCCATGATAGAAGAATGGATACAGAAAACTTTGTTCATTTACACAATAGAATACTATTCAGCTATTAAAAATGAGGACATCCTGAGTTTTGCAGCAAATGGATGGACCTAGTAAATAACATTCTGAGTGAGGTAACTCAGACTCCAAAAGACAAGCACAGTATGTTCTCACTAATAAGTGGATATTATTAAAAAAAAGTACAGAATACCTAAAATACAGTCCACGGAACCCAAATATATCAACAGGCTGAAAGGCCCAAGAGAGGTTGCCTCAGTAGCCCCTGGGAAGGAAAAGAAAGCAATCCCAATGGGAAAGGATGGAGTGACAAGAGAGGGAAAGAGGTCAGGAGTCTAGGGAAGAGGGGAACCTGATCTGGTATTGGGTGGTGGAAAAGGACTGAAGCCCTAAGGGCCAGCAGAAAGAATGGAGCAGATGACCGCGGGAGGAAGGAAGTTGGAAGAACCCTCCAGAATGTACCAGAGACCTGGGAAGTGAGAGACTCTCAGGACTCAAATTGGGGGGAGGGTAACCTTAGATGAAATGCCCTACAATGTGGAGAGGGAACTTGTTGAGCCTGCCTCCAGCAGAAAAAAAGAGAATCAAATGAGGGATGGTGTTGCAATCCCACAGCCAAACTCTGACCCATAATTCTTGCTGTCTGAAAGAAATGCAGGTATGGAAATAGAGTAAAGCCTGAGGAAATAAAGGTCCAGGGACAGGCCCAAAGTGGGATCCAGCTTAAGGAGAGGCCCCAAAACTTGACACTATTTCTAGGCTATAGGGTGCTCACAAAAAGGGACCCATCATGACTGCCCCCTGAAAGGCTCAACAAGCTGCTGAAAGAATCAGATGCAGTGATATGCACCCAACCAATGAACAGGAGGTGCTGATCCCTCTGTTGAGTTAAGGAAAAGACGGAGGATGCTGAGGAAGAGGCCAATCCTGTAGGAAGAGCAGCAGTCTCAATTAACCTAGACCCCTGAGGTCTCTCAGACCCTGGATCACCAACCAGGCAGCATACACCAGTTGAGATGAGGCCCCCAACACATATATCGCAGAGGACTTCTGACTCTTAGTTCAGTCAGAGAAGATGCACCAAACCCTCAAGAGAGTGGAAGCCCTAGGAAGTTTTGAGGTCTTGTGTGGTGGGGGGTGTGGATGTCCTCGTTGAGAAGGGTGGGAGTTTGGGGGTAGGAAGGAGGTATGATATGTGGAACAGTTGGAGGGTGGACCAGGAGTGGAATAAAATCTGGAGTGTAAAAGTAAATAAAAAAAGAGAAAGAAAAACTACCCAACCACAGATTTCTCCCACTTTCTAAGTTCCCTCAGACAAGCACCCCTTGCTCAACTACAGGCCACACTTGCCAGAAAACCATTCCAGCCACCAGAAGTTTAGGATCCAACTCAGGTGGACGTAGAGATACCCTACTTAATCAAAGATGACACAGGCGAGAAAGTCTAGAAAAACAAAATATTAAACAAGAAAAAAAGCACACATTCAACAAATTTAAATCCCCAAATCATCACCTAGACCTATAATCACCACAAACCAAGATCAAATTGAAAACACAGACCTAAATTCACTCATGTATGGATACCTAATTTTTTATTTTAAAATAAAGCCGATAACACACAATTACCAAAATAGAGCATCTTCAACGAATGGTTCTGGTCTAACAAGATTGCTGCATGTTAAAATGCAAATAGACCTATATTTTCAATATATATACATATACATATATATTGCACAAAATTTAATTTCAAATGGATCAATCACCTCAGTCCGAAACCAGATACAATGAACCTGATTGAAAATAAAATAAGAATGGACTAGAAAACATCATCAGGGAAGACAATTTCCTAAACAGAAACTGAGCATAGGCACTGAGATCAATAATTAATAAATGGGACCTCATGAAATTCTAAAGCTTTTGTAAGGCAAAAGATACTGTCGACAGGACAAAACAGAAGCATACTGAATGAGAGAAGATTTTTACTATCAGCATATCTGATAGAGAGCTGGTATCTAAATTATATAAATTACTCCAAAACATTAACATCATGCAGACATGAACAAACTAAACAATCCAATAAAAATGGGGTACAGAACTAAACAGAGAATTTTCAATAGCAGAATCTCAAATGGCTGAAAAACAAATGTTCAACATTCAGAGAAATGCAAATCAAGAGTACTTTGAGATTTCATCATATATCTGTCAGAATGTTTAAGTTCATAGGACAGCTCATGCTGGTAAGGATGTGGAGCAAAGAAATAGTCCTCCATTGCTGTTGGGAGTACAACTTTTTACAACTACTATGAAAAAATAAACAGAGATTTCTCAGAAAATTGGGCATAGATCTGCCTTAAGACCCAGCTATATTATTTATGTGCATATACCAAAAGATGTCCTATCCTACAACAAGGACATTTGCTCAAGTATGTTCATAACAGCTTCATTCAAAATAGCAATAAACTGTAATATACTGGATGTCCCACAACCAAAGAATGGATAAAGAAAATGTATATATTACACAAAGTATTATTACTCAACTGTTAGAGAACAAAAGATATCATGAAATTTGCATGCAAAGGGATAGAACTAGGAAAAAAATCTTATGTGAGGTAACCCAGACATAATATATACTCACTTATAAGTGGATATTTACTGTTAAATTAAGGGTAATCACACAACAATCCATAGACCAGAGAGGTAACAAAGGTAACAAAGTGTACTCAAGTGGGGACACATGGATATCCATAGGAAGAAATAGAATAGATTTTACAGGTAGACTGTAGATGAGACAGAATTGGAACAGGAAGGTTCAGGTGGAACAGGGAAGGATTGCTTGAGGGATGACCAGAATGGTGGGACTGGGGCACTTACCCAGTCACAAAACCTTTGACTAGCAAGCTCTTTTGTGTACAAATGTGCTAGGGCAATGCTGGCTTAGAAGGTATGGGAGTGGTCAACCAATGTCTAGTCTATCTTGAGGACAAAGCCAGGAGAAGGAACCCTTACTTGACCTAGATGACCAGGAGCTGAACATTGGATGCCTCACAGACAGCGTAGAACCAACATTACTAATAACAGCAAAAGTCAATGAAATGATTTCTAATGATATTCTGCTATTCCCATATATTTGGGCCTGTTATCATAGACATTTCTTCCTGCAGCTGATGGGAACAGATACTGAGACCTACACCCAAAATTTAGGTGGAGCACTAGGAACTCTACAGAAGATGAGGAGGGAGAATTTAGAAACCAGAGAGGTCAAGGATACCAGGAAAATACGGCCCACAGAATCAACTAGACAGGACTCATATGGACTCGCAGAGAATGAAGCAGTAATTATGAAGCCTGCATGTTTCTGAGCTAGATTCTCTGCATTTATGCTGCAATTGTTTTGTTTGGAATTTTTGTTGAACTACTGAAAGTAGGATTGTGGGTATCTCTGACTCTTTTATCTGCTAGTGGGACTTTTTCTCCAACTGGGTTAGCAGCCTTGGACAACCTTGATACAAGGGTTTATACCTCGTCTTAATGCATCTTCTTTCCACAAGTACTGTTTTCTGCCCAAAGCATTATCAAAAAAGACTAGCAAGGAGTCAAATTCTCCAGGAGGAAATAACAGGAAATATTCTGAAATTATCTACTACACACAGCTACATATTTATGACAAGAGCTGTCTGTACGTAGAGAAGGGACACAGTCCATGATACAGAAAGAAAGAAAAGGGGACTTAAGTGGATGAGCTGTTAGCAAATGCTTGCTAGGATACCTGCCTCTGTATACTATTGAATTTTAAAGCTTCCTGTCTACTGACTTTTTCTCCGAGCTCTAAAAACGTGATTCAGTTTTTTTCCACACAAAAAGAAAAATCTCTCCAAGATAGTGTTTATCTAACAAATTCTCTAACTGTTTCTGCTCTATTTCAGCCAAAACTCATGTCTGCTTGGTTTATACTTGCCTCAACTTTTTAGTGACAGTCCATACCACATGTCTATAAATCTGGGCAATATCACAAAAACCATTCTCATCTTTAAAGACTCGTTTCTTTGTGGAAAACTTTTCTCTAATAATCAAGCTCCCCTCCTTCTTATATGTCCCAACCTTTCCTTCTAGTTCCATACTTGACACAGGATCTTGAGTCCCATGTTGTCCCTTATGCTCTATATATGGGCCATTGTCAAATGGATTTGAGGAAGTGTGTGTGTGGGTAAGAATGCTACTCCTTTCCCCTTGAGCTGCCTATTAACTATATGTCTTGTGCTTTCTCATTTTCTTGAGATTAAGGTAAAATATATACATATACAATTTTACTTCTCTATTACAGATCCTTACAGATCCAATTCTTTATTTCCAATATGGTCCAACAGTTCCCTTAAAAAGTCCTAGGCTCACACTTTAAAAATCTACTTTTGGGGTCATTCTAAAAATTCTTTCCTCACTTTCTTTCATCTTCTTCTTTCTGCTGCCAATCCCTTCTTCTTTCCTTATATAGACTTATCCTATAAAATTTAATATATCCTTATAAGTTAATCATTTTTAACTCTATTTCTTCACCTATTCAATTTTTTGTACCGACTGCTCCCAACATGTCCTTAAGTTTCACATACAAATTTACTGTAATTGAAAAAAATAGTTCATAAGTTTAACTCTTCCTTGCATGTCCCTCTTTGTGTAAGGCCCCTGAAGGCATCTGGCAATTCCATGAACAATTAGAAAAGTTTATGTATTCTCTATATCACTTATTTTGATGACAATCATATTTTCTGTCTTTGTGATGACTGCCATTCTTCACTCTTCTCATTGCATTAGAAGGATTTGAAGTGATCATATAAATGTAAAACTCTCACCCCTTACCAGAAAAGCTTCTTTTATGTCTTTAAAATTATTACAGAGATTAGCTCCTGAAAATGCAGAGAACATGTGACAATAGACTTGCCATTGATGTCACTATAAGAAAAACTCTAAACTTATGGCTCAGAGAACATTGGAGAAGCGAACACACAGAATAATTTCATGAGCCAGATGATTAGGAACCTGTGAAACTGTGACTTTTAAACATGATAGGGGAGCTACCTTTGAAATCTCAGGAATATGGTTGCCCAAAGAACAACATAATCATAGGAACAGTTGACATACTAACATACCTCAGAGAAATTGCACAAAGTGTCACCAGTAGATAAAGTAGTATAGAGAGACAATGATAGTTAAGAGAGGTAGAAGGAATTTTAATCATGGATGAACTTCCTGTTAACTAATTCAAAATAACCATGCTTAAACATGTTGACATACAAACAACACTAAGCAGACATTCAGGAGATTATACACACCCACACACACCAACATGCACGATTGCACACAAATCTGCGTGCACATGCACACGCGCGCACACACACACACACACGTTAAGGAAGAAGAGGTAATGAAACTGAAAGATAATGGCAGAATGGAAAAGGGTAGATTTAACTGGAAAGATAGAGGATGTAAATTCAGTGCTCATGTTTAGAATTCTCAAAAGAATAAATTGTAGACTCTGGAAAGAAAAGAAAAGTCAGTAATATGAATGTGTTTATTTGTTTATCAATTACTTGTGTGAGGAATTCAATTTCTGTTCAATATATACAACAAGAAATATCTGCTTATATGTTTTATATAATTTTACTAATCATTATTTATACCATATGTTTTCTGGATGCTTTGCTAATATAAATTTCAATTATTATAGCATTTAAATATAAGAACATTAATAGAAATCATATTTTAAAATATATTTCTAATCTTCAACATTATCACACAATCTGCTGCTAATATTCACCCTTGAAAGTTGATATTCACTCACTGAAAGTAACTAATGAACATGGGAATAAATGAGAAAAATGGGTCCCTGGACTAATAATTAAAACAGTCCCAAACTGAAAGATGGGATGGGAAAACATGGGATGACAGGTAGTGAAAATTAAAATCCAAAATTAATTGAAATGTGAAATAAGCACTAATAATTAAAGCCCCTTACAAAAATTAAAGATACTAGCTCCTTTGATGAGAAGAAGTCTGAGAGGTGTGAATGTGGCACATTAGAATATAGCCTGCTGCTATGCAGGAGTCAATTGTGCCATCCACCCAAGAAGTATGCAGAGCTTATGCTTATATCTAAAGTACTCTAGCAAGCTAAAAAATAAGCCTGGTGACAACTTCTCTTCAGGTCCATAGAAATTAAAATTTATATGTTTATTTCTCAGACAGACTGCAGAAAATCGGGATCATGAGAAATAAGAGGCTATGCCTCACATTTAATAGAAAAATGTTTAAATTGGAATTATGAGGAGGTAGTTAATGTAACAGGGGCTTGAAGGACACATAAGAACTTTTCCACAATAAGGTTTCCATATCATTTTAAACACAAACAGGATTAGAAAATATGAAACTGATAATTTGCTTTTAAACAGTGTATATAATGACTGCTTAGACAAGGAAGTATAATTTTTATTGGAAATTTTCAGATAACATGAAGATAAGGCCATCTTAAATAAAATTAAGTAAAGGACAGAAATGGTATAAAAATAGCATTATTTGAAAAAGAATCAAACCCATGTTAAACAATTAAATGAGGTCAATATCAAAGCTGTTTCTGAACAAAAATTCATCGAAGGAATAATATTAAACTTTTTCCTAACCTCAAGTCGGCACATTCCCAAATCTTCAGTTCATCCTATAGACTGTGAGTCCGTGGCCAGTGCAGTACTTGAGATTGTACAGGCAGTATGATATTTTGATAAATTGAGAATATTCACAAAGGAGAACTGAAGGTTAAATAAGGAGCAACGATATTCTCAAGGGAATCACAATAGACACTAGGAAATATTCATTGATGAAACTAACAATTATGAGAATTGTTATCATTAATTTTCATATACTCTAATTGCAATTTTTAGAAAGGCAAAAGATATTATGCTTCCTATATATGATAAAGATATTCTTTCTTAAATATATACTCCACAATCTCAAGAATGTAGGTCAACATATAGCTCTGTTCTGTGTGCATTCCTTGAGGCTTAGCAACCCCAGAGATATCCAGACCTGCCAACATCTCGGACAACCAGGGAGTATTCTACCTCATAACACGTGCCTTTCAGATCCCCTTAAGCATATCCAGCAGCTTGAATTGCATCCTGTCCTCTGATACTCCATTTCTAGCCCACATTCCAGGAGTCCTGCCAAAACCAGAAACACCCATGTTAGACCACTCCCCTGTAACCCCCTATCTCCCAGGTCTCTCTGGTGTACACCAGCCCTCTGATCTCCATTGCCTAGCCTATGGCTCTGCCGATATTCCCAGAAACCTGCTGGCATCAAGCACATTCAGCTCTTCTTGCACAAGCCTGTCATCCTTAGGAATAACTAGGACTATTAACATCTAGGACAACCAGCTCACAATGCTAACTACATTCCTGTGAAGCTGCTGGCACCAGGAACTATCAGATGGTTAAAGGCTAGCTTCAGAAAGACCTGCATCATATGTACTCCTTAATAAGTGGATATTAGCCGTAAAAGTACAGAACACCCAGGAGACAATCGACAGAACTAAGGAAGGTTAATGAGCAGAAGGGGCCAAGTGAGGATGCTTCACTTCCATTTGGGAAGGAGAAGAAAACAATCACAGGAGACAGAGGAAGGGATGAATCTAAGTGAGAAAAGGGAGCAGGGAAGGAAAAGAGTTAAGGTCACGTGTTCAGGTATGAGATTAGCTAGACAGGAGAGAAACATCGAGGGCCAACAGAAAGATGGAAATATGTAACCTTGAGAGGTAGGAGGTAGAGTGGTGCTAGAGACCATGGAGGTTAAAAGACTCTCAGGATTCAAAGAGAACTTAGATGAAATGCCTAACAATGGGGACAGTCTACCTCCAGTAGAAAGACAGGACATCAAGTGGAGATTTGGAGTTGCCATCCCACAGTCAAAAACCCTGATGCAGAATTGTTCCTGTCTGAAAGAACTGCAGGGACAGAAACAAAGAAGAGGTTGAGAAAAAGGAGGGCCAGTGACCAGTCCAACTTGTGATCCATCTCAAGAGGAGGCTCCAAGGCCTGACACTATTTCTTATTCTGTGGTGTTCTTACAGAAAGAGCCAGGTATGACTGTCCTCAGAGAGGCCCAATAATTAGCTGACAGACACAGATGCATACACCCAACAACTGGACTGAAGTTGTATACCCCTGTGGCTAAAATAGGGAAAGGCTGGAAGAAGCTGAGGAGGAGGGTGATCTCACAGGAAGACCAGCAGTCTCAACAAACCCAGACTCATGAGTTCTCTCAGAAACTGAGATATCAAGCAGAGAGCACACATGAGTTGTTCTGTGGCCTTCAACACATATACAGTATAGGACTACTTGGTTGTCCACAGTAGAAGAAGATGCACCTAAACCTCAAAGGATTTGAAACTCCAAGGAGTGGAGAAGCCTGGCAAGGGGTATCCTCTTGAAGAAAGGGGCAAAGGGGGAATGGGATGAGGAACTGTGACCTGGCCGACCTGGCTGGGGACAATGACTAGACTGTAAAAGAATAAAAGTTATAATAATTAAAAATAAAAACAACACAACCAACAAGATCCAGGGCAATATGGTATCACCAGATCCCAACTATCCTACTACATGTCCTGGAGATCCTAACACAGCCAAAAGAAAATGACATTAATCCAATTTTATGAAGATAATAGAGGGCTTTAGAGAGAAAATGAACAAATACAGGACAAGACAACCAAGCAGGTGAAGTATATGAATACATCTGCTCAATGGAAATATAAGCAACAAAGAAGACATAAAGAAAATATCCTGAAGATAAAAAGCCTAGGGAAGAGAATAACTCCAGAATCAAGTATTACCAACAGAATTCAAGAAATGGAAGAAAGAATTAGAAGCATAGAAGAGACAATAAAAGAAATTTATATATATAAATATATATATGTATGTATATATAAAATCAAATTCAGCCCTACAGAAGATACTAGAAGTACAACTGCAACTGCAGCACTAAGTATACGGAAGAAAACACAGAAAACAAATAACTCCACACCAGCAAATTCAAAGGAAGTGAAGTGTGCATGCACACACACACACACACACACACATGTTGTTGTAAAAATATGAAAATAAAAAAGTATATTGGTGTCTTTTACCCTGCTAGGTCCGCGTCGCGGTGCCCCAAGATATCTGCTAGATATCTTGGCAGAAACACATCCCAGCTGAGCACTTTCCTACACTCAAACCTTCACATAAAAGAACACACAACACAATACTCTTTGACCCAATTGGTAAGATATAATTGCCCACTTAAACATACAAAGCCCGGTACCATCCATCCCTTAGGAACATTGATAACAACCTGTAAATACACAGAGCAGAATCTTACCATCACCTGCCATGGCTTCTCCCCTCTCTCTCTCCTCTCTCCTGTCTCCTCCTCTCTCTCCTAGTTTCCTCCTCCTCCTTCAAACTTCTCTTCTGCCCATCCTTCCTTCTCCTCCAATGACAGGCTTCCTTCTATCCTGTGCCTGCCCCTTACCTGTACTTTACAAATTCAATGGGGAGGTGGTTCTGGTGAAGTCATCTGACTTGTGAGTATGTGACTAGGTAGCTGTCCTTGGGGCAGTGGAATTAGCATCAAAATACAAATAACTCCAGGGCAAACCACAACACACCACAACACACACACACACACATACACACACACACACACACACACACACACACACACACACACACACTACCACCAATGTCAAAATAGTAGGAATTAAAAATTATTGGTCATTAATATCTCTCAACATCAATAAAATCAATTCCCTAGTAAAATGACACAGGCTAATATAACAGATGTAAAACCAGGATTCATCATTCTGTTGTAAACAAGAAACAAACCTCAATGACAAAGATAGGTGTTACCTCAGAGTAAAAAACTGGGGAAGGGGTTTCTAAGAAAACAGACCCCAGAAGCAAGTTGGAGTTCTATACATTCTATTATCTACTAACTTTACTAAATCTAACATCTACTAAAATAGATTTTCAACCAAAATTTATCAAAAGAGATGGGGAAGAACACTTCAGACTCATTGTGGTAGCTTGAATAGTTTTGGCTTCCATTCATCCCTATGTTTGAATGTTTGGTCAACACTGTTAGAAGGTGTGGCCTGGTCGATGTATGCATGGCCTTGTTAGAGGAACTGTGCCATTGTGAGGGTGGGCTTTGAGTTTTCCTATGCTTAGGGTCACCTGATTATAGAATAAGAATCTGCCTGGATGCCTAAGAAAAGCATTCTTGTCCTGGCTGTTGTCAGATCAAGATGTAGAACTCTAGGCTTCTCCAGCAGCATGTCTGCCTGCTTGATGCCATGCTTCTATCCATGATAATAAATGTCTATACCTCTCAACCTGTAAGCTAGTCCCAATTAAATGTTTGCCTTTATAAGAGTTGCCTCAGTCATCATATATCTTCCCAGCAATAAAATTCTAACTAACAAAAAGACACTCAACAAAAAGATAATCTATCGAGATGTTACCTCAATTTTGAATATCTATACAAAGAACATCCATAGTCATAAAATTATTAAATATTACTTCAAAATTGAACCCAACACATTATTAGTGGAAGACTTCAACACCATACTCTCACTAATAAACAGGTCATTGAGACAGAAACTAAATTTAGAAATATGAATCTAGTAGATGTTATAAATTAAATGGACCTAACAAATAACTACAAAAACATTTTAATCAAACACAAATAATAGACCTTTTCAGCATCTCACAGAACTTTCTCCGATTTTAATAATAGGTCACAAAACAAGCCTCAAGAGATACAAAGAAATTGTAATAGCCTTGGGAATCTTATCAGACCACCATGGATTAAAGCTGGACTTCAACCACAACACAAATAGCAGGAAGTATATGGACTCATGGAAATTGAAAAACTCTCTATGCAGTGGTGTCTGGGTCAGAGAAGAAATTAAGGCTTTCTAAAATTAAATGAAAATGCATGCACAACATATGTACAATGAAACAAAATGATAGCAGTGCTAAAAGAACCATATCAAGCACTAAGTTCACTCATAAAAAATTGGAGAGATCCATACTAACAATTTAATAGCATACCTGAAAGCTATGGAAAAAGAAGAGGAACAGAAGGAGGAGGATAAAAAGGAGGAGGAGGAGGAGGAGGAGGAGGAGAAAAAGAAGGAGGAGGAGGAGGAGGAGGAGGAGGAGGAGGTGGTGGTAGTAGAAGCAAACACACAAAAGAAAAGTAGACTGAAGAAGATAATTAAACTTAGGACTAAAATACATCAATTAAAAACAAAGAGAGCAATAAAAGTAATAAATGTAACTAATAATTGTTGTAGCTGGTGTGTGTGTGTGTGTGTGTGTGTGTGTGCATGCGTGCACATGTGTAAATTAACAAGATAGACAATCTCTTAGACAAAATAAATGAAAGGGAGAGACAGAGCATCTGAACTCACAAAATCAGAATGGAAAATAGAGATACAACAATAGACACTGAAGAAATTTAAAGAATCGTTAGGTCCTTACTTTGAAAGCCTGTACTTCACAAAATTGGAAAATCTAAACAATATGGAGGATCTTCTAGATAGATAACACTATTTAAAGTTATTAAAAATTAGGTAAATTATTTAAATAATTAATTTTATAACCCATGTGCAAATAGAAGTGTTCTTTTAAAGTCTCTCAATCAAAAAAAGCTCAGAACCAGTTAGTTTCAATGCAGAATTCTACCAGACTTTCAAAGAAGAGCTAATGCCAATACTCCTCACATTATTCCACAAAATAGAAACACAAAGAACATTTCCAAACTAATTATTTAAGGCTACTGTCACCCTGATGTCGAAACTACATAAAGAAACAAAGGAAGAGAATTTCAGACCAATTTCTTTTATGAATATTGATGCAAAAATACTTATTATATTTGCAAAGGTATTAAAGAAGATATGAAAAACAACATCCACCATGATCAAATAGACTTGGACACAGGGATGCAGAGGTGATACAACATACGAAAAAATATCTATCAATGTAATCTTCCATATACGCAAGCTACAAGTAAACAAACAAACAGCAACAACAACATTCCAGATCATCTTATTAGATGCTGTCACAGTTTGAATATGCTTGACCCAAGAAGTGACACTGTTTGGAAGTGTGGCCATATTGGAGTAGGTGTGTCACTGTGGACTTGGGCTTTAAGACCCTAGTCCTAGCTGCCTGGAAGTCAATATTTGGCTAGCAGCCTACAGATGGAGATGTAGAACTCTCAGCTCCTCCCCTGCCTTGCCTGCTTTAATGCTGCTATTCTCCCACCTTAATAATAGTGGATTGAACCTCTGCCCTTGTAAGTCAGCCCCCATTAAATGTTGTCCTTATAAGAGGTACCTTAGTCATGGTGTCTGTTCACAGCAATAAAACCCTAAGACAGAAGTTGAAAAATCCTTTTACAGAATCCATCACACCTTCATGATAAAAGTCTTTGTGATATCATAGATACAAGGCCCATACATAAATACAATAAAAGCATATATAGCCAGCTGACAGCTAATGTCAAATTAAATGGAAAGAAAGTTAAAGTAATTCCACTAAAATCAGAAACAAGAAAAGGTTGTCCACTCTTTCCATATTTATAAAATACAGTACCTTAACTTTTAGCTAGGGTAATAAAACAGCTAAAGGATATAAAGGGGACAAAAATTGGAAAGGAAGAAGTCAAAGTGTTGCTATTTTCTAAAGATATGACAGAACATGTAAATTAGTTTAAAAAAAAACTCTATGAGAGAACATCTACATCCAGCAAAAAGGCAGGAGATAAAATTAATCAAACAAGCAAACAAATAGAACGATCTTCCCTTATACAAACTAAGAACCAGGCAAAGTAAAAAGTGAGAGAAACAACAGTCTTCACAATAGACACAAATGATATAGATATATTGATAAAACTAACCAAGCAGTGAAATATCTGTATGATAAAATTTTCAAGTCTATGAAGAAAGTGAAGAAGATATCAGAAGAGGGAAAATTCTGCCATGTTCAGATCAAAAGGAAACTAGAGATTCAGTTCACTTTCCAGTAAAATTAGAACACAATTCTTTAAAGATATTGAAAGAACACTACTCAAATTCATGGGGAAAAACAACAACAACAACAACAAATCAAAAACAAAACAAACAAACAAAAAAGCCCAAGAGAACTTCTAGAGCTATCGTCACCCCTGATTTAAAGCTATACTATATAGCATTAATAAGAAACATACATATGGTATTTGCATAAACACAGATTGATCAATGGAATTAAACCAAAGTCTCAAAAAATAAACCCTCACATCTATTGACACCTGTTTTTGACAAAGAAGCCAAAACCATACAATAGAAAAAAATACATCTTCAACAAATTGTGCTGGTCTAACTGCATGTCAAACAGATTCCTATCTATCACCAACAACAAAACTCCAGTCCAGGTGGATCAAAGACATCAACATAAAACACGGTACACTAAATCTGATTGAAGAGAAAATGAGTAACGGCCTTGAATGCATTGGTATAGGGATAAAAAAATCCTGAAAGAACACCAGCAACTCAGACATTAAGATAAACAATTAATTAATAAATGAGACCTCATGAAATGAAAAAACTTCTGTAAGGCAAAGGACACCAACTTAGGGCAAAATGAGAACCTACAGAATGGGGTTGTCACCAACCCTACATCTAACAGATGAACTGAATCTGTAGATTCCGTTTGGTAAGAAGACAACTTTTGCTAAATTAATAAGCAATATTCTCATTAAGAAAGTTAAAATGCATATCCATGTGTGGATGGAAGGATGAAACAGTGGGAGAGGGAATTGGGAGGAGACCATGGGCTGATGGAAACAGATGCAGAGATCTACAGCCAAACATTAGGTAGAGCTGGGCTAATTTTGTGGAAGAAGGGGAGGAAGGGTTGAAAGAGCCAGAGAGATTAATGATACCACAAGAAACCTACAGAATTAAACTAACCTGAGCCTATAGCATTTCACAGAGATTAAAAAACATAAATATATTAATTAATGAAAAATATAGAAATTTTCTAGCTAGAGGGAAGAATGGCCTTTAAGACATTTCACAGAGAAGTTTGAAACCCGGAGAACATGATCCACCAAATCAACATGCAGAGCCTACATAGGCTCATAGATTGAAGCAGCAGGAACAGGGCCAGCATGAGTCTGCACCAGGTCCTGTGTGTGTATAATGAATGTTAGCTTGGTATTTTTGTGGGGCTACTAACAGTGGGAGTAGCTATTTCCCTGACTTTTTGCCTGCTCTTAAAAGTATTTTTTGCCTGTTGAGTTGCCCAAAATTGATATGACAGGTTTTGACCTGTTTTATTTTATCTTGTTCTGTCCTGTTTGGGTGTCATCTCTTGGAGACCTGCTTTTTGCTGAAAATACAAATGTAAGGAGAGTAAATATGAGGAAAAGGGTGTGGGGGAATCTAGTGAGGGTAGAGGGATGAGAAACTGGGGTCAAGATGTACTGTATGAGAGGAGAATCATGCTTCAATAAAAATTAAAAAAATATATAAGAATTAACAAGTGGCCATCGGTTGAATTTGCCTTTCTTCCACTGAGATTTATTCTTAAAAGAGAAGAAAATGTATGTCAAAAAGAGGCAGAATTGTCTTTTATGGTACCATCCTGCTGTGACTATTGGATTAGCAATGAGTAATTCAAGCTAAAAATGAACAGATATTGATTCAGATATTACATAGGGTGGAGTCATTGAATAGGAAGTGGCAAAGGGGAAAACAGGAGGGAGGACTGAGACAATACAGCGCTGAACTAAACACTTATCATGCCTACTATTTTGTCTTTATTTTTAGATATTAGAGGAACACAGACCTATAGGTCTTAAAATCTGCCACAGGAAAAGCATAATTGGGAAGACTTCTTTAGTCAAAGAAAAGATTTGAAAATGACTGAATGTTGATAAAAATATCCTATTTCCTCCCAGAATCTCACCCACTCACTGGGGTCAGGGCCTCTTATTTAGACACATGGCATATATTCTATCCATATTTGTGTATTTATTTTTGAAAAAGGATCTTTACATATTGCCCAGGGTGGCCCTGAACTTAGCGTGTAGCCCATGTTGGCCTTGGACATTCAGTCTTCCTGTTGCAGACTCTTGAATTATTGGGGATTATAAGTCTGAGAAGCCAAATTGGGTGAAAAATAAATTATCTACATTAAAATGTTTACCTAGTAAGAAAAATATTTTACCAATTGTTTCAAAGTCAGTATCACATTTTCCAGATCTGTGTATGATTTTCTATACAGTCCTCAAAATCTCCATGCTGCTTCTCAAATGTATTGTAAGTCTAGCCACTTTATTCTTGTTAGAAAATTAGCATATATAGTTCTCAAGTAGTCAAAGTGATAGATCTTCAAGGCTTATTGAATACTCTATGTAATTTCTAGACCATATGCCTATATTCATTGTTTACTCACAATTAAGTCACTGATAATTTTATGACATAAATCTTCTTTCAATGATGTCCATTTAAAAAAACATTACATTGTGAATGAAAATCGGGTGCCATGGAATGCATGTGGAGGGCAGAGTACAAGTTATAGGAGTCCATTCTTAACTTCTACTCTGTGTGCCTGTGATGGTTTGCATATGCTTGGCACAGAGAGTGGCACTATTAGAAGGTGTGGCCTTGTTGGGGGAAGCGGGGTGGGCTTGGAGACCCCCTCCTAGCTGCCTGGGGATGTTCAGACTGTTGCTGGCTTCCTTCAGGTAAAGATGTAGAACTCAGCTCCTCCTGCACCACACCTGCATGCATGCGACAATGCTGCCATGTTCCTGCCTTGATGATAATGGACTGAGCCTCTGACCCTCTGAATCTGTAATCCAGCCCCAGTTAAATGCTGTCCTTTATAAAATTTACACTGGTCATGGTGTCTACTCGCAGCAATAAGACACTAACTAAGAGTGCTCCTGCTAGCAAATTCATCTCATCAAACTTGGAAGCAAGAGATGGCAAAAGTAGGCCATCTTGCTAGCCTGTAATATCCCATTTTGTATTTTTGTAATCATTATAATTATTTTTGTATTGAGTAATTTTATGTCATTGACTATCTTACAAAATCTTCAGCAAATTTCTGTTTGGAACCTATGTTTAATCTAAAAACAAATACCCGATTAAATGAAGCAATCTGATAAATTCAAGTCTATCCTTAAGGTATTTATTATTGAATAATGAATTCTCCCATATTATATAATGTCGAAGAACTTATTACATGTATATTAGAAGTAATATGGCCAAAAATCATTTTTCTCAACTATAAATGGTTCTGGCTAAGCCTATCAAGTAAGAAAAGCACAGCTTTTACTGCATAATATCTACCTTATCATTCGTTATGTGACAGAATCTATGCTAACAAAACATCAAGAAATAATAAATGTCAAATACCCAAGACATATTTGTGATAACATAGACTATTTACAAAACTAATTTGGTAATTAAATTTGTGTTGAATATTTTTTATTTACATTTTAAATGTTATATCATTTCCTGGTCTCTCCTCTGGATTCCACTCATATCTTCCATCCCCCTGCTTCTACAAAGGTGCTTCCCCATCCACGAAACCTCTACCTCCCAACTCCCCACCCTGACATCTCCCTATATTGTTGCATCAAGCCTTCACAGGAACAAGGGCCTCTTCTACCATTGTTGCCTAACAAGGCCATCCACTGCTACATATGCGGGTAGGGCCATGGGAAGCTCCACCTGTACTCTTTGGTTTGTGGTTTAGTCCCTGGTAGCTCTGGAGGGTCTGGTTAGTTGATATTGTTGTTCTTCCTATGGGGTGGCAAACCCCATCAGCTCCTTCAGTCCTTTCTCTAACTCCTCCATTTGCATCCCTGTGCTCAGTCCAATGGCTGGCTGTGAGCATCTGCCTCTATATTGTCAGGCTCTGGCAGAGACTCTCAGGAGATAGCTATATCAGGCTCCTGTCAGCATGCAATTATTGGCATCTGCAAGAGTGTCTGGGATTGGTGTCTGTATATGGGATGTATCCCCAGGAGGTGCAGTCTCTGGATGGCTTTTTCTTCAGTCTCTGCTCCATACTTTGTCTCCATATTTCCTCAGTTAAGTATTTTGTTCCCTCCTCTACGTAGGACAGAAGCATGCACACTTTGGTCTTCTTTTTTTTTTTTTTTTTTTTTTTTGAGCTTTATATGGTCTGTAAGGTTTTGGGCTAATATCCACTTATCAGTGAGTACATACCATGTGTGGTTTTTTTGTGATTGGGTAACCTCACTCTGATGTTATTTTCTAGTTCCATCAATTTGCCTATGAATTTCATGAAGTCATTGTTTTTAGGAGCTGAATGTGTCATATTTTCTGTATCTATTTCTCTATTGAAGGACATCTGGATTCTTTCCAGCTTCTGGCTATTATAAATAAGGCTGCTATGAATATAGTGGAGCATGTGACCTTCCTATATATTGTAGCATCTATTGGCTATATGCCCAGTAATTGTATAGCTTGGAACTCAGGTAGTCCTATTCCAATTTTCTGAGGAACTGCCCAACTGATTTCCACAGTTGTACCAGCTTGTAATCCCACCAACAATTAAGGAGTGTTCTTCTTTCTCCAACATCTACTCTTACCTCAGATTTTCATCTTTTTTAAATTAATTAATTAATTAATTAATTTTTTCAATTCAGATTTTATTCCCCTCTGGGTCCACCCCCACCCCCAAGAGTTCCACATCCCATACCTCCTACGTGCCTACCCTCCACACTTCCCCCTGGCCCCATCTCCACAAGGATGTTCCCACCATACCCACATACCAGGCCTCTAAATTTCCTGGTGCCTCCAGTTTCTTGAGGGCTAGGTGCATCTTCTCTAACTGAACCCAGACCCGGGAGTCCTCTGCTATGTGTGTTGGAAGCCTCATCTCAGTTGGTGTATGCTGCCTGACTAGTAATCCAGTGTCTGAGAGATCTCAGGGGTCCAAGTTAATTGAGACTGCTGGTCCTCCTACAGGGTTGCCCTTCTCCTTAGTTTCCTCCAGCTTTTCCTCAATTCAACCAGAAGGATCAGCAGCCCCTGTTCATTGGTTGGGTGCATATCTCTGCATCTGATTCTTTCAGCTGCTTGTTTGGTCTTGTGGAAGGCCGACACGGTAGGTCTCTTTTTGTGAGTGCCCCATAGCTTCAGTAATGGTGTCAGATCTTGGGGACTCCCCTTGAGCTGGATCCCACTTCAGGCCTGTTGCTGGAACTTATTTTCCTCAGGCTCTTCTCCATTTCCATCACTGTATTTTTTTCAGACAGGAAGAATTATGGGTCAGAGCTTTGGCTGTGGGATAGAAATCCCATCCCTCACTTGAGCCATGTCTTTCAGCTAGAGGTGGATTCAATAAGTTCCCTCTCCCTACTGTAGGGCCTTTCATCTAGCAATGACCCCCATTTGAGTCCTGAGAGTTTCTAACTTCCCAAGTCTCTGGTACATTCTAGAGGGTCCTCCTGACTTTCTTTCTCCCAATGTTGTCTGTTTCCATTCTTTCTGTTGGCACTCAGAGCTTCAGTTCTTTTCCCCAACCCAATACTAGATCATGGTCCCCTCTCTTTTCCAGTCCCTCCCTCCTTTTCCCTTTATGGTTGCTTTCTTCTCACTCCCAAGTGGAACTGAGGCATCCTCACTTGGGTCCTTTAACTTGTTGACTATTTTGAGTTCCATGGACTGTATCTTGGGTATTCTGTAATTTTTTGCAAGTAATATCTACTTATTAGACAGTACATACCATTACCATTTATGTCCTTTTGGGTCTGAGTTACCTCACTCAGGATGACATTTTCTATTTGCCTGCAAAATTCAGGATGTCCTCATTCTTTTTTTTTTTTTTTTTTTGCAATCAGCAAGAGGGTTTATTATCCGGATACACAGGTACTTGCGGACGTCTCAGTCAGCTCGGAAGGACTGGCGCACCCAGCAAGACCGGGGACGGGTTTTTATAGGGTTCTGGGGAGCAGAAGCAGGCATAGAGAAGCAGATGCATGGTTACAGTGACTTGATTGGTGGATTCAAATGAGGCGCGGATGCATGGTTACGCAGCAAAAGAGTACGTGCAGGCTGGGGCGTCCGGAATGTCAGGGGCTAGGGCCTTATCCCTTCTTGCCAGATGGCCTATGAGTCAGTTCTGATACCTCGGGCTGGTTCTGAATTCCTTCTTCCTTTTCTTTGTGGTCTGTCAGTTTTAATGGTGGGGCAGGCCCCACAGGGCCTGGGCGTGCCTGGACTTGCCCAGGCCTTTTTCAGCTCTGAGTCTGTGAATTTTGAAACTTACTCTTTTAACTTCATATTTTTAAACCTTAAATCTGTATAATTTTCCTTTCATTCCCCTCTTCTTCTACTAAGTAATTCTAATCTTAGAATTTTGATATCAAGTCTCGTATTTGGTCTCACCAGTTGTCCTAACTGACTGGTACTGTTGTCTCAGAACCATCAACCGCACAGCACCCACTCGATTTTTAACAAAAGCAATTAACCTGTTTGTCACGCATGGTCCAAAACCTAAAACCAAGAAAATTATTAGTAATGGCCCAACCATATAGCAGAGAGTAGGGTAGTCATCCAGGGAGACCGAGTGAAACAAGACTCAAACCAACCTTGTTGAGCATCTCTATCTTTTTGTAGGAGTCAAACCTATTAACTAGTTTCTTTAACACACATGGCCCTATAATCAGAAGCAGAAGCAAAACTAAGAAGGGTCCCATAAGGGAAGATATCAGAGTAGTCATCCAATGAGATATACTAAACCAGCTCTCGAACCATCCCTGATGTGCTTCTCTGTCTCTCTGTCTTTTGTCTAACCTTTCTCTAAGTTTATTCATGGAGTCTTTAATTACTCCTGAATGGTCTGCGTAGAAGCAACATTCTTCTTTCAGTGTAGCACACAGACTCCTTTAAGGAATATCAGGTCTAATCTTCTCCTATTCTGAAGGACTACCTCTGAGAGGAAGGTTAGGTATTCTTGGAGGTCAGCTAAAAAGTCTATCACTTGTTTTATATCTGAGTCAATGGCAGTTCTGAATTCTCTATAAGCCTTGCATTGCAAGGCAATGGCAGATGTCCTTGTGCTGCCCTTGCCCTAGCCTTAAGTAATTCTCAACTCTTTTTTGTCTTACTAAGTCTTTAGCATCAGGATTCCAATCTGGACACTATCTAAACCACACTCCAAGGTCATGACTAGCTTTTAGAACTTCTAAACTTATACAGATTGTGATCCCTGAGGCACAGTCCCAAGAAGTGTTAGGAGTACTAACATATGCAATGTTACATCATTTGTAGTAGAAATCAAGCCTATCCCCACACCTATCTTGATAGAACCCAGGGCAAACATGAAATTAAGTCTAGAGAGCTTTTTGAAGATCTGAGTGTCCCTCTAGGTCCCAGCTCTCAGCCCCAACAGCTAGTACACGGCTGGTGAGGGCTGAGAATTGATGGCCATCAGGGTGGTCAGCAGCACCAGGTACGGTCCTTTCCAGTGAGGCTCGAGTATCTGGGTTCGGTGCCATCGTATGTAGCCGAGTCTCTGACCTGGAACTGATGAGATGTCTCAGGGGTCCCCAGGGTATAGGCTACTGCCAGCTGTGACCAGACTTCTTTCTGTATCACCTGTAGGTCTTTTAGCCTGGCATACAAATCATTATTACTATGATATGTTGGTTTAGTAACATCATCTAATACAGTCAGAGGAGCTGAGGCCCCATATAAGATCTCAAAGGGGGTAAGGCTGAATCTGGAAGGGGTATTTCTTGCTTGAAGAGAGCAAGAGGGAAGGAGTGCCACCCAGTCTGCGCCAGTCTCCATGGTCAACTTGGTCAGGGTCTCTTTTAGAGTTTTATTTATTTACTCTATCTGTCCTGAACTTTGAGGTCTGTAAATACAACGTAATTTCTAATCTACCTCTAAATACTTGGCCACACCCTGGCTTATCTTGGCAACGAAAGTAGGGCCATTGTCTGACCAGATTACCTTGGGCGTTCCAGACCTGGGGAAGATTTCTTCCAGTATCTTCTTGATGATTGCAGAAGCCATCTCTCGTTTGGTGAGGAAAGCTTCTATCTATTCCTAAAAAAGTATCTACAAGCACTAGGAGATACTTGTGATCATATTTTTCTGGTTTTATCTCAGTGAAGTTCACTTCAACTTTTCACTAAACTCTCTAGGTTTCTTTGCCCTGTTTGCTTGCTAAGCATTCACTTATTGACATACCTTATACTTTTTACTGCCTCTCTGGCTAAAATCTTAAAGTCTATTACATACACTTAACTACTTGGACAAACTTTTTATCTCCTAAATTAGTCCATTTCTGTATTTGGCAAAGTGAGTCTTTTCTTTGTTCTCTGAGGAATATAGTTTTCCCTCAAGTGTGCAATTGTCTTTTTTTTTTCTTTCTTTCTTTCTTTCTTTCTTTTTTTTTTGTTTACACAATTTGGACCTTTTCTTCTGTTGTACATTCTAAGTGAGGTCATCCCTTAGTCCAATCCCAGTTCCCAGTGGCTGTCTCTTGCAGGCCTGTAACCAGGATATGCTCCTGCATAGCCATTTCCCAAGCCACTTTATCTGCTTTGTTACTGCCCCATGCCACTGAATCTCTTCCCTCCTGATATCCTGAGCAATGAATAGTACTCACAGTTGTTGGCTTCACCAGGGCATCCAAGAGATGGCAAAGGTATCTGCGGCACTGATGTGTTGGGGGGATGAGGTTCAGCCATCCCAGATGACATTGTGTTGTTCACCATGGCAGCACCCACTTATCTCTGACCTTCATGAAGAGAACCGTTCCTGTCTGTAGACAAGGTAGCCTCGGCTTTCAGCAGTGGTCAATCAACCAGTCGCAGAGGTCTTTCCTCCACCCATGGGCTTCTACCAGTGCTTGACACTCATGTTGCAGTGGCTACAGGTCAGGATTGGGCAGCAAGGTGACCAGATTTTCCCCAACCAGTGAAGAACCTAGTCCATCACAGCTGACCAGTGGTCCCATCTTTTGGGACGTTCTATTCAAAGGCAAAACATCAGCCACTCTATCACAGTTTAAGTCCTGGATTGGGTGATAATTGTCAGTGCCCGGCTGGCAGGAACGGTGTGTTCCAGGCAGAATGGCACTAAGCCACACATCTCCCAGCATCAGGTACTGGTGTACTGAGACAGATCTTAAGCCCCACGTACACAGTCTGCAGATATGCATATACATGGGCTCACCCTTCAGCTCACGCAAGCCATTTTGGAAAGCAAATTACTCATGAGCAAGGGATGGGGGCAGTCAGGGATGACCATGAACTAGTGGGTTACTTGGCCCACGCCAAGGTCCACTGTTCTTCGGGCAGTCCATAAGTATTGTTTGTTGTCAGTAGCCCCTTGTACTCAAGGTCTTTGGATACTGGCCCACTGGAGCATAGGAGCACAGAGCGTTGGGCCCCTCCGCATTCACACAACAACTGGGCAGGCTTTCCTTCTATCTTTGTGCATAGCCAGCACTCTAGGACCAAGAAGTTTGCCTTCAGAGTCACTAGAGAGGCCCCTCTTGTTCTTCCCAGGGCAGTCCCTGACCCAATGGCTTTTATTTATTTATTTATTTTTTTTTTTGTATTAGGCACGCCGATCTTTAGCCAGGAATTCTCTCCTGTTGCCAGGTACTGTCTTCCTAGGTTTTCTAACTACTGTGGCCAGTATATGTTCCTCTCTTGTCTTTTATCTCTCTTTAGCTTTTTTTTTTTTTTTTTTTTTTTTACCATTTGAAATACATCTTTAATTTTGTACAAATCAATATGTAATCTACAAAATACTTTGTTACATGATTATCAAGGTCAGTCTGTTCTGTGTTTGTAACAATAGGTCAGGAAGTCATAGTCTGAGTAAAACATTGTAACAGCCATTGTTAAGGAAACATGGTAATAGTCATTGTTAAGGAAAACTGTCTAACTGAAGTTGTAGGAAATAGGCTAGATCATAAATATAGTTCCTGCATGAAAGGCAACTGCAGTTCCCTGATACACAGACCAGACCGAAAGGGGAACTGGAGAGTGTGATTTTCGTATCATTTGTAATTGATAAATAGCCACTCCCACAGATATGGAAAGTGTTCTGATGCTCAGTCCTACATAACTGATCATGTAACTTTCTCTTATTAGCACAGTTAATGTGGTCCTGTGCTGCCCAGACAACGTGACCAGGGCAGTGAAGGCAGAAAGACAGGTTAAAAACTGGTAGTATCCAAAGTGGTCACACGAGTAAATTAAAATGTTTAACTTCCTCTTCTTTTTGTCTCTTTTTCCCTAGCTTCCTGCTCTTTTTACCTTCTTTTCTCTTTCAACCTTACTTTCTCTACAACTTATACTAACTCTCAGCAACTTAGCTTAACCCTTCAAATTTCTGTAACTTTCTCTTCATATCCTTTCCTTATCTTAGCCAGATTGGTGGGGCATTTTCCAGCCCCTAGGAGACCCACGCTTGGAGCCTGGGGGCAGACCTGGAGCACTCCTTACCTTCAGTGGTATTGAAGTCAACAGTCAGGAGTGAGGGCCTTCCATCCATGTCTGGAACATTCTTTCTGGCCTCTAGTAGGATTCTGTCTTTTCTCAGTGGTAAAGAAGACCTGTAACAGTTACTAACAAACATCTCAAGTGGGATGGTGAGAAAACAAGAAGGGAATCTAGAGAATAGAGGTCCACTGAAGAGGACAAATAGCATTTAGTCACACAACTAAACCAGGAGGCCTTTTTTGGACAAAAAGGCCATTGTAAAAATAAGCACAAGCTTTGTCTATGAAATAGAAAGGCAAGCAGAGAGGCAGCCTATCTGTTACGGGCTGTCTCTCTGGACTTAGATTTTCCCTTAAGGAGTACCTCTCTTCAGTGTCAGCTTGATGGCTTTGCCTCTCAAGAGAACCAGCCTCCAAATGACACTAGCCTTCTAGTAACAACAAATAACAAAAGGATGGAGAGATGGTTAGAACCTGGGTGCTAGATACTAAGCAGCTGACAAAAGAATTGTAACCAGTTCACCTGGGGCTATCAGGACTTTAGTACCAGCCCTTTACCAAACTGTCTCAGTGGGGTAAAGGCCCATAGAAAAGAAAACATTAATCCTGACCTTGGCCACAGCCAAAGCCTGAATTCTAAATTTTGACTGGCAAAACAAAGTTTTTCACAGTTTGTTGTAGATTCTTTTTGAAACTATTTTAGGGGCTTCACTGCCCCCCAACCTGGGGCATCTCTCCTTGGGGAGGAGGCTCAAGAGAGAAAGATAAAACTCCTGGCAGAAAACAATTTCTCTCAAGCAAATTATTTTTAACTTTTAACTTAAGCACCAAGAGGACCAAGTAAAACTCTTTGACGAACAAAGCAAACAGTTTCATGATTTCAAACACAGTCGTCAGTCCAAGATTTCCAACACAGTCGTCAGTCCAAATTCAAACACGAAACAAAAGCCAAAAAGGCACTCGACAATATCACAGAAAACAAACCAGAGAAACAAGACCAAGACAAAGCACCTTATAACCAATTTCCACAGATGCCTGGTACCTTCAGTACCTGGCCCAAACTGCAGCTTAACCTTAGCTGCTTCTGGGATACCAAACACAGAAACAGAACACAAACAACAGACACCAACACGTCCAGAAAACCACAGTCAGGTCACAAAGAAGACGAACAATTCCAACAGTCAAACAAGTAACAGACAGACACGCCGCGCGACTTCGGTACCAAACTGAAACCAAAAATTCAGACAGAGTCACCGAGGGTCTTGGATCCTCTACTCCAATAAAATTCAGACGGAGTCATTGAGGGTCCGGATCCTACCGAAAACGGACGGAGGCGCCACAGATCCGGATCTCCCTCTCCTCCAACCACCCTTGGAACGTCTTTCCGGGCTGCGGGGGAGAAGTCCAAGCTCGTCAGCTCCTTCTCTGGCCTGCCCAGATAGTCCCCAGATCTGAGCCTATTGATCGATTGTTCACAGGACAAGACACAACAGACAAGACAAACGCCGGCCGGCTTACCTCCCAGTGGGTGGTCAGTGATCTCTGGGCGGAGGATCTCCGAATTCCGGATGAGCCCCCAAATGAAAAACCCACAGAGAGAATTTTCCTTTGGGAAGGAGATCCCCAAGCCCAATGACCAGGCCGAGACCACCAGATGCAATCAGCAAGAGGGTTTATTGTCCAGATACACAGGTACCTGCGGGCGTCTCAGTCAGCTCAGAAGGATTGGTGCTGTCCTCATTCTTAATAGCTGAATAGTATTCCATTGTGTAAATTAACCATATTTTCTGTATCCATTCTTCTGTTCAGGGTTGTTTTGATTTGCATTTCCCTGATGTTGAATATTACTTTAGGTGCTTTTGTTAACTCTGTACCTCATTTTTAATAGGGTTATTTGTTTCTCTGGAGTCTAACTTCTTAAATTTTTGTATATATTAGATATTAGCCCTCTATTGGTTATAGGATTGATAAAGATCTTTTCCCAATCTGTTGCTGCCATTTTGTCCTATTGACAGTAACCGTTGCCTTACAGAAGTTTTGCAATTTTATGAGATCCATTTGTCTTTTGTTGATCTTAG
This sequence comes from Rattus norvegicus, assembly GCF_021556685.1. Lineage (NCBI taxonomy): Eukaryota > Metazoa > Chordata > Mammalia > Rodentia > Muridae > Rattus > Rattus norvegicus. Next base: position 42,178,933 of record NC_141538.1, on the reverse strand, counting down.
AGCCATTCTGCTCTGTTCAGGAAATTTACCCCTGTATTTATGCGTCTGACGCTCTTCCCTACATTCTCTTCTATTAGTTTCACTGTATCAGGTTTTATATGATCCACTTGGACATTAGCTTTGGTTGGACCAATTTGCATTCTTCTACATGCTGACTTTCAATTGAACTAACCCCATTTGTTGAAAATACTGTCTTCTTTCTTCTTTGTCACAAGTCAAGTGACCATAGGTTTTTGTATTCATTTCTGGGACTTCCATTCTATTCCTTTGATCTACCTGCCTGTCTCCATACGAATACCATACAGTTTTTATCATTATTGCTCTGCAATTTATCTTGAGGTCAGGGATTGTGATTCCCCTAGAAGTTCTTTTATTGTTGAGGGTAGTTTTCTTATCCTGGGTTTTTGGTAAATCCAAATGAATTTTGGATTTACCAAAAACCCAGGCTATGAAAAACTAACTTGGAATTTTGATGGTGATTGCATTGAATCTGTAGACTGCTTTCGGCAAGACGATCATTTTTTTAATATTAATCCTCCCAATCCATGAGCACTGGGGTATTTCCATGTTCTAAGACCTTCTTAAATTTCTTTCTTCAGAGACTTGAAGTACTTGTAATACAGATCTTTAACTTGCTTAGTTAGAGTCACACAGAGGTATTTTATATGATTTGTGACTATTGTGAGGAGTATCATTTCCCTAGCCTCTTTTTCAACCTGTTTATCCCTTAAGTAGGAGAAGGATACTGATTTGTTTGAGTTAATTTTACATCCAGCCATTTTGCTGAAATATTTTCTCAGTTTTAGCAGTTCTCCGGTGGGATTTTTTGTTGCTTAAATATACTATCTTATTATCTGCAAATAGTGATATTTTGACTTCTTTCTTTCCAATTGGTATCCCTTTGACTTCCTTTTGTTGTCTGATTACTCTGGTTAGGACTTCAAGTACTATATTAATAGGTAGGAAGAGAGTGGGCAGCTTTGTCTAGTCTCTGATCTTAGTGGGATTGCTTCAAGTTTCTCTCCCTTTAGTTTGATGTTGGTGACTGGTTTGCTTTTACTATTTTTGGGCATAGGCCTTGAGTTCCTGATCTTGAAGGGATGTTGAGTTTTTTCAAGTGCTTTCTCAGCATCTAATGTGGTGATTATAAGGTTTTTTTCTCTGAGTTTGTTTATATAGTGGATTACATTGATGGATTTCCATATATCAGACCATCTCTGCATCCCTGGGATCAAGTGTACTTGATCATGATGGACCATTGTTTTGATATTTTCTTGAACTTGGTTTGCGAGGATTTTATTGAGTATTTTTACATCAATATTCAAAAGGGAAATTGTTCTGAAGTTCTTGGTATGATGTATCATTGCATGATATGAAGTGTTGATCTGAGAAAATTATCAAAAGAATAAGTTGATTTGTTGCAATAATTACAAACATTAGGGTCTGTATCATAAGATATCCTGAAATGAGGTATATTAACACACCTTTTGAAAACTTTAAGAAAAAATACTATTTAAAGAATGTAGTTTGCATATAGTTCACAGCAAAGGAAGTGTTGAGTGCTAATGGGACCTATGAAATGCCTCAGAACATGAAGCAAAATTTCATATAGCTGTCTAACTCTGACTTTCTGTTCATACTGTATATATGCTTTTCAGAGTTTTTCTCCTGAGTTATGACAATGAAAAATACTGCCTTAATTACATGAAGATTGGTAGGTGAATAACAGCCCTTCAACATGACTGAAAAAACTGCACTTTCAACACATACCTCAAGATTAGCATGCAAATACATCACATAAAGGTTTAAGTCTACACTCACATTATAGTCATAAAGTTAGATGTTCTTTCAAATATGATACTGTTTGTGATTTGAATTTAGTACTTTTATGAGCAAAATACAATTGTATTTTTCTGAAAGTTAGTTAAATCCCTTATGGCAAACCTTAGTTTTTCTGCAAAACCATTTGACAATATGGTGACAATTAAAGTGACACCATTTTAATAATTAGTCATTGACAGTGACATCATTTCTATAATTGGATAGGCCAGACCTCACATACACAATTTCATCTAAATAATTCTTATCATTTTATTCTTCTGTGCTTAGGTATGAGTAGAAACCAAATGCAATTTCATTCTCATGTGAAGACAACTCTAATATTTAGGGAGGACTTGTCCACTGCCTAAATGTTTTCTTATTTTTATCAGCATGCTAATCTCTGTCAAATAATGAACTGCTATTCCTTGTGCTTCCTCATCTGTGCCAGGTAGTTGGAAACTAAGAAGTAAAGAAACCATAAACTCTACATTTATGCTATTATTGGTGATTTTGCCCTTATTTGATTCCATTTAGCAAAAGGAAGCATGATAGCATGGCTTCTGCCCCTCCTTTCTTCAGATCTACAGTACAGAAGGGTTGGGCTGTTTCATACACAGTACTTTTGTTCTCACAGATTGCTGAGTACCAACATCCATTTCTCTTTTTTTTTAATCATTGACAGTGTTTATTGGTGTTGATTGGTTTCCTACCCTAAGATAGAGTAAGCAACTGATCAAACTGCCAGCAATAGCAATAAACTGAAACTAGATACAAATAGCTGCTGGAGACGTATATTCTTGCCACACATGAAGGATCCTCTGGATACCCAACCCCCTCTACCAATACCACAACCTTGGTCCACCACACAAGCCAAAACCATATTTTATTTACCTAACAATTCCACTTTAGTCTTTGTTGTTGCTCTGTCATCTACACTCTGATTCTTGCAGACTCTGCCTTGCCCATGCAGACTCCAAAAACAATGCTATGTTGTCTGGTGATGCTATCTCCAGTCCCCGGAGCCTGACATGCCACTCGGTGTGCTCTTCATCCCACACTCAGCCTTTGGATGGCATGGAGCAGGTAGCACGGGCTCAGCCCACACAGAGCTTCACAGGCCACTGCCCGCCACATGCTTACCAGTGAGTATCTGGGTGAGTGCCACTGGATGACTCGAGCAGTAGGCTCAAGCCTTTTCAGAAAATGAACTAATGAACTGCTTCTCCCAGCACACAAATATCTTGCTAATTAGCAATTAGCTATTAAGGGAAAAGAAAGGAATAGGAGCTGGGGATCTGAACATCTCTTAGGAGACTATTCCAACATCCCTTGTGTAACTATCTGCAGCTAAATGTTATCCATGTCTGGCCCAGTGAAGTGAGAAAATATAACCAAAGTGTAGCCTGTTGCATAGGTACGACTAGGTACAACACTGGAACAACCAAAGGATTCTTATCTTTAACCAATAAACCATTCATTCTTTATCTGGACGGTAAGTTGCAGCCATGAGGAAACAATAACAAACATATCAAGAGAAACAGAATCACTATTGAATTCTATACATTAAAAGCAAACAAACAAAAAAACAGTGAAGAGCCAGTAATATGACTATGACTCTTAGCAGGTAAGGCTCTTACCGCTAAGTGGTGTATGTGTGTGTGTGTGTGTGTGTGTGTGTGTGTGTGTGTGTGTGTGTGTGTGTTTGGGGGAATTACCAAATCTCCTCTTTTTTCATGCCCTCCAAATTGAACCAAAAGTGCAACTATTGGTGTCACTCTCAGACAAGGTGAATTTTGCTTTCAGTTATCACCTGAAAATTGCTAAGTGAGTGGTACAAGGTATATCATTTGACTTTCTGTTGATCTTTTTGATCTTTCTTCATGGTGGTCATGCCAATAGATGTTAAAAGTTTTACAATTCTTGAAATAATACAACATAAAATAAGTGTTATATTTATATGAATAACAGAATGAAAGTACAAAGATATGCATTATCTTGCATTCAGAAATGGAATAGATGTGTCTAAAAAGAGTAAGCACAATAATATTAGGTTAGATACATTGAGCTTGTATGATAAAGATGGACCAAGATTGCTTACTATTTGAATAGCAGCCTATGCTACTTCTAATTTTCACATTAAATACACAAAAATATGAAGTTAAATTACAAGCCCTAAGTTATGATACTACTAATCAGCAAAGGGGAAATTTAAAACTTGGGTTTCAATGTCTGTTTATAAAAGAAAATAAGGACAGTCATTCCCTCCTGTAGCTCTGCCTATACTTATAGGGAGCTTTACAGAGGATTTGTTGCTAGTGATAGATTTCATACACCTTTCTATAGTCCAATGATAGCTGTTTGCAACTCTTTTAGAAGCACATGTTACTTTAGCTTATAAGAAATGACTTGTCTATTTTTATTTGCTTATATGATTCTTTCCCAAGATGAGAACCTATTTCCCAAGTGAGAGATTCTGAAAGGCAAGGGCTAACTCGATTAATAGTCTCTAAAACAGTATCCAACATATAGTAGCAACTTAGCATGGAGCCTTTGAACTTACTGAGTAAGTGAATTGAATTAACTTGAAACAGAGTTTGTGGGCACACAAACGATGAGGGAATCTGATGGAAACCTGCCCTAATGTCATAAAACATGTTTCATCATCACTAACCTGCCCCTTTGAGAAAGTCACTTTGCTTTGTGACTCCATTCCTACATTTATAAGAAGCAATATCTTCCCATAAGGTAGTTATTTGAAGATAAAATGAAATGAAGGGGAAACAACTGTGGTGTAGAACCTGGCATATTTATGAGCCCTCAGTAAAGCCCCCACCTCAATAAATATTGTGTCACTCTGATGATCACACTGTTAAAACTTTACTGCCTTTTGGGGACTCTGTAAAGTCTAAACTGGAGAAAAGTGAGGAGCTGCATAGAGCAGGAACATAAAGACAGAAAATAACCTGGTTTCTTTTCTCTGATTGTTTCTTCTTTCTTATCTTAACACATCTCCTTATTCTGCTTTTGCATTTGACCCCTCTGCATTCTCTCTCTACCCTGACACAGGGCCAAGTTTTCACTTAAATAAGTTTCCTTCTCCAGCTTTTACCTGACAAATTCTCAACTCTCTTTCTCTCTCTGTCTGTCTCTGTCTGTCTCTGTCTGTCTCTGTCTCTCTTCTCTCTGTCTCTCTCTGTATGTCTCTGAGTCTCTATCTCTGTCTCTGTGTCTCTGTCTCTCTCTGTCTCTCTCTTTCTCTCTCTCTCTCTCTAATTATAACAGCCTCCTTGAATCTTCGACTTCTACATGGGTTTTTAAAACAAAGGAATAGTCACATATTTTTCAAATGTTGTGATTATATAGCAACAAAACCTGCTGGATTTACTTGGAGAGTTCTGATCACAAAAGTAGGATGTTCTGGGGAAATTGTTTTATTTCTAATTTTATTTCTCATTAGAAAAAGCACCTTCATTGAATCATGTGAGCCACTTTTTAATGAAAAATGTATGGTTCCATAACCTGAGCTACATTACACGGAGGAATAAAGGTGAAAATGCCCTTTGTTCCTCCTGCGTCCCACTCAAAATGAGATCCTCATCCCAGGGATCAGCTTCATAGATCACCATTGCTAGTCCACAGCAGTCTATAGTTGTACAGCTGAGAAACATTATTCTTTAAGTAGGCTTACAAGGGCCAGCCTTAAAACCAAACAATGATTTACAGCATTGATTCTTTGAGGAAAGGCATTTCAGATCCCACATGAGCACCTAACAAATGGATGTTTGTAATGTTTGTAGGCTAGAGGATGCCTTTATTAGAAAGAAAATAGTATGTTGAAGATGCTTATTTTATTTTCACTTCAGCACTGATAGAAAGTACTGCGTACTAACTACTTAATAAAAATGAAAGGTATATTTTTTTAAAGGTAGAATTTTTGAGGGATATGTTTTACACTGAAATTTCTAGAATTCCCTTTACCTACCTTTTCTTGATGTTCTTCACCAACACTTGAAGATCTTACCTCTCCGGTCTAAGAGGTCTTTTGAGAGCATCATTCGCACCTCTGTAGGTCACAGTGGTAACAAAGGGTTGCTCAATTCTCTGCTTTATTTATGGATGGAATTTTCAGCAAAGGTGCGTCTCAGCTCAATCACCAGTGCATAGATGGGCAAGGGTGCTGATGTGTCTCCTCCTCACAGAGTAGGATGCCTGTGAGAACAATACAGAACAGTCAAATCCATGAAGACTCTGTCTCCTAAAGATCCCTACTGCAATTTCTCTGTAATAAATATTTAAGAAAATGTTATCCTGTTGTTGATTTCATTCAAATTGATCATTGAAACTTTCCCTTTTGTAGTGTAGTCATAATTTCCATAAAAGGGAAAAATGATATGACAATATTTGGGTTGAAATAGTTACATTTTTCTCTTGTGTCTATTGACTGATGTTGCTAGGAAATTGTGGACTATACTATAATTTTGAAATTCAACTCTCAACAGCAATTGATACTTAAGATGCTGTTATTTTATAGCCTAAGGCCAACTTTTTTCTAATAATATCTATGTTATTGCTTTACCATTTATAAGAAAGAATTATAGCAATGTATTAAAATAGAAAAATATCAGTGGTTTACAGTATAGTTCATCTTTCTGGCAAATACCAATATTTTAATAATGAATATCAATTGAAATCAGTTTAAATCCAAGTTATAGTCTAAGGAAATGTCAGTATGTTTAACAATAAACTGAAAATATGCATTTTTCAGTACATCTGATTTTAATGTGTTCTTATGTTATAAGAATAAGAGCTGCTACTGATATTGGCCATCCATTGAATAACTCAGCAATTTATAACCACATTTTTTGAGTTAGCCATCTTGAAACATATGGGGAATATTTTAGTTGGTCCACAATAAACAGTGCTCCATTCAGTTGTAGATTATTAATTAAGAAGGAGAAGAAGAGGAACCAATCTTCATTCTACCAGAAAAAAAAATGATAAAAACTTAATGTCTCCCTTAGCTTACCTTGTGACAGCTGACTTGTGCCCATAAACTTTGGTGCATGGATATTTTCATTCAGTTACTTCAGTAAGCTTTATTTTCACTAATGTACCCAAGCTGTGACTTTGCTATAATCTCCACCTAGGCTTTAATATTTGGAGTGATCTGCTATGTGTCCTGATACTGGCATATGCTGTAAGCAGTCTTGACAGTGCCATACACAATTGACTCTAAGCAGAACATGAAAGCAGATTAAAACCTATTCTCTTTTTTTTTTTTTGAAAAAGCTAAGCCTTTTAAGTTTATTGAAGTTATTAAATTAATTATAATTAATAATCAAGTTAATTATAATTTGTACATTTTAAAACAGGTTGTAATCCAGGGCCTCTTTACAGGTGCCTTGATCAGGATGGGGAAACCCCTTCTCATCTCTGGTTTTGCAAGAGCTGACATTATGTGTTAAATTTTGCAGATTGTTGTCTGTATCGGTGAGAATCATAGTATACTGTTTCCTTTTTGTCTCTCCTGGCTTGGGTGTATTGGCTGCTTTTCTTTTTTTTTTTTTTTTTTTTTTATTGACTTGAGTATTTCTTATATACATTTCGAGTGTTATTCCCTTTCCCGGTTTCCGGGCAAACATCCCCCTCCCCCCTCCCCTTCCTTATGGGTGTTCCCCTCCCAACCCTCCCCCCATTGCCGCCCTCCCCCCATAGACTAGTTCACTGGGGGTTCAGTCTTAGCAGGACCCAGGGCTTCCCCTTCCACTGGTGCTCTTACTAGGATATTCATTGCTACCTATGGGGTCAGAGTCCAGGGTCAGTCCATGATTAGTCTTTAGGTAGTGGCTTAGTCCCTGGAAGCTCTGGTTGCTTGGCATTGTTGTACTTTTGGGGTCTCGAGCCCCTTCAAGCTCTTCCAGTTCTTTCTCTGATTCCTTCAATAGGGGACCTATTCTCAGTTCAGTGGTTTGCTGCTGGCATTCGCCTCTGTATTTGCTGTATTCTGGCTGTGTCTCTCAGGAGCGATCTACATCCGGCTCCTGTCGGTCTGCACTTCTTTGCTTCATCCATCTTGTCTAATTGGGTGGCTGTATATGTATGGGCCACATGTGGGGCAGGCTCTGAATGGGTGTTCCTTCAGTCTCTGTTTTAATCTTTGCCTCTCCCTTCCCTGCCAAGGGTATTCTTTTTCCTCATTTAAAGAAGGAGTGAAGCATTCACATTTTGATCATCCGACTTGAGTTTCGTTTGTTCTAGGGATCTAGGGTAATTCAAGCATTTGGGCTAATAGCCACTTATCAATGAGTGCATACCATGTATGTCTTTCTGTGATTGGGTTAGCTCACTCAGGATGATATTTTCCAGTTCCAACCATTTGCCTACGAATTTCATAAACTCGTTGTTTTTGATAGTTCCATTGTGTAGATGTACCACATTTTCTGTATCCATTCCTCTGTTGAAGGGCATCTGGGTTCTTTCCAGCTTCTGGCTATTATAAATAAGGCTGCGATGAACATAGTGGAGCACGTGTCTCTTTTATATGTTGAGGCATCTTTTGGGTATATGCCCAAGAGAGGTATAGCTGGATCCTTAGGCAGTTCAATGTCCAATTTTCTGAGGAACCTCCAGACTGATTTCCAGAATGGTTTTACCAGTCTGCAATCCCACCAACAATGGAGGAGTGTTCCTCTTTCTCCACATCCTCGCCAGCATCTGCTGTCACCTGAGTTTTTGATCTTAGCCAATCGCACTGGTGTAGGGGAAATCTCAGGGTTGTTTTGATTTGCATTTCCCTTATGACTAAAGATGTTGAACATTTCTTTAGGTGTTTCTCAGCCATTCGGCATTCCTCAGCTGTGAATTCTTTGTTTAGCTCTGAACCCCATTTTTTAATAGGGTTATTTGTTTCCCTGCGGTCTAACTTCTTGAGTTCTTTGTATATTTTGGATATAAGGCCTCTATCTGTTGTAGGATTGGTAAAGATCTTTTCCCAATCTGTTGGTTGCCATTTTGTCCTAACAACAGTGTCCTTTGCCTTACAGAAGCTTTCAGTTTTATGAGATCCCATTTGTCGATTCTTGATCTTAGAGCATAAGCCATTGGTGTTTTTTTCAGGAAATTTTTTCCAGTGCCCATGTGTTCCAGATGTTTCCCTGGTTTTTCTTCTATTAGTTTGAGTGTGTCTGGTTTGATGTGGAGGTCCTTGATCCACTTGGACTTAAGCTTTGTACAGGGTGATAAGCATGGATCGATCTGCATTCTTCTACATGTTGCTCTCCAGTTGAACCAGCACCATTTGCTGAAAATGCTATCTTTTTTCCATTGGATGGTTTTGGCTCCTTTGTCAAAAATCAAGTGACCATAGGTGTGTGGGTTCATTTCTGGGTCTTCAATTCTATTCCATTGGTCTATCTGTCTGTCTCTGTACCAATACCATGCAGTTTTTATCACTATTGCTCTGTAATACTGCTTGAGTTCAGGGATAGTGATTCCCCCTGAAGTCCTTTTATTGTTGAGGATAGCTTTAGCTATCCTGGGTTTTTTGTTATTCCAGATGAATTTGCAAATTGTTCTGTCTAACTCTTTGAAGAATTGGATTGGTATTTTGATGGGGATTGCATTGAATCTGTAGATTGCTTTTGGTAAAATGGCCATTTTTACTATATTAATCCTGCCAATCCATGAGCATGGGAGATCTTTCCATCTTCTGAGGTCTTCTTCAATTTCTTTCCTCAGTGTCTTGAAGTTCTAATTGTACAGATCTTTTACTTGCTTGGTTAAAGTCACACCGAGGTACTTTATATTATTTGGGTCTATTATGAAGGGTGTCGTTTCCCTAATTTCTTTCTCGGCTTGTTTCTCTTTTGTATACAGGAAGGCAACTGATTTATTTGAGTTAATTTTATACCCAGCCACTTTGCTGAAGTTGTTTATCAGCTTTAGTAGTACTCTGGTGGAACTTTTGGGATCACTTAAATATACTATCATGTCATCTGCAAATAGTGATATTTTGACTTCTTCTTTTCCGATCTGTATCCCTTTGATCTCCTTTTGTTGTCTGATTGCTCTGGCTAGAACTTCAAGAACTATATTGAATAAGTAGGGAGAGAGTGGGCAGCCTTGTCTAGTCCCTGATTTTAGTGGGATTGCTTCAAGTTTCTCTCCATTTAGTTTAATGTTAGCAACTAGTTTGCTGTATATGGCTTTTACTATGTTTAGGTATGGGCCTTGAATTCCTATTCTTTCCAGCACTTTTATCATGAAGGGGTGTTGAATTTTGTCAAATGCTTTCTCAGCATCTAATGAAATGATCATGTGGTTCTGTTCTTTCAGTTTGTTTATATGATGGATCATGTTGATGGTTTTCCGTATATTAAACCATCCCTGCATGCCTGGGATGAAGCCTACTTGATCGTGGTGGATGATTGTTTTGATGTGCTCTTGAATTCGGTTTGCCAGAATTTTATTGAGTATTTTTGCGTCGATATTCATAAGGGAAATTGGTCTGAAGTTCTCTTTCTTTGTTGTGTCTTTGTGTGGTTTAGGTATAAGAGTAATTGTGGCTTCGTAGAAGGAATTCGGTAGGGCTCCATCTGTTTCAATTTTGTGGAATAGTTTGGATAATATTGGTATGAGGTCTTCTATGAAGGTTTGATAGAATTCTGCACTAAACCCGTCTGGACCTGGGCTCTTTTTGGTTGGGAGACCTTTAATGACTGCTTCTATTTCCTTAGGAGTTATGGGGTTGTTTAACTGGTTTATCTGTTCCTGATTTAACTTCGATACCTGGTATCTGTCTAGGAAATTGTCCATTTCCTGAAGATTTTCAAATTTTGTTGAATATAGGTTTTTATAGTAAGATCTGATGATTTTTTGAATTTCCTCTGAATCTGTAGTTATGTCTCCCTTTTCATTTCTGATTTTGTTAATTTGGACGCACTCTCTGTGTCCTCTCGTTAGTCTGGCTAAGGGTTTATCTATCTTGTTGATTTTCTCAAAGAACCAACTTTTGGTTCTATTGATTCTTTCTATGGTCCTTTTTGTTTCTACATGGTTGATTTCAGCTCTGAGTTTGATTATTTCCTCCCTTCTACTCCTCCTGGGTGTATTTGCTTCTTTTTGTTCTAGATCTTTTAGGTGTGCTGTCAAGCTGCTGACATATGCTCTTTCCTGTTTCTTTCTGCAGGCACTCAGCGCTATGAGTTTTCCTCTTAGCACAGCTTTCATTGTGTCCCATAAGTTTGAGTATGTTGTATCTTCATTTTCATTAAATTCTAAAAAGTTTTTAATTTCTTTCTTTATTTCTTCCTTGACCAGGTTATCATTGAGTAGAGCATTGTTCAATTTCCACGTATATGTGGGCATTCTTCCCTTATTGTTATTGAAGACCAGTTTTAGGCCGTGGTGGTCCGATAGCACGCATGGGATTATTTCTATCTTTCTGTACCTGTTGAGGCCCGTTTTTTGACCAATTATATGGTCAATTTTGGAGAAAGTACCATGAGGAGCTGAGAAGAAGGTATATCCTTTTGCTTTAGGATAGAATGTTCTATAAATATCCGTTAAGTCCATTTGGCTCATGACTTCTCTTAGTCTGTCGACATCACTGTTTAATTTCTGTTTCCATGATCTGTCCATTGATGAGAGTGGGGTGTTGAAATCTCCCACTATTATTGTGTGAGGTGCAATGTGTGTTTTGAGCTTTAGTAAGGTTTCTTTTACGTATGTAGGTGCCCTTGTATTTGGGGCATAGATATTTAGGATTGAGAGTTCATCTTGGTGGATTTTTCCTTTGATGAATATGAAGTGTCCTTCCTTATCTTTTTTGATGACTTTTAGTTGGAAATTGATTTTATTTGATATTAGAATGGCTACTCCAGCTTGCTTCTTCTGACCATTTGCTTGGAAAGTTGTTTTCCAGCCTTTCACTCTGAGGTAGTGTCTGTCTTTGTCTCTGAGGTGTGTTTCCTGTAGGCAGCAGAATGCAGGGTCCTCGTTGCGTATCCAGTTTGTTAATCTATGTCTTTTTATTGGGGAGTTGAGGCCATTGATAGTGAGAGATATTAAGGAATAGTGATTATTGTTTCCCTTTATATTCATATTTGGATGTGAGGTTATGTTTGTGTGCTTTCATTCTCTTTGTTTTGTTGCCAAGACGATTAGTTTCTTGCTTCTTCTAGGTTATAGCTTGCCTCCTTATGTTGGGCTTTACCATTTATTATCCTTTGTAGTGCTGGATTTGTAGAAAGATATTGTGTAAATTTGGTTTTGTCATGGAATATCTTGGTTTCTCCATCAATGTTAATTGAGAGTTTTGCTGGATACAGTAACCTGGGCTGGCATTTTTGTTCTCTTAGGGTCTGTATGACATCAGTCCAGGATCTTCTGGCCTTCATAGTTTCTGGCGAGAAGTCTGGTGTGATTCTGATAGGTCTCCCTTTATATGTTACTTGACCTTTTTCCCTTACTGCTTTTAATATTCTTTCTTTATTTTGTGCGTTTGGTGTTTTGACAATTATGTGACGGGAGGTGTTTCTTTTCTGGTCCAATCTATTTGGAGTTCTGTAGGCTTCTTGTATGTCTATGGGTATCTCTTTTTTTAGGTTAGGGAAGTTTTCTTCTATGATTTTGTTGAAGATATTTACTGGTCCTTTGAGCTGGGAGTCTTCACTCTCTTCTATACCTATTATCCTTAGGTTTGATCTTCTCATTGAGTCCTGGATTTCCTGTATGTTTTGGACCAGTAGCTTTTTCCGCTTTACATTATCTTTGACAGTTGAGTCAATGATTTCTATGGAATCTTCTGCTCCTGAGATTCTCTCTTCCATCTCTTGTATTCTGTTGGTGAAGCTTGTATCTACAGCTCCTTGTCTCTTCTTTTGGTTTTCTATATCCAGGGTTGTTTCCATGTGTTCTTTCTTGATTGCTTCTATTTCCATTTTTAATTCCTTCAACTGTTTGATTGTGTTTTCCTGGAATTCTTTCAGGGATTTTTGCGATTCCTCTCTGTAGGCTTCTACTTGTTTATTAATGTTTTCCTGTGTTTCCCTAAGTGTGTTCATGTCTTTCTTGAAGTCCTCCATCATCATGATAAAATATGATTTTGAAACTAGATCTTGCTTTTCTGGTGTGTTTGGATATTCCATGTTTGTTTTGGTGGGAGAATTGGGCTCCGATGATGGCATGTAGTCTTGGTTTCTGTTGCTTGGGTTCCTGCGCTTGCCTCTCGCCATCAGATTATCTCTAGTGTTACTTTGTTCTGCTATTTCTGACAGTGGCTAGACTGTCCTATAAGCCTGTGTGTCAGGAGTGCTGTAGACCTGTTTTCCTCTCTTTCAGTCAGTTATGGGGACAGAGTGTTCTGCTTTCGGGCGTGTAGTTTTTCCTCTCTACAGGTCTTCAGCTGTTCCTGTGGGCCTGTGTCTTGAGTTCACCAGGCAGCTTTCTTGCAGCAGAAAATTTGGTCTTACCTGAGGCTCAAGTTCGCTCGTGGGGTGCTGCCCAGGGGCTCTCTGCAGCGGCAGCAACCAGGAAGACCTGTGCCGCCCCTTCCGGGAGCTTCAGTGCACCAGGGTTCCAGATGGTCTTTGGCTTTTTCCTCTGGCGTCCGAGATGTGTGTGCAGGGAGCAGTCTCTTCTGGTTTCCTAAAACCTATTCTCTTGTTAAGTGACTTTGAGGGCTGATATTTCTTCACTCATGACCAGAAAAGTAACCTACTCTCTGAAAGTTCCGGGTTTTGTATAGATACGTAGAATGAGATGGAAGAACGTGTGAAGCAGAGTCCACACAGAAAGACCTTATCCCTCTTTACAAGTTCATCCCAAGTCTACTGGACTACTGCCCTACTTCATGTCACCTCACCAGGCTGACAGCAATTTTAGCAGAGAGACACAGAATCGCAGGAACTTTGGTTCATCTCTCTCACTAAATCACTGCCTGTCATTGTCTGCTCCTGAGTAAGCAAAATGAATATAGCCAGAGAGGTCTGGGGCTACTGGGCTGTGCTTTCCAATCTCAAGGGTAGAGACATTCTCATCAACATATTTGTAAAAGCTTTCTGTGCATTAAGCCACTTTTTACTCATAACTTTGTTCCTCCACTAAAGAAGTACTAAGCCCAAATAAGACATCTCACTGAATTTGTGTGTGTCCCTGTGTGTGTCAATATAATGATAATAAACTGAGAACATAGAAAGATTCTTTTCAAACCTTCTGTGCTGTTTTTCTGATGTCTACTTCCCCTCCCCCATATTGCTTGCCCAAACTGCTCTGTGATGTGATCACAAATAGTCATGTGCATAAATTCCCATTATCATAATAGGAGCGCTGCACTGAGGCTTCTGAAAGGAAATTACTCTGTAGAATACATTAGGAGGACTAACCCCAAACAAGGTAAATTGTGTGCTCTCCCATCCTGTAAGTTAAGCATTTGAAGATGAAAAATCAATTGCCTCCTTCATTTTATGCATTTTATTTATTTTATTTGCATCTTATCTGATTCATCTATTATCCCCCTTTTCTGGATAGAACGGATTTCAATTATTACAATTCGTATTTTCTTTCAGTTGTCTTAATCATTTTATTTAGCTCTCCCTCTTCTTTGAACACAGTTTAGTCCGTGTACATATCCATGGCTTATTTTTAAAATGGTAATATGAATGTTCTCAAAGAAGGGCGGTATCCATTGGGGAGTTTTATTGTAGGCAATCATGAGGCAGAAAACAGGTTGGAAGTGTGAGGTCTACATTCTAATACTATCTGCTCTCAAGTTACTTCATTTTCTTTGTCTTTATTATTATTATTATTTTGAATCATTAGCCAGGATAACAAGATTTCATGGAAGACATTAATGAAAAAAATTCTTAGGATGAATTTGTAAGCTCATAAATAAAAAAGATTACGGAATTCAACTTAATTGCAGTACATTAAGTTCAACCTAGAAGTTCAATATTTTAGAAGGTTTTAGGTGCTGCTGCTGTCTAGCTCAGAAACTTAACTACTGAAGACGTGATGGTAAGTCAATTGCATTAAAAAAGGCCAAGGTTTCTCAATGACTGAATTATACTTTGTTTTACTCATACAGATAAAGGTTACTAAAAATATTAAATCAGGTTGAAATAGACCCAGAGGTAAAAAGGCCCTCTTGCTCTTTGCCAGTAGTAACAAACACTATCCTTGATTCAAGGGTATATAGCTAATTAAGAATTACCTTTGATGATGTCTGGATTATCTAAAAGAAATGTTTAACATCTCACTTGTGTTTTAGAAGCAGAGCTGTGAGGGAATTTTTTTCAATAGAAACTTGATTGAACTTGTTAATCATGTATATATTAAACTATATACAAGTTGAGATAGAGGTTTCTTTAAGTTTATATTTTAAATAAAATATACAAATGAGTCTAGCCCTTTAAGACTATATCATACAAATGTGCTTCTGAGTCCCATGTATTGTGTCTTCTCTGAGACAATTTCCACTCTGCCTTTTACATATTCTTACAAAATAAAACAGTCAATATTAGACCATATGCAGGGAATTAAAGTAATTTTTATATCTATATCTATATTTATATAAAATAAAGTGATTTTACTAAATACATATATATGTTTGTATATATATAATACATATATATTTGTATATTTTTAAAAAAATTGTTCTTTTCCTCCTTTGTTACCTTTAAGGAATAGTAACTGTTAATACCAATTCTTAAGTTTATTTAGCTACTGCCAATTTTATGCCCTCACTGTCTGGAAAGTGAACACTGTTTCTGAACACTGGACTTAACAATGACACATGGATAAAAAAGAAAACTCTCTCAAGCCAGGCGGAAACGGATTTACAACTCAGTATGTGTCCCAGTTATGGGCAAGAGAGTCTATTGCAGAAACAAAGAATAAAGAGAAAATTCTATCCTTGGAAGCCTCACAACGACACAAGTACAGCTTTTCATGTAATAGCTCAAATGGTCCCACTACAGCCATTAACAATGTAATGAAACAAATCACTTGCTATCTGTCACAATTATGATAGATGGAATCCAACTGGTCTAAGTTGGGAGGAAAAAATTACATCTCAAAGTGGATCCATTTGAGAAAATAGCAAAGTTTAGGGGGGAGGAATAACACTTTTTCCCATAAACAATATAGCCAGGCATTTGATCTATCTAAACCAATAGATTACTGCCTTGATATATCTTTCCCCTGCAATTTTCTCCTTTATTTTATTAGGCTCAGTGAAGAACTACTGGCTGCTTCTGCGAATGAGAGGCTTAGTTTAGAACACCACAGAAGGAAATAGTGAGATAAATATCACAAAACCGTGGCTATTGCTCATTCTGACACTGCCGCTAACTACTATGGCTTTCTTTGATTTTAATATTTTTAAATTGGGTTTCTCTATTTATATCCCTTTTCAATCTTCAGAATATTAGCAGTGATAACATTTTTCATAGTATTTGTATAATAAGATACTGAAAGCTGTAAATGCAATATATTAAAGAAAATATGTGGCCAGGTGCATGGACAAAGTCTATTTTATTTTAAAACTATGGTCCATAGATTTAAGTATTTTTCCTCTTGAAAAGGGAAATATTTCAAAGGATACTGAGTATAAACAGATTCACCAGGAAACGACAGCTTCATTATCATCATCGTTTCCTGAATACCAGTTCCACTTCCTAAAAGCACAGAAGTGTATGTGAAGCTTTTTAGTGCCATGTGGCTCTGTGATCCTATGATTAAACTTCACTTTGTAAGTTAGGAAAGTTTATTTCCCTAAGTTTCCGAGATTTATATAAGAGTAATCAGATACTAGATTGCAAGAGCTGGATTTAAAATACAGGACAGTCTTCTAGAGTCCATGTTCTAGCTACTAACCAGTTTCTTATGTTTTAAAAGTGTTTTCTAATGTTTAGAGAGAGAGAGAGAGAGAGAGAGAGAGAGAGAGAGAGAGAGAGAGAGTGTGTAAGATGAGTATGCACAGAGGCCAGGTCAAGTGTGTCAAAGTCAGAAGACATCTTTCAGAGTCAATTCTTTAATTCCATTTTTTTTTTTGAGTTCTGAGTTGTAAACTCATGACAAAAGGTACCTTTACTTACTGAACCATCCATCCAAGAAGCCCTGGTAATTCCTCTTTGTAAAATGACTGTACATATCATCCCAAATTACATCATGAAAAAGAAGAAGAAGAGAAAAAAAGAGGGATAAAAATCTATTCTACATTCTTAGCTGGAGAAACTGTGCCCTACACATATTGAACACAACAACTCAGAGATGACTTCTCAGACTGCACTTTAATACACAGAAGGTGCAACACACTGGTGAACAACTACTTTACAGAGAGAACCTAAAAATCCTAAGGGTGTATGTCCAAAATTACAAGACTTACTGATATTGTTTATTACATTTACTTCTGGTTTAGTTTAAGTCAGTATTCTGAAGAAGGCAGAAATTTAGAGTACAATGGTAGAGGAACAGAAAGAGCAAGAAAAAATTAAATAAATAGTTTTGATGATAATATTTAAACTCTACTTCTGATCAGTGAAAACATAGGGGCTGCATGTGACAGGAAGATGTTTCTTAGTGATTTGGGTTGAGAAAAAAATCCTTAAAATCCTACTTGGCCTGACTGGAAAAGATGTAATGCAAAATCCAGGGACCTGTATAACAAAGCAGATAGTACTTTCCTATGTGGTCCCAAAAAGTGAAAACTTTCCATTTCTATAACTATTGATGAATAACATAAGAATGTGATTTCAAGGTTGGGGATTTAGCTCAGTGGTAGAGCGCTTGCCTAGGAAGCGCAAGGCCCTGGGTTCGGTCCCCAGCTCCGAAAAAAAAAAAAAAAAAAAAAAGAATCCAAAAAAAAAAAAAATGTGATTTCAAAGAACTAAGGAGAGACTCAGTTCTGAATAATGATCTCATTCTTGAAATATGTAATACTTACCAAGTTTGTGTACTTCAAAACACAAAATAAAACGTGGTTAAACACTAAACTGAATGCTATAGTTACTTAGCTCCCTCATGTTGAAGTAAGGTCTTAGCAGGAGCTAAAGAACATTGTATGCAGGACAGGGAAGAACTTCAAAGAACGATGGTGTTTCCCTAGTAAACCTCCACAGGCTCCCAGAGTAAGAAAGTTATGAGTACAAAGATTAAAATGAGCTATTGCACAAATTGAACAGGGTTCTGGATCCGATTTTAAAAGATTCCTCATGTTGTATCTTAGCAGGAAAAGTGAGAACTCTTCAATGTTCTTTCAGAGATGACACTCCTGTGACCAGTCTTTGCCCATGGACAGATTAAACCATTCTCTCCTTTCTCTTTCCTGAACATTTATGTTTCTGCTCTGAACAAACCTGGCAAGACTGGTAAGGATTTACTAAATTGAAGAGAAATTGAATATTCTAGAGTCACACAATCCATCAGAAATAAAGCCACAAAAACTGCATGCTTTTCAAAGACTACAAGGTTAAGAAATGGTTCATTTGATTCAAAAATAAAATGTGAAAGGCAAATCAATTCTTTCTCAGTAATTCAGTTTAAGTGACCACATGTTGCTAAGAAGAGACAAAACTCCAGATTGTGAGGATAGATCATTAATATATCTCACATTTCAAACCTCCTTAAACTGACATGGCAACTTCTTTTTTGATGTGCCCATTCCTCTTTATGGTCACTTTAATTAGAAGGCATTTTCCACATTGATTCGTTTGTACTTAGTTTATGCCCATTATTCTTTAAGCTTTTTGAGCACATGGACCATATCTTACTTAAGTTAGTCTATCCTGGGAAATAGTTGGCTCAATAATTGTTTGGTGAAATTAAATGAATCAAATTAAAATGGTAGCGTGGGTTTAAAATATTAAATAATCCCCACTGTTTGCTCCGTGTTACCCATAGGACTTAATTATGATTCTCCCGCAGCCCTGTTTTCAGAGTAGTCCACAGAACCAAGAGCAGGAGCACCTAGGAGCTTGTTAGAGACTCAATTCTCAGACCCCTGTCCAGATCTGCAGAATCAAATCTGCATACCCCAGGTGATTTAATCTACAAGTTTGATTTTGGGGAAGCATATTTGTGTGTCTACTGTGCAAACAATGGTATAAGACACAGTGGGTATTCTGGAAAAGAAATAATATTACCATCTATAGTTGTAAAACTTGCCTTTCCAGTAATCGAAGGGGGAAATACCTTTATAATGAATGGTTTAACTAGAATATAATCCTTACTCTGTTAGTGAGTTATAGGACTTATAAAAGCTAGGTCTAGCCAGAGGAATAAAGGAATGTTTTCTTGAGAAATTGATGTGTGAAATAAGATCCATAAAATGAGGAAGAAATAACCGGACGAGAGTGATGAAGGAAAAACTTTGTTGGAGAGGGGAAATCCTGTGTGAATACTCCAGGATGAGAAATAAAAAAAGACACATTTTTGAGCTGAAAGAAAGCATTACGTGTGCAATGCCAGGGTTGAGATAAATATGACCAGAGTTGAGATGTTGCTGGGAAATAAAGCAAGAGGTTTGCAAAGAATGTACATTTATATTTTTACACCAAGAACACTGAAAAGTTACTGAAAAGTTTTAACTGAACTAATAACATACAGATTTTTATTTTGAAGAGAATAGCTATGACCTGAGTATACTCTAGAAGAAATTCAAAGGGACATTTGATATCAGCTACCTAGCTCTCGTTTATCATCTATTTATCAATCTGTCTGTCATCTCTCTCTATTATCTATCTATCATCAATCTACTTACCTCCATATTCATCTCTGTTTTCTTTATCCTTATAAAAAGCTTATCCTCATAGCCCCATAGGTCTGGCTTCCCACAAAAATATAATATTAAGGTTTTAATGCTGTTGTTCAACTGGACAACACTTCTCTGATTCATATGTGGATATCTGAGCCAACTGAGGCTAGATCTGCTTTTAATATAGCATGTGCATATGTTTCTTTAATTTTTATTTATCCATACTTCTATATATCTATCAACATATTCTATATTCTATACATCTATCTACATTTGCCCAGCCATTTACATTTATTTCTATCCCCTATTTATCATCTATCTATCTGTCATCTATTTATCTATCTATCTATCTATCTATCTATCTATCTCATATATCTATCTCATATATCTATCATCTATAGTCTATCAATTTATTATATCTATCATCTATTTATATCTGTCATCTGTATACCTATCATCTATCTACTTAGCCATTCATCTATCTATCTATCTATCTGTCTGTCTGTCTATCTATCTATCTATCTATCTATCTATCTATCTATCAATTTATTATTCATGTATCTACTCATTGAGATAAGGGATAGCTAAAGTTTTAAACCTTGGAAGATGTTGGCACTGATGTACCTATGAAAGATCCAAGTGGGAATGTCATCTGGACAGTTTTGTATATCATATACAATTAAAATTTTAAGTTTTTGCTAAAAATAGGAATATGAAATTATTGTAAATATTTCAAATAGAACAGGGTTATGGATGAGTAGCTCTAGAAAGGAAAGTATAACTTCTTCCATTGTAGACATTGCTATAAATGCTCTATTACTGAAATTAAGAGAATTTCTCTAAACCATGTCTCAGATTCCCATCAGAGAACACATTGCTGTTTTGGTGAAGTCCCGTATAAGAAACTACTGAACTCTATAGGGGATTAATTTCTTCTAAACTTCTAATTTTTTTTGACAATTTCTACAATGCATTGGATCTACTTCTCCTTTACCAGTGGTTCTGTTGGTGTAGTCCTTGGATCATCTATATCAATGCAACCCAGAAACAAAAAGTAACTGCGATCTCTCACTTGTGAGTCACAATTCTAGAGTTTGAACACAACAATCTGAAGTTCCAGTTCTAGGGCTCATACACCTTGTTTTGGCCTCCATAGACACTGCCTACATAAAACAAACAAGTGCATAGAAAAGCAACCACTCATACAGATAAAATAATAAAATCACTTTTTAATTTTTTCTTCTTATTTATTTATTTACTTACTTACTTACTTTTACACTCCTGATTTTATTCCCTTCCTGGTCTACCCTCCGACTGTTCCACATTCCATATCTCTTCCCTGCCCCCACCCCTTTCCACAAAGATCTTCCCACCACACCCACCCAACCCACCGGACCAGATCTCTAAACTCCCTGGGGTCTCTCTCTCTCTCTCTCTCTCTCTCTCTCTCTCTCTCTCTCTTCTTCCCTCTCTCTCTCTCACTCTCTTTCCCTCCCTCACCTATCTAACACACACACACACACAAACACACACACACACACACACACACACAGAGAGAGAGAGAGACATACACAATGACACTAATCAGCTATAGAGAAAAGTAAGATACATCGAACTAGAAAATATCATTCTTGATGAGGTAACTCAAAGTTCTATTTTTGAATCTAGGGCTTTTAGCCAAGCTCTACCGTACCTTCTAATTCATATTTAGGATTGTCACTGTCCTTTTATTGTGTCCAATATATTGTTTATATGGGACAAAACCTAAAATAATTGGCTTTAGGTGAAGTATAATGTCGGCGCCAGCACCGACCTGGTACCGAGAATCGGGCGAAAGCCTACGGGATGAAAGAAACACACATACACACAAACAGGTTATCGTGTCAAGCCAGGAGAGGAAGAGAGGAAGAGAGGAAGAGAGAGAGAGAAAGAGAGAGAGAGAGAGAGAGAGAGGAAGCTGGGAAGGAAGAGTGAGAGTGAGAGGAATAGTGAGAGTGAGAGGAATAGTGAGAGTCTCCTGTAGCTTTATTCACCACTTATATACCCAAGTCTCTAGGTAGAAAATAACTGGGAAGCACAGTGGGAAACCCTGGCTCGTGACTACCTGGCTCGTGACTTTGGTAACAAAAGACCAACTAGGAGACCTGAATTAATTAGGGAGAAATCCCAGAAGACCAGCCTAAATCTCAAGGATAAAGGCTGAGGAAGTAAAAGGCAGAAGTAAATTGACCACCACCCAGGTGTGGTCCAGGTGTGTCAGTTCCACATGCATCAGCTGGGCTCAGCAGAGGTCATGCAGTGGAGATATCGGGTGTTTACTACTTGGTCTTTTCTTCCTGTGCCGTAAATACATGGGAGAGGCCTCTGTCCAACAATCCCATGACTTCTTAACTGTGGCCATGCAGTTACAAAGCAGCCAGGCCCAAATCCAATATGGCACTACATCTCCCCCATTATTCTTTTATAAAAAACCATTAGGTGGAAGTAGTGGTCTGAGAGAGATCAGACATGCCTCACAGAGTGCCCAGCTCGGCCATGGCGAGCCACTCTTGCAGTTAGGACTGCACCCCAATGGCTAGAAATGAACTTATGCTGTAACACACCGTTCTGGGCTATACGTGTGTGTTTATTGGGGGAGAAACTGGGCAGAGGAGCATTTGACCGGTCCGTACACTTAAACGGGGTGTAGCTAACTCTGTCTTAGGATCGACCTCTCAGACCCCAGCCTCTCTGTCATAGGACCACCTTGTCGCCCTCAAGGCTCCATGTCTAGATTGGTCAAGGGTCAGAGGAAGTTGCCCGTCGCTGAGAATAGCTACATCAGGTCATCTTCTCATTCCTCTTACTTGAGCCCAGGGGCGAAAGAGTAGGAGCCAGATGGCATTAATTTAAGAGATTGTGGAAGTTGAGCCTCTCCCGATAAGTAGTGGGCACCTCATCTGGTTCTCCTCAGCTGCTACCACCAAGGGCCGTAGTCAAGCCGCTCCTATAATAAAAATTTAGAATTCCCAATTGTTAGCAACTACTCCAGAAAGTTCACCCACTGTGCTTGCCTAACAATAGATTGGGGGAGGGTAACTCCAGACACTGCAGACACAATGGCTGCAGCAGTAATGGCTGCCACAATAGCAGCGAAAATGCCTAGGTCTTTCCCAGGACAGTTCAGGATCAGTCATTCTTCTCTGGACCAACCAGCAGGCAATGGAACCATGTCTGAGATCTGCAGAACCAGGGCAGAGTTCCCCAGTCCACAGCAGCTTCCAGCAAGCAGCAGTGCACAGAGGGTCGGAGGGCAGGCCGAGATGGGACAGGACACAATGACTGCAGCAATGCCAGAATTTCTGTGGTAACAAAAGATGAGGGGGAATCCTCCGTCTTCCTCTAAGGGCACAGGAATGACTCCAGGAACCAGAACCACGAGAGCTGAATTGAATCTTCATGCTCCCAGGATCAGCATGGCTCAGACTCTCAGGCAGCTGGCACACTCCTGTAGCATTCTGTAGAAAAAACACAAACATTCCCTCTTCCCCATATAAAATACCTGGACAGGATCATGCCAATATGTGGGTCTTTCTATTTCACCTAGGCAGAAGTATGCCTAGTTGTAGGGTGCCATAAACCTTGGCATCCAAATTTTAAAATTGAAATAAAAGGAGCATTATTAGCATTCAGGGATAGTTCCCCCTTTTATTTATTAAAATTTTTAAAATATTATTTATTAAGATAAGTCCTCGAGGATTAAATTGAGGACACTGAGCACTTGTATTTATAAATTGACTTGTATACCAAATTATTGTTTCCAGCATTATTGTTTTGATGATATAAAGAATGAGACTTTTTGACTAATTGTTTCTATGTAAGGCCTATAATCTGCCTGGTATTATTGTCCTCCCTTGCTAAGGGGTCCAGGCAATACAGTTTGAGTTTTTAAATGGCCTATAAAGGAACAGTACTTAGTGCTCTTAACCACTAAGCCATCTCTCCAGCCCCTCACCAGCTTTATTTACCTAAACATAAGCATTAATTAGAAATGTCAAATCCTGTAAACAAGGTCCAGATTTAGCCTTATTTAGAAATCCCTGAGTTGGCAGGGTGAGGCTGGGCGTTGAAAGTAAGCAAATGGAGTCTTCCTCTTTTCATGAGGGTGTGTTATCAACTCCATTACCATTTTCAAAGAGCTGGGTCTATGGTGTTGTTTAGTTCTCTGAGCCAGAGCACTGAAAGGACAGTGAGTTGTCAGACATTCACACTGAAATCACTCACTGATTTCAAGTAGAAAACCTGCCTCTAATAAAGCATTAAGTAATTGTAAAATTTGAGGGCTAGTAGTATCTAAAAAAAAAGGAAAACTTTTTAATCAATTGTAAAACCACAAGCCACACATTGGCTATCAGTATATGAATTGAAAGCTTGATTTTTAACATTTAAAAACAGTGGCTACAGCACGTAATTTAATAGTCTGTATTGAAGCAGGGGAAACTCAAGAGAATAAACAAGTGATCCAATCATACATGTAGCCTTTTTATTAGATGAACCACCTATAAATACACTAAGTGCATTTTCTATGGGTTGCATGCACAGATTTACAGGAAATACAAAAGCATGTAAGGAGTAAAATTATCAATTTTGCCTGAAATTTGTATATGTAATAGGCCAAATATCAGTATTTTGTAATAACCAATTAAATTGCTGTTTGGACTAAGGTATGTTTCACCAGGTTTCTTTTTAAAATACTTCCATGACTCTAGCCTACAATTCTGTATTAACACAGCTGAAGTTTTATCTCCAATGTGCATAACAAAGACCTAAGTCCTCTGGTAAGGTGAGGTACTTAGCCAATTAACATATCCTTAGAAGCTTAAAATTAGCTTCAAATATTCTTTTCTGGAGTAGTGTAACAGCTACTCCCCAAATATTAAAGCTCATTTTGAGAGCAAAGGTTTGTAGTAAAAATTCCCATATACATTGAAAGATTTAAGTTCTAACTTCTTACAATGAAGAAGCAACAAAATTACATAAGGCTATTAGCCACTCTTTTGTAAAAATTTTTAATGATATCACTTCATGGGCTCTCTAAAATTATAAGCAAGCTCACAAAATAAAAACTCACAATTGCCAGGATGTAAACAAACTGCATAAAAACAATCCTCTAAATCTATCTTGAAATGGCAGTTGAAGTAAGCAAACAAGCTGTAATGCTCTCCCAAGTTCTAAAACCTCATCAATCCTTCTTAAATCTTGTAACAATCTCTACCTGTTTGATTTTTTTCTCAATTATAAATAAGTTTGAGTTAGTCAATGCACCACTGGCAATCCTTAAGCACAATCCTTACGTTCTCCTTGTAACACCAGAGCACAACCACAAGGTCGCCTGAGTTCTGAGTAGTGACTAGGCAGCTGTCCTTGGGGCAGTGGAATTAGCATTAAAATACAGATAACTTCAGGGCAAACCACAACTATGGAAAGCAAAACTTAACCTCTAACAAACTAGTCTCCAAAATCCAGTCTCCAAAACACCGAGTCTATCCTTCATGCTACTAAGTTTGACTGCCAATTCCTACATATGAACGCACAATGGTGCGGTCTCTAATACCTCAACAAAGAGACATTGCCCTAAAATCTTTTAGAAGCCTGATTTCTAGAGTACGAATTCCATAAAAATATTATCTCAATTTAGACCTGTTTCCCTAGGTTGGCTCATGCCACATGTTGTCTAGAATGACTTCATACAAATTACAGTTTTAAGCCAACTTTCTGTTACCAATATTATACTTTTTTAACCATATCCAATAACCTAAAAGCCAATAGTCCATAACCAAGGCATATAGAGCATATTTATACATTTAAAACCAATCAGAAACAAAATTGAAGTGGCTACACCTATCTTTAATATTTAGACCAAGCACCATTTTTACTTTTCTAGCTATGATTTTAAGAGAAGCACCTTGTCACCTGCTAAGTCTAATAATAAGTCAGGGATTTTTCTAAGAGAAACAGCCATCCGCTCCCTTAACATAGAAGCTGAGGAGCTGCTGGCTCCTTTAAAATTGGCTAGTGTAAACATTTAGCCAGCCCCCTGGGGAGCTTGCCCAGCAGATTTAGGCTTCTAGC
Organism: Rattus norvegicus; assembly: GCF_021556685.1. Taxonomy (NCBI): domain Eukaryota; kingdom Metazoa; phylum Chordata; class Mammalia; order Rodentia; family Muridae; genus Rattus; species Rattus norvegicus. The sequence continues at coordinate 42,153,249 of NC_141538.1, read as the reverse complement.
TACAGATGTAGGCTCCAAAAGCCAATTGAAACTTTTTATTTATTTGTACCTTTTTTGAAAGGAGTTAAAACTACATCAATGGGTGAATCAACCGGCATTTAAAATTTTAACCTTTTCTTTTAAACATGAAACACAAAACACTTAAACAACGAGAAGCAAAAACCACAGACATAAACTGACAGACATGGACAGCTTGGTGCACCAAGGACAAACAATAGACATAGAAGGAAAAAACTAGATGGTGTCCCACCGAGGGGACCCACATATCCTACCTATGGAACCCAGAACCAGAAATAAGCATTTCTCCAATAGGAGCCAGCAGAGAGGCAGGACGTCTCCTGCTTTCCCTCTGTTCCTAGGAGAGCTCTGAAAAGGTTTTTCTTTCTCCAAAGCAACCTCGGAGAGTCCGGGAGGACTGTTTTTCCCCAACCCGTTCTCTCTCATGTCTAGGGTGTAAACTATCTCTAGCCAGGGTCCAAAGACTAAAATATAACTCTAACAGAACACATATGCAAAAACACTTTACCGTTACCTTGCCCTTTTTTATGACAAGTTTTACTCAGGCTAGCCCAAATCATCCAGGGCTTTCCTGACCCATCTTACGTCCAATCCGTCCCTTCTCCTCCTATGCCGGCCGGGCTCCAGGGACGTCCCGTAGGTGGTACCCCCTTTCTTCTCCGATCTCGGTGGGACCTCCAGTATAATCTCAAATACTGTACCAGAAAACTAAACTTTTATTTCCTTTATCTGTATTTTTCAGAAATATTGCCAGTGAAAATTCTTGCCATTTCAAATTTGCAATATCCTCAGATACACAATTATGACTAATAATAACATTGTTATATTTCAAAGAACCATGATGTCTGTTTCTCTAAAACCTTAAATCAGACTCTGTTACTTTGTGTAAGAGGAAGACACCAAGCACAACTCACCGTCTCCATCACACACTATTGTATGGTTCGGCAAGTGTAATTTTCATCCTAGTGAATGTCAGCAGGTCTCCTTGGTCTGACCTTGCCTCTTCTGACTGTCCCCATTATAGCAAGAAGAGTATTCCTTTGGCAGCATAATTCAGATATGTCATATTGTTACATACAGTTCTTTCAGTAAGGTACCTCTTTTTTCTTACTTTAACAGTGAAAGTCTTGACTCTGATGATGCAAGATAATTACCTTCATGTTGGCCATCTCATCTGTTTACCTGTATGTATTAAAGAAACGAAAGCAGAGTGTAGACTGCAGATATATGATGCAGAGTGTTCAGAAAAGAGGCCAGTGTCTTGGAGAGGAAATTAAATACCAAGAAAAGAAATTGCAGCATCAGACACACTAAATCAGATGGCTTTATCCAAGAATTCAACGAGTCAGGCTGTGGGGAAAAAATGATGTCTTCTTGTCTTGTTCCATTGCTGTTCGTTTAAAAGTTACATAGTGGGCTATTCTTAAACAAAAGGGAGAAACATTTAGAGAGAGCTGCCCAGAGGTCCATAAGAAGACATTCATTTGAGGCTCAATTATTAATCACTGACAGCCAGATGGGCGAGACGTCATCGTAATGAAGAAAACTGCTGATACCGTTAGGCTCTGCATCCTGAGGTTAGAAAATCCTGGTTCTCTAAAATTGGAAAGGGACTAGTTGAGGATGTGAGGATTAGGCCAGTAATCTGCCATTCATAGCTGTTCTTTGAAAGAGAAGAAGCAAATAAAGGCTTTGATCAGTGCCAGTGCTGAAGAGCAGAACTGCAGCCCTCCTCACCCTTTGATTTGGGAAGAGTCGCCCTTCACAGCAGGGTTCAAAGCCCACATCTTTACTTTTAGAACCTGTTTCTTGCTGTGAGCATGAGCACTCTGCCACTTTGCTTCCAAAAGGATTTACTTAGACTTAGTGATGAGTAAGTCTTTTACCCCTCCCCTCCCTTACCCTCCCCTCCTTTGTCCCCCTCTTTTCTCTTTCTCTCTTTTTCTTTTTAAAAATCTCTTCCTCCTTCATTATCTCTGTAACTTCATCACCTGGACAAAATCTAAAATATTTAGCACAATTCTCTTTAATATACTATATGTAAAAGCATGCATTCTGATAGTATCTACAATCATATTTTACCTCTTACCACAAGTGTGATGTTATTGACTCAATAAATGCTAAAATGAATACTGATTTTAAACTTTATTCTCACTACCTAAGTTACTAGAGCCTGTCCAATCTGCCTCTTCAAATATCAAAGTAAATTCTTATGACTTAAGCCTCTTATATTTCATTCTGACTGGTGACTCCAAGTTATATGACAGCAGGCACCAAATGTTAATAGGAAATCACTGATGATTGTTTGTGGTGCTGGTCTTAATTGTTGGGGGAAAAGAGAAAGAATGATAGAGAGAAAATGAACAGAAATAGTGAGAGAAAAAGAAAATGCACAGGTGAACAAGGAAGACAGATATATAACTAGAAACATAGGAAGAGCATAAGACATTGGTGTTCTGTTCAAGAAAATTTCCCCAGTGTCCATGAATTCGAGGCTCTTCCCCAATTTTTCTTTTATTACGTTGAGTATATCTGATTTTATGTGGATGTCTTTGATTCACTTGGACGTGACCTTTGTACAGGGTGATAAGAATGGATTCATTTGAATTCTTCTACATGCAGACCTCTAGTTGAACCAGCACCACTTGTCGAAAATCCTATCCTTTATTTACTGGATGGTTTTAGGACTTTTGCCAAAGATTAAGTGACCATAGGTGTGTGGGTTCATTTCTGGGTCTTCAATTCTATTCCACTCAACTACCTGCCTGTCTCTGTACCAATACCATTCAGTTTTTATCACTATGCCGCTTGAGGTGAGGTATGGTAATTTCACTAGAAGTTCTTTTATTGTTGAGTATAGTTTCTCTTTCCTGGGTTTTTTGTTATTCCAAATAAATTTGCAAATTGTTCTTTCTAACTCTATGAAGAATTGAGTTAGGATTTTGATGGGGATTTCATTGAATTTGTAGTTTGCTTTTGGCAAAATGGCCATTCTCACTATATTAATTCTGTCAATCTATGAGCATGGGAGATCTTTCCATCTTCTGAGATCTTCTTCAATTTCTTTCTTCAGAGACTTGAAGTTCTTGTCATACAGATCTTTCACTTGCCTGGTTAGAGTCACACCAAGATATTTTATATTATGTGTGACTATTATGAAGGGAGTCATTCTAGAGAATCAAATAACCCTATTAAAAATGGGGTACAGAGTTAAACAAAGAAATCTCAGCTGAGAAATATCAAATATCAAAGAAATATCAGCTGAGAAGTACCTAAAGAAATGTTCAACATCCTTAGTCATCAGGGAAATGCAAATCAAAACAACCCTCAAATTTCCATCTCATACCAGTCAAAATAGCTAAGATCAAAAACTCAGGTGACAACAGATGCTGTCAAGGATGTAGAGAAAGAGAATTACTCCTCCATTTTTTTTGTGGGATTGCAAGCTGGTACAACCATTCTGCAAATTAGTCTGGAGGTTTCTCAGAAAATTGGATATAGTACTACCTGAGGATTCAGCTGTCCCATTCCTGGGCATATACCCAAAAGATGCTCTAACATATAACAAGGAAAAATGTTCCACTCTGTTCATAGCAGCCTTATTTATAATAGCAGAAGCTGGATCCAACCCATATGTCCTTAAACAGAGGAATGGATACAGAAAATGTGGTACATCTACACAATGGAGTACTACTCAGCTATTAAACACAATGACCGCATGAAATTCGTAGGCAAATGGTTGGAACTAGAAAATATCATCAGAGTGAGATAACCCAATCACAAAAAAACCCACATGGTATATACTCACTGATAGGTGGATATTAGGCCAAATCTCACATTACCCAAGATACAATCCACAGATCACATGAAGCTCAAGAGGAAGGATGACCAAAGTATAGATGTCTTTCTTAAAAGGGAGAACAAAAACATTCATAGGAGGAGGTATGGAGACAAAGTTTGGAGCAGAGACTGAAAGAATGGCCATTCGGATCCTACTCCACTTGGGGATCCAGCCCATAAATATACAGCCACCAAACACAGAAAATATTGGAGTGTGTGGAGGCAGGAAGGGGAGGGTAGATGGGTGGTGGGACACCCTCATAGAAGAAGGGAGAGGGGGGATGAGATAGTGGGCTTATAGAAAGGAACTGAAAACATTTATCTGTGTGTTTAATATTAACTTTTTCAGGTTTTGACCTTCTATATTATATGTTTAAAATCTAACATTTAAATATAATATTTATTTCATTTGTGTAAGGCCAATATACAATATACTTTGAATACTTTGATATCTGTGTCTAGGAATATAGCTTAATGATACAGCAAAAGTTTAACATGTGTGAATGATTACAGGTTGAAAAATTTAAGGTAATACCAGAAGTTTAGAACATTAAGTTTTCAATAGTGTTTGGCAGAACTAAAAAAATAATGTATATCAGAATTAACATAACTACAACCTGATATATATGTACATATATATATACATATATATTAAATTATATATGTATTTTATATATCATATATAAGCATATAACTGACAGAAATGATCTATGATTCTATGATGATACAAATGATATCTGATATTAAAACTTACTGGAGAATCATCAACTTTCTATTTCAACTATAAATCCTAAACAAAACGTAACATATAGTTATACACAAATAATCCTTTGATGAAAAATTTCATAATATTTTAATTTGTGTATTAGGGGATTTATAATTTTATTTTTTCTTTAAAAATATTTGTATTGAAAAATTTTCCATACAATATATTTTGATGAAGCAATCCTATTCCCTAATTCTCTGATCTACTCCCTGTCTCCCTATGTCCTTTTTCTTAAAAATAGATTTATTCGTATTCATGTGACATCCCAAACACAGAGCCCTGTCTCCTCTCCTCTCAGTCACAACCATACAAATCTCTTCACCTATTACCTCTGTTTTCGTAGGGGAAATGGAAGCCCACCTTGAATACCAACCTGAGCTGGAACACAGAGTCCCAGAAGGACAAGGTACATCCTCTTCCACTGATGCACAAAGAGGTAGTCAAAGTAGAAGAAGGGTATTGATCCAAAAAGAGGCAATGGAATCAGAAACAGATCCTCTCTTATTTTTATGGGACTCACATGAAGACCAAGCTGCACATTTCTACAAATGTGTAGAGGCCTTAGGGCCTGTATGCTCTTTTGTTGGTCTATAAAACCCCTGGACCCAGGTTAGTGGGAAAAGTTCTACCCCAGGACCCAATTATGCCAACTGCTCTTGAGTATAAGCCCAAAAGATGCTCAATGTATCATAGGAATACTTTATCAGCTATGCTCATAGCAGCTTTATGTGCAATACCCAGATATTGGTAACAATTTAGATGGTCCCCATCTGAAGAATGAATTAAGAAAATGTGGTACACCTACACAATGGAATACCATTTTATTAAAAGCAAAACTATAAAATTTACAGGCAAATGAATGAAACTTGAGAATATCATCCTGCATGACGTAATCCAGACCCAGAAAGATACGTACCATATGTACTAACTTTTAATTGTACACTAGCCATCCAGAGCAGTATAACCATGCTGCAATCCACAGACACAAAGAAACTCAGTAATAAGGAGGACTCAAAAGAGAATGTGTGAATCTCCCTCAGAAGGGGAAATAAAATAGTCATCAAATGTGGAGGGAGAGAACAATCTGTGTGAGAGAAGGGGTGAGGAGGAGATGGGATCAGGTGCAGAGACATGGAGGGGTGAGAATGGAAATCTGAGGGGGGCATCTTTGGATGGAGTCCTGGGCTAGGAGAGACTAAGGGGAGTCTATTTTCAAACTTTAAATAGTATTCTTTTTTTTTCATTAATTCCTAGTATTATTAAATTACCTTTAAAACATGAAATGATGGGACCATTGTTTTTTCAGAATTTATTTTTTTAATTGAATATTTGTTTATTTACATTTCAAATGTTATTCCCTTTCCCGGTTTCCTGTCCATAAGGCCCCTATCCCCTCCCACTCCCTTTCTTCTGTAAGGGTATTCCCCTCCCCATCCACTTGCCCTTACCACCACCACCCCTCAACAATCCTGAACACTTGAGGTCAAACCTTGGCATGACCAAGGGCTTCTCCTTCCACTGGTGCCTAGCAAAGCCATCCTCTGCTACATAAGCAGCTGAAGCCATGGGTCTGTCCATGTATAATCCATGGGTAGTGGGCTAGGTCTTGGAAGCTCTGGTTGGTTGGCACTGTTATTCTTTTTTTTTTAATTTTTTTTTATTAACTTGAGTATTTCTTATATACATTTCGAGTGTTATTCCCTTTCCCGGTTTCCAGGCAAACATCCCCCTCCCCCCTCCCCTTCCTTATGGGTGTTCCCCTCCCAACCCTCCCCCCATTGCCGCCCTCCCCCCACCAGTCTAGTTCACTGGGGGTTCAGTCTTAGCAGGACCCAGGGCTTCCCCTTCCACTGGTGCTCTTACTAGGATATTCATTGCTACCTATGGGGTCAGAGTCCAGGGTCAGTCCATGTATAGTCTTTAGGTAGTGGCTTAGTCCCTGGAAGCTCTGGTGGCTTGGCATTGTTGTACTTTTGGGGTCTCGAGCCCCTTCAAGCTCTTCCAGTTCTTTCTCTGATTCCTTCAATAGAGGACCTATTCTCAGTTCAGTGGTTTGCTGCTGGCATTCGCCTCTGTATTTGCTGTATTCTGGCTGTGTCTCTCAGGAGAGATCTACATCCGGCTCCTGTCAGTCTGCACTTCTTTGCTTCATCCATCTTGTCTAATTGGGTGGCTGTATATGTATGGGCCACATGTGGGGCAGGCTCTGAATGGGTGTTCCTTCAGTCTCTGTTTTAATCTTTGCCTCTCCCTTCCCTGCCAAGGGTATTCTTTTTCCTCATTTAAAGAAGGAGTGAAGCATTCACATTTTGATCATCCATCTTGAGTTTCGTTTGTTCTAGGGATCTAGGGTAATTCAAGCATTTGGGCTAATAGCCACTTATCAATGAGTGCATACCATGTATGTCTTTCTGTGATTGGGTTAGCTCACTCAGGATGATATTTTCCAGTTCCAACCATTTGCCTACGAATTTCATAAACTCGTTGTTTTTGATAGCTGAGTAATATTCCATTATGTAGATGTACCACATTTTCTGTATCCATTCCTCTGTTGAAGGGCATCTGGGTTCTTTCCATTTTCTGGCTATTATAAATAAGGCTGCGATGAACATAGTGGAGCACGTGTCTCTTTTATATGTTGAGGCATTTTTGGGTATATGCCCAAGAGAGGTATAGCTGGATCCTCAGGCAGTTCAATGTCCAATTTTCTGAGGAACCTCCAGACTGATTTCCAGAATGGTTTTACCAGTCTGCAATCCCACCAACAATGGAGGAGTGTTCCTCTTTCTCCACATCCTCGCCAGCATCTGCTGTCACCTGAGTTTTTGATCTTAGCCAATCGCAATGGTGTGAGGTGAAATCTCAGGGTTGTTTTGATTTGCATTTCCCTTATGACTAAAGATGTTGAACATTTCTTTAGGTGTTTCTCAGTCATTAGGCATTCCTCAGCTGTGAATTCTTTGTTTAGCTCTGAACCCCATTTTTTAATAGGGTTGTTTGTTTCCCTGCGGTCTAACTTCTTGAGTTCTTTGTATATTTTGGATATAAGGCCTCTATCTGTTGTAGGATTGGTAAAGATCTTTTCCCAATCTGTTGGTTGCCGTTTTGTCCTAACCACAGTGTCCTTTGCCTTACAGAAGCTTTGCAGTTTTATGAGATCCCATTTGTCGATTCTTGATCTTAGAGCATAAGCCATTGGTGTTTTGTTCAGGAAATTTTTTCCAGTGCCTATGTGTTCCAGATGCTTCCCTAGTTTTTCTTCTATTAGTTTGAGTGTGTCTGGTTTGATGTGGAGGTCCTTGATCCACTTGGACTTAAGCTTTGTACAGGGTGATAAGCATGGATCGATCTGCATTCTTCTACATGTTGCCCTCCAGTTGAACCAGCACCATTTGCTGAAAATGCTATCTTTTTTCCATTGGATGGTTTTGGCTCCTTTGTCAAAAATCAAGTGACCATAGGTGTGTGGGTTCATTTCTGGGTCTTCAATCCTATTCAATTGGTCTATCTGTCTGTCTCTGTACCAATACCATGCAGTTTTTACCACTATTGCTCTGTAATACTGCTTGAGTTCAGGGATAGTGATTACCCCTGAAGTCCTTTTATTGTTGAGGATAGCTTTAGCTATCCTGGGTTTTTTGTTATTCCAGATGAATTTGCAAATTGTACTGTCTAACTCTTTGAAGAATTGGATTGGTATTTTGATGGGGATTGCATTGAATCTGTAGATTGCTTTTGGTAAAATGGCCATTTTTACTATATTAATCGTGCCAATCCATGAGCATGGGAGATCTTTCCATCTTCTGAGGTCTTCTTCAATTTCTTTCCTCAGTGTCTTGAAGTTCTTATTGTACAGATCTTTTACTTGCTTGGTTAAAGTCACACCGAGGTACTTTATATTATTTGGGTCTATTATGAAGGGTGTCGTTTCCCTAATTTCTTTCTCGGCTTGTTTCTCTTTTGTATACAGGAAGGCAACTGATTTATTTGAGTTAATTTTATACCCAGCCACTTTGCTGAAGTTGTTTATCAGCTTTAGTAGTTCTCTGGTGGAACTTTTGGGATCACTTAAATATACTATCATGTCATCTGCAAATAGTGATATTTTGACTTCTTCTTTTCCGATCTGTATCCCCTTGATCTCCTTTTGTTGTCTGATTGCTCTGGCTAGAACTTCAAGAACTATATTGAATAAGTAGGGAGAGAGTGGGCAGCCTTGTCTAGTCCCTGATTTTAGTGGGATTGCTTCAAGTTTCTCTCCATTTAGTTTAATGTTAGCAACTGGTTTGCTGTATATGGCTTTTACTATGTTTAGGTATGGGCCTTGAATTCCTATTCTTTCCAGGACTTTTATCATGAAGGGGTGTTGAATTTTGTCAAATGCTTTCTCAGCATCTAATGAAATGATCATGTGGTTCTGTTCTTTCAGTTTGTTTATATAATGGATCATGTTGATGGTTTTCCGTATATTAAACCATCCCTGCATGCTGGGATGAAGCCTACTTGCTCATGGTGGATGATTGTTTTGATGTGCTCTTGAATTCGGTTTGCCAGAATTTTATTGAGTATTTTTGCGTCGATATTCATAAGGGAAATTGGTCTGAAGTTCTCTTTCTTTGTTGTGTCTTTGTGTGGTTTAGGTATAAGAGTAATTGTGGCTTCGTAGAAGGAATTCGGTAGGGCTCCATCTGTTTCAATTTTGTGGAATAGTTTGGATAATATTGGTATGAGGTCTTCTATGAAGGTTTGATAGAATTCTGCACTAAACCCGTCTGGACCTGGGCTCCTTTTGGTTGGGAGACCTGTAATGACTGCTTCTATTTCCTTAGGAGTTATGGGGTTGTTTAACTGGCTTATCTGTTCCTGATTTAACTTCGATACCTGGTATCTGTCTAGGAAATTGTCCATTTCCTGAAGATTTTCAACTTCTGTTGAATATAGGTTTTTATAGTAAGATCTGATGATTTTTTGAATTTCCTCTGAATCTGTAGTTATGTCTCCCTTTTCATTTCTGATTTTGTTAATTTGGACGCACTCTCTGTGTCCTCTCGTTAGTCTGGCTAAGGGTTTATCTATCTTGTTGATTTTCTCAAAGAACCAACTTTTGGTTCTGTTGATTCTTTCTATGGTCCTTTTTGTTTCTACTTGGTTGATTTCAGCTCTGAGTTTGATTATTTCCTGCCTTCTACTCCTCCTGGGTGTATTTGCTTCTTTTTGTTCTAGAGCTTTTAGGTGTGCTGTCAAGCTGCTGACATATGCTCTTTCCTGTTTCTTTCTGCAGGCACTCAGCGCTATGAGTTTTCCTCTTAGCACAGCTTTCATTGTGTCCCATAAGTTTGAGTATGTTGTATCTTCATTTTCATTAAATTCTAAAAAGTTTTTAATTTCTTTCTTTATTTCTTCCTTGACCAGGTTATCATTGAGTAGAGCATTGTTCAATTTCCACGTATATGTGGGCATTCTTCCCTTATTGTTATTGAAGACCAGTTTTAGGCCGTGGTGGTCCGATAGCACGCATGGGATTATTTCTATCTTTCTGTACCTGTTGAGGCCCGTTTTTTGACCAATTATATGGTCAATTTTGGAGAAAGTACCATGAGGAGCTGAGAAGAAGGTATATCCTTTTGCTTTAGGATAGAATGTTCTATAAATATCCGTTAAGTCCATTTGGCTCATGACTTCTCTTAGTCTGTCGACATCACTGTTTAATTTCTGTTTCCATGATCTGTCCATTGATGAGAGTGGGGTGTTGAAATCTCCCACTATTATTGTGTGAGGTGCAATGTGTGTTTTGAGCTTTAGTAAGGTTTCTTTTATGTATGTAGGTGCCCTTGTATTTGGGGCATAGATATTTAGGATTGAGAGTTCATCTTGGTGGATTTTTCCTTTGATGAATATGAAGTGTCCTTCCTTATCTTTTTTGATGACTTTTAGTTGGAAATTGATTTTATTTGATATTAGAATGGCTACTCCAGCTTGCTTCTTCTGACCATTTGCTTGGAAAGTTGTTTTCCAGCCTTTCACTCTGAGGTAGTGTCTGTCTTTGTCTCTGAGGTGTGTTTCCTGTAGGCAGCAGAATGCAGGGTCCTCCTTGCGTATCCAGTTTGTTAATCTATGTCTTTTTATTGGGGAGTTGAGGCCATTGATATTGAGAGATATTAAGGAATAGTGATTATTGTTTCCCTTTATATTCATATTTGGATGTGAGGTTATGTTTGTGTGCTTTCATTCTCTTTGTTTTGTTGCCAAGACGATTAGTTTCTTGCTTCTTCTAGGGTATAGCTTGCCTCCTTATGTTGGGCTTTACCCTTTATTATCCTTTGTAGTGCTGGATTTGTGGAAAGATATTGTGTAAATTTGGTTTTGTCATGGAATATCTTGGTTTCTCCATCAATGTTAATTGAGAGTTTTGCTGGATACAGTAACCTGGGCTGGCATTTGTGTTCTCTTAGGGTCTGTATAACATCAGTCCAGGATCTTCTGGCCTTCATAGTTTCTGGCGAGAAGTCTGGTGTGATTCTGATAGGTCTCCCTTTATATGTTACTTGACCTTTTTCCCTTACTGCTTTTAATATTCTTTCTTTATTTTGTGCGTTTGGTGTTTTGACAATTATGTGACGGGAGGTGTTTCTTTTCTGGTCCAATCTATTTGGAGTTCTGTAGGCTTCTTGTATGTCTATGGGTATCTCTTTTTTTAGGTTAGGGAAGTTTTCTTCTATGATTTTGTTGAAGATATTTACTGGTCCTTTGAGCTGGGAGTCTTCACTCTCTTCTATACCTATTATCCTTAGGTTTGATCTTCTCACTGAGTCCTGGATAACCTGTATGTTTTGGACCAGTAGGTTTTTCCGCTTTACATTATCTTTGACAGTTGAGTCAATGATTTCTATGGAATCTTCTGCTCCTGAGATTCTCTCTTCCATCTCTTGTATTCTGTTGGTGAAGCTTGTATCTACAGCTCCTTGTCTCTTCTTTTGGTTTTCTATATCCAGGGTTGTTTCCATGTGTTCTTTCTTGATTGCTTCTATTTCCATTTTTAATTCCTTCAACTGTTTGATTGTGTTTTCCTGGAATTCTTTCAGGGATTTTTGCGATTCCTCTCTGTAGGCTTCTACTTGTTTATTAATGTTTTCCTGTGTTTCCCTAAGTGTGTTCATGTCTTTCTTGAAGTCCTCCATCATCATGATAAAATATGATTTTGAAACTAGATCTTGCTTTTCTGGTGTGTTTGGATATTCCATGTTTGTTTTGGTGGGAGAATTGGGCTCCGATGATGGCATGTAGTCTTGGTTTCTGTTGCTTGGGTTCCTGCGCTTGCCTCTCGCCATCAGATTATCTCTAGTGTTACTTTGTTCTGCTATTTCTGACAGTGGCTAGACTGTCCTATAAGCCTGTGTGTCAGGAGTGCTGTAGACCTGTTTTCCTCTCTTTCAGTCAGTTATGGGGACAGAGTGTTCTGCTTTCGGGCATGTAGTTTTTCCTCTCTACAGGTCTTCAGCTGTTCCTGTGGGCCATTTTCTTGAGTTCACCAAGCAGCTTTCTTGCAGCAGAAAATTTGGTCTTACCTGTGGTCCCGAGGCTCAAGTTCGCTCGTGGGGTGCTGCCCAGGGGCTCTCTGCAGCGGCAGCAACCAGGAAGACCTGTGCCGCCCCTTCAGGGAGCTTCAGTGCACCAGGGTTCCAGATGGTCTTTGGCTTTTTCCTCTGGCGTCCGAGATGTGTGTGCAGGGAGCAGTCTCTTCTGGTTTCCCAGGCTTGTCTGCCTCTCTGAAGGTTTAGCTCTCCCTCCCACGGGATTTGGGTGCAGAGAACTGTTTATCCAGTCTGTTTCTTTCAGGTTCTGGTGGTGTCTCATGCAGGTGTCCTGCCACTCCTGGGCCCTCCCCCACGGGAGCCCAGAGGCCTTTTACAGTTTTCTCTTGGGCCAGGGATGTGGGCAGGGGTGAGCAGTGTTGGTGGTCTCTTCTGCTCTGCAGCCTCATGAGTGCCCACCTGACCAGGCGGTTGGGTCTCTCTCTCACCGGGTCTCGGAGCAGAGAGCTGCTGCGGGCCGGGATCGGCACTGTTATTCTTATGGGGTTGCAAGCCCCTTCAGCTCTTTCAACCCTTTTCTAATTCCTCCAATGGAGGTCCTGTTCTCAGTTCAGTGGTTTGCTGCTGGTATTCATCTCTGTGTTTGGTGTGTTCCGGTTGTGTCTCTCAGGAGAGATCTATATCTGGTTCCTGTCAGCAGCACTTCTTAGCTTCATCAATCTTCTCTAGTTTTGGTGGCTGTATATATATATATATATATATATATATATATATATATATATATATATATGTATATATATATATATACATATATATATATATATATGTGTGTGTGTGGGCCACATGTGGGGCAGGCTCTGAATGGTCATTTCTTTTGTCTCTACTCTAAACTGTGCTTCCATATCGTCCTCTATGGATATATTTTGTTCCCTTTTTTAAGAAGGAGTGAAGTATCCACATTTGATCATCCTTCTTTTTGAGCTTCATATGGTCCATGGATTGCATCTTAGGTAATTTTAGCTGTAGATGGCTGCCTTAACTGCTTTGCTTTGCTTTTGTATTTGGTATCTTGGTATTCATATTTCATTGTTTTGAATATAATAACTTCCTTCTATTAAAGAAAGTAATAACCAGATGTTTGACATGATCGATTTTTCAGAACACAGTCTTGTCATTGCTATGGTAATTTATGGGGTCTTTCTCCAGGACTAGATTTATGGGAACACAGAAGTCTCATACCTTCATGATAGGAATTTTCATTACTCTTCCTTGCAACTCCTCAACCTTAAAGACAAGTGTGGAGATTGAGGTCATCTAACATGGCCAATATGTTACAAGATATCTCACTCCATTTAATGTGTCATAGAATATGTTATGTGTCAATTACTTATCAGACTCTAGATTATAGAGAAACACTTTATTCCATGATAGTAGCTTTATTTATGAATATACCTCCATGTTTGGTGTTTCTGAAATCATTGTGATTGTCAAGACATTACAACAGATTACACCTAAGTCTCAATAAAGAATGAAGGCTATGTTCTTCATTTGTATTACCCAAACAGGCAACATTACTTCTTGTTTCATTTATTCATATCACTTTTATTTTCAAAAAGCCTTTTTAAAAGTTGAGAAATCTCTATTTTTGGTAGAACACTAAGTGACTTTCATATATTATGACAGAAGCTAATGGGTACAAAGGCTCTGGTAGTTGAAGCATGAGAGTGTGAATATGAGAACAGCTTATTTAAGTTTTCCCTAAATGGTGTGTTTTCTCATTCTTTCACAAACATGCCGTGAAACACCAGTGACATAACTCTGTCTACTCTTTGTTTCTCCCTTTGTCCTATTTGCTTCCATATTTCAGGACTTTTTCTGTGTCTACCCTCTGAATTCAAGTCAGTTGCCCCTTTTATTGAAAGTTCTTAAAAGTTTTTCCTCACTTGTGGACAAGGTTGGCATCATTGCTGCATGTTCTGTCATGACTCAGAGTGAAATGGCCCGAGGTAACTGCAGGATTGTCAAGCTAAGAGATTCTTTTCCTACCATGGGTGGGTGTAGGAGAGGATGGGTTCCATAATGAGATTTGACATCTGTATTCTCACAGTTTCTCACAACAAGAAATAGTTAGGCCTTTCCAAAGTGATATATCACCCTCTTCTATGTAAATGTGTTGGGGTACTACTTCTAGTGCCCCATCTGGTCTTAACCAGCCTCAGATGTGTAATAAGTTTAGATTAGTTACTGTATTTCTGACTTACTAAAAGTTAATTGGTTAGTTGATAATCAATTGTTAAATACAATATATTACTCACAATCCTGTCTAAAATCAAAAGGTCCTTAAAGAAATTTTCAATGTGGGTTCCAGATTAAGGTCCAGGAATGGGAACTACTTCATAGAGTAGTTGTTGGAGATTCCTATCTTTTTTTCTCTAAGTTCAGATAGTGTTCTTTACCCTATGGATGAAACTGATCACCATTTCTTCTTCCAAACTTTTTGGTTTTGTTCAGAAGTCTTTTTTCAATTTCTTTTTATTTGAAAGTCTTTGCTATGATGGTAAAGAGGGGGTGCTTCTGGTTGTCACTAGATAGTGGTATGTAATTTTAAATCATGGATTTTGTTATTATTGTCCAGGGAATAACATGAGTCTTCCACATTCTTTGGTAGTTTACAGGATGAATGAAACATTCCTGGTGCTCTTATCTTTAGGTGTGAGGTTGTGCATATAGTAGCATTGATCATAAGGAGCACATTCTGACAAATCCAGAATCACAGGCTCACAGAATAGAAAGATCACAGGATAGAAGGATCCCAGGCTCACAGGAAGGACAGGCTGCAGTCAGGGACAGGGAAGCCAGATAACACCAGAGATAACCAGATGGCAGGAGGGAAGCATAAGAACATAAGCAACAGAAACCAATTTGACTTGGCAACATCAGAACCCAGTTCTCCTACCACAGCAAATCCTGGATACCCCAACACACCTATAAAGTGAGATTAAGATCTAAACTTCCATTTCATGAAGATGATAGAGGACTTTAAGAATGGAATAAATAACTTCCTTAAAGGAATACAAGAGAACATAAGTAAACAAGTAGAAACCCATAAAGAGGAAATGCATAAATTCCTTAAAGAAATACAGGAGAACACAAACAGGTTAAGGAATTGAACAAAACTGTCCAAGATCTAAAAATTGAAATAGAGTCATTAAAGAAAGCTCAAAGGGAGACAGTCCTGGAGATGGAAATCCCATGAAAATGTTGTGTAGTCACAGATGCAAGAATCACCAACAGAATACAAGAGATGAAAGAGAGAATCTCAGACATCAACACCACAGTCAGGGAAATACATAAATCTCAAAGCTCCTATCTCAAAACATTGAAGAAATCCAGGACACAGTGAAAAGACTGAACCTGAGAATAATAGGTATAGAAGAGAGTGAAGATTCCCAATTCAAAGTTCCAGAGGATATCTTCAACAAAATTGGAAAAGAAACCTTTCCTAACCTAAAGAAAGAAATGCCCACAAAACTACAAAAATCCTACAGAACAACAAACAGATGGGACCAGAAAAGAAATTCCTCTCATCACACAATAATTAAAACACCAAATGCACAGAACAATGAAAGAATATTGAAAGCAGTAAGGGAAAAAGGTCAAGTAACATATAAAGAAGACTTATCAGACTTACAGCAGACTTCTCAAAAGAGATTCAAAAAGCTGGAAGATCCTGGGAGGATATGATACGGACCCTAAGAGAACAAAAATGCCAGCCCAAGCTTTGTTACCAAGCAAATTTTGCAACTACCATAGATGGAGAAACCAAAGATTTAAAAGAAAAAAAAACAAATATAAACAATATCTTTATACTAATCCAGCCCAACAGAGGATAATAGAAGAAAAAGTCCAACATAAAGTGAAAATTTTCATCAAAGAAAAAGCAAGAAATTAATCTTTTCACAACAAACCCAAAAAAGAGAAACACACAAACATAATTCCCCCTTTAACAATAAAAATAACAGTAACCATTAATCCTTAGTCCCTAATATCTCTCAACATCTATGGACTTAATTCCCAATAAAAAGACATAGACTAACAGACTGAATACAAAAACAGGATCTAGCATCTTGCTGCATATAGGAAACACACCTTAGCAACAAAGACAGATATTACCTCAAAGACAACAGATGGGAAAAATTTTCCCAAGCAAATGGTCCAAAGAAACAAGCTGGAGTAGCCATTATAATAACCAACAAAATAGACTTTCAAACAAAAGTTATCAAAAAAAGATGGGGAGAGACACTACTTACTCATCAAAGGAAAAATATCTCAAGATGAACTCAAGTTCTGAACATGTATGCCCCAAATGCAAGTGTACCCACATTTGTAAAAGAAATGATACTAAAACTCAAAGTACACATTGAATCTCACACAATAATAATAGGAAATTTCAACACCACACTGTCAACAATGGACAGATCATGGAAACAGAAACTAAATGAAGAGACAGTGATACTAAAAAAAGTTATGAACCAAATGAATTTAGCAGATATCCACAGAACATTTCACTCTAAAACAAAAGGATGTACCTTCTTCTCAGCAACTTATGGCACCTTCTCAGAAACCGACCATATATTCAGATACAAAACAAACCTAAACACACACACACACACACACACACACACACACACACACACACACATATTGTCCCATGTATTCTATTGGACCACCACAAAGTAAGACCAGCCCTCAATAGCAACAAAAATGGCAGAAGCCCACATATACATGGAAAGTGAACAACTATCTACTCAGTAATAACTTGGGAAAAAATTGGAGAGATCATAAACCCTAGTAGCTTAACAGTTCATCTGAAAGCTCTAGAACAGAAAGAAGCAAATAACCCCAAAAGGAGTAGATGGCAGGAAATAATCAAGGTGAATGCTGAAATCAACCAAGTAGAAACAAAAAGAACTATACAAGGAATCAACAAAACTAGGCACTGGTTCTTTGAGAAACTCAACAGGAGAGATAAACCCTTAGGCAGATTAACCAGAAGTCAGAGAGACAGTATCCAAATTAACAAAATTAGGAATGAAAAGAGAAATTTAAAAACAGAAACTGAGGAAATTAAAAAAATAACCAGCTCCTACTACAAAACTCTATACTCAACAAAACTGGAAAACCTGGATATTACGCATGATTTTCTATATAGATAACAGGTACCAAAGTTAAATCAGTATCAGATAAACAATCTAAACAGCCCCCAAAACCCCAAGGAAATAAAAGCAGTTACTAGAAGTGTCCCAAACAAAGAAGCCCAAGGTTAGATTGTTTTAGTGCAGAATTCTGTCAGAACTTCAAAGATCTAATTCCAATACTTCTCAAACTATTCCATAAATAGAAATAAAAGGAATACTACCCAAAACATTCTAAGAAGTCACTGTTACATTGATACCTAAACCACAAAAAGAACCAACAAAGAGAACTTCAGACCAATTTCCTTTATGAATATTGATGTAAAAATACTCAATAAAATTCTCAGAAATCAAACCCAAGAACACTTCAAAGCAAACATCCAGCATGATCAATTAGGCCTCATCCCATTAATGTAGGGATGGTCCAATCCATCAATGTAATCCTCTATATAAACAATCTCTAACAAAAAAAACCCCACATGATTATCTCATTAGATGCTGAAAAAGTCTGAAAAAATTCAACACCCCTTCATGTTAAAACTATTGGAGAGGTCAGGAGTTCAAGGTGGATACCTAAATATAATAAAAGCAATATACAACAAATCAATAGCCAACATCAAACTAAATAAAGAGAAACTCAAAGCAATCCCATTAAAATCAAGGGCAAAGCTGCCCAGTCTCTCTCTACTTATTCAATATAGTACTTGAAGTCCCAGTCAGAGCAATTAGACAAATAAAAAGAGGACAAAGGGATATAAACTGTGAGGGAGGAAGTACACCACAATTTGCACATGATATAATACTGTACATTGGTGACCCCCAAAATTCTACCAGAGATCTTATACAGCTGATAAACAACATCAGCAAAGTGGCTGGGTATAAAATTAACTCTAACAAATCAGTACCCTTCCTCGACTCAAAGGATAAAAAAGGCTGAGAAAGAAATTAGTGAAACAACACCATTCATAATAATCACAAATAAAATAACATATCTTTGTGTGACTCTATCCAAGCAAGTGAAAAATCTGTATGACAAGAACTTCAAATCCCTGAAGAAAGATATCGAAGAAGACTTCAGAAGATGGAAAGACCTCCCATGGTCATGGATTGGCAATATTAATGTAGTAAAAATGACCATCACACCAAAAGCAATCTATA
The DNA here is from genome assembly GCF_021556685.1 of Rattus norvegicus. Classification (NCBI taxonomy): domain Eukaryota; kingdom Metazoa; phylum Chordata; class Mammalia; order Rodentia; family Muridae; genus Rattus; species Rattus norvegicus. The sequence continues at coordinate 42,134,740 of NC_141538.1, read as the reverse complement.
GATTCAATGCAATCCCTCTTAAAATTCCAACTCAATTTCTCATAGAATTAGAAAGAGAAATTCTCAAATTCATTTGAAATAGTGAATAGAATAGTGAAAACTATTCTCAAGAATTAAAGAGTCTCTGGGGGAATCCCATCCCTGACCTCAAGATATACTATAGAGCAATAGTAATAAAAACTGCATAGTATTGGTAAAGAGATAGGCAAGTAGATTAATGGAATATAATTTCAAACCCTGAAATAAACCCACACTCCTATGGTCACTTGATCTTTGACAAAGAAGCTAAAGCCATCCAGTGGGGGAAAAAGAGAGCATTTTCAATAAATGGTGCTAGTTCACGTGGCAGTCTGCATGTAGAAAGATGCAAATTGATCCTTTCTTATCTCATTGTACAAAGCTCAAATCCAAGTGGATTGAGGACTTCTACATAAAACCTGATATGCTGAATCTAATAGAAGAGAAGTTGGGGGAGAGCCTCTGATACTTGAGCACAGGAGAAAATTTCCTGAACACAGCACCAATGGCTTATGCTATAAGATCAACAATTTACAAATGGGGCCCCATAAAACTGAAAAGCTCTTCAAAACAAAGGACACTGTGAGTAGAACAAAACAACAACCCACAGATTAGGACAAGATCTTTACCAAGTCTACATACCATAGAGGGCTAATATCCAAAATATACAAAGAACTCAAATGGGTAGATTCCAGAGAATCAAATAACCCTTTTAAAATGAAGTGGAGTACAGAGCCACATACAGAATTCTCAACTGAGGAATCTCAAATATCTGAAAAAGCACTGAAAAAAATGTTCATTATCCTTAGTCATCCGGGAAATGCAAATCACCATCTCACACTAATCAAAATGGCTAAAGATCAAAAATGCAGGTGACAGCAGATGCTGGCAAGGATTTGGAGAAAGAGGGACACTCCTCCATTGCTGGTGGGACTGCGAGCTGTAAAAGCACTTTGGAAATCAGTCTGGTGGTTCTTGAGAAAACTGGTAATAGTTTTACATGAGGACCCAGCTATACCTCTCTCTGTCATATTTCCAAAGATTCTCCAACACATAACAAGAATACATGCTCCACTATGTTCACAGCAGCCTCATTTATAATAGCCAGAAGCTGGAAACAACCCAGATGTCCCTCAACAGAAAAATGAATACAAAAAAATGTGGTCCATATACACAATGGAGTGATTATGTACACACACACACACACACACACACACACACACACACACCACACCACACCACACACACGCATATATATATGTATATATATATATGTATATATATACATATATATAAACACACACATCAATTAAGAACAGTGACTTCATGAAAGTCTTAGGCAAATAGGTGGAACTAGAAAATATCATCCTGCGTGAGGTAACCCAGACACAAAAGAACACACATTGTATGAACTCACTAATAATTTCACAATGCTCATGATAAACCCAGAGACCATATGGAATGTGGAAGTAAGGAAGACAGGGGTGTGGATGCTCCAGTCTTACATTGAAGGGGGAACAGGATAATCATGAGAGGTGAAAGGAGAAGGTGACCTGGGAGGGAGGGAGGGAGGGAGGGTGGAGAAGAGGAAATATGAGTGGCAGTGTCAGGAACTAGAGGAGATGTGATAGAGGTACATAGGGTCAGGATATCAAACATAAATATGTATTAGGGAGCACGAGAAACTGGGGATAGCCTGTGGAGGGTGCCAGATAACAGGGACATGTGAGACTCCTGGGTCACAGCAGGGATGGTTTTAGCTGAAATGAGCAGAGAAGGGTAAGGTGGAACCTGTTGAGACCAACTCCAGTAGATAGAAAAGGCCCCTGGTTGAGGAATGGGACCACCCTCCCATATCAAAATTTTTCACCCAGAAATGTTCTTGTCCAAGGAAGAACAGGGACAAAAAATGGAACAGAGAGTGAAGGAAGGACCAACCAGGGACTGCCCCACCTGGGGATCCATCATGTCTGCAGACACCAAACCCAACACTGTTTTAGTGGTCAAGAAGTGCTTGCTGACAAGAACTTAGTGTGGTGGTTCCTGGGGAGGTCAGGCCAGCAACTGAAAAATGTGAATGTGGATGCTTGGAGCCAACCATCAGACTGAGCTCAGGAAAAGTGAAGAGTGAGCTGGCAGGAGGACTAGAGGAGCAGAGGCAGATTACAACCCCATTGAAAGGACAGCATAGGCTGTCCGGACGACACAGTTCTCCCAGATATTGGACCCTCAACAAAGGAGTGTACCTGGAGGGATCCATAGCTCCAGATATACATGTAGGAGAGGATGGCCTTGTCTGCCAGCAGTGGGAGGGAAGGCCCTTGGTCCTGGGAAGGTTTGAGGTCCCAGCATAGGGAGTTGCTGGAGCAGTCAGGCAGGAGAGTGTGGGTGGCTGGGGGAGCACCATTATAGAGGCAAATGGGAGGGGGAAGGGCCGTTGTGGGATGCGGTGTCAGTGGAGGGGTAACAGGGAAATGGGATATCATTTGAGATGTAAACAAATGGAATGATCAATAAATAAATAATTACATGTTTTAGGAAAAAATATCAGTCAATAGTACAGTTTCTTCTACATATCAAGGTACATATTATAAAAATTAATGCCTTCACTTTAATTGGTCTGGTCTAAATGAATCCTTACAGGCCTTCTTGCCTTAGATTTTGCCAAAGTCATATTATTTCTCTGGGAGTGAAGTAAGGAAGTCCTCATGAGAATTTTGACACAATTCTTAACTTTCTGATTTTTGGAAATATTTCTGTACAAAACAATGATTCTCCAAATTGCTTTCTTATATTAGATTTCAAGTCAATGAATTTTTCTTTAACAGAGCAGTTGGAAATCTGTTATGCTTAAGTAAAATATATATGGGTGAGTATATAAATATATATTATATAGATTATATATTATTATATAATATATTAACTTATGTTGTACAATTATTATTAATGAAATTATAAATACTAGTATATTTATACATAACTATAATGTTTTCTATAACTTGTATATATTATATATGTAAGTAATGTATGCATATACATATACATACACACAGATATATGTGTATAATATATATGTATATATATATGTATAAAATCATCCAGTGGGATATATTGTATTTAGTATCTGTGAAACTCTCAAAGTTCCACTTTTGGTTTGATGCATCAGGTTTCATATATAAGTATCTACTGAACATAATACAGCCAGGCAGGAAATTATGTTATCTACATAATATATTATTATGTACACAAAGAAATTACATTTTTTCTCAATCCAGGTTCCTCTTTAATCTCTTTCATTTCAGAAATATCATAAATTATCTTATATTCAGGCCCACTTATCACATTTGGGCAAATATTGGTTAAAAAATAAAAATTTCACAAAGGGTCTCTCCTTGTATGTGTCAGAACAGACGGTTTATGTGCTGAGAGCAAAGGGCCTCACCTACAGTATTATAAATACCCACTTCAGTAGATGAAGAATACATCATATTTAGCCTGAACACATGCCCCACTGTAGTCAGGCCCACTGGTCGGGGCTTAGAACAACACAGTGTCTGTGTTTTTGTTGTTGTTGTTGTTTCTGTTTCTGCCACACATGTCAGAAATAAGCTTTACAAAGTGTGTTTCAGGGGAATGGTCTTGTAAGCTCAGACTGAAGTATCTTGAGGTTCTTAAAGGGATCTGGAGCTTGGTAAAGCTCAGGTAGGGTAGTTGAGAAATACTGTTGTTTAATCTTTGCTTTACTATACTTGACATCTGTGACAGACATTTTCCGAAGATACCCAAGGTTTCCAGTAGTAAACAAGCTGTAAAGAAAATTTTGTTTCAATAGTAGGACTTGAAAACGTGATTGAATGTTCTTCCTGTGAGAGGTGAAAACCTTTTGTAGATGTGGTTAATGTTCCATGTTAGTTAGTCCTGATTTAACAAAATGAGAAAGTATCCTGAGTCAGCCAAACTTAATCAAGATGCTTAGTGGAGAGAGAGTTGCTGTCCTGCTGGGTTGAAGAAGCAATCAGCCATGTTCAGAACTCTCTACAGAGAGAAGTGGCCTGTATCGTGGCTTCATTTCTTTAGAAAAGGAAAGCAAGAGAGATGAAGTACTGCTAGCAATCCAAATTCACAGTCACAGTGATGCTAAAAGATACTGAACTCCAGGTAATAATAGCGAATACCTATGATCCTACATCATGAGCCTTATGATCAGTGTTATGAACCCACACCTAAGCTATACCTGTGAGTTAAATTGTGAGACTACGAGAGAATGCTGTTTTAAACCACTGAACTATTGGACGCTTATTATGACAACTATCAGAATAGAAAAGGATTTCCTGTTTTCAATTGTGTGCACACATTTCTTCTGGAGTCTCTTTAGTCCAATAGAAAAGACAACTAGAATTTTACATCCCAAATGGGGGACTGAGAGCTTATACATGCCTGTGGATTCGAACAATCTGATTCTTGTTTCCATCTGATCAGTCCTGAAGTTCACAGCAGTTTTAGAACTACCTTTAAAATTCCTAACTGTCCCCAGATTAAAAATGAATCTGACAAGGTTTCCCCAGATTGCCCCTATGCATACCTTTCCCTTCTCTGCTAGTAAACAGAGAGTTAATAGTGCTCCATATACCCTGGGGTAGAGGGAAAGAGTGGCAATATCCTGCTGGGAATTCTTACTCTCTCCATCCTCATAAATTCCAAAGCCTACCCATTTTTAAGATAAAAGGTATTATAAATTAAATACAATTATAAAGACTATAAAACTATATAAGGTATTCTATAGAGTTGCAATCTATGGATGCATCACCTGTCAATCTAAGAGCCTATGGTCTATGGGTTACGCAGAAAATACAAAGCAGAACATCAGAAAGAAGAACAAATTTTGGTATAGAGTCAGGCATAGGAAAATTTGCTAGAAAGATGTGACAGGATGGACTAATGGTACCTAAGCACAGGTCATCAGTCATATGGCAGATTGAAGGTCATAATGTCTGTTATTTTAGTTATGATTATAGTCAGAGAAGACCCTAGTTATATGGCCAAGGTGTTTGTAAATATATATTTTAAAAGATAATTATAAGCCTCTCTATAGTTACTTTTAGTTAACTTATTAGGCAATAAATCCAAATAGTGTTAGCATAGGAAGCCCTGTCCCAGGATTTCTTGGTTATCTCAGACAGGCCTTTAATGAGCTCTTGGTAGAACTCATTTTGGAATATTATGCTTGCTTGTATAATAACTACAAAAAAGGGTGAAATTTTTCTAGCCACTTTTTAAAATGAAAAGCCCTCTCATCTGTTGTTGTGGTTGTTGTTGTTGTTGTTGCTGTTGTTGTTGTTTTCTACCTGTGACTAAGCTATTGGGTACATACATCTTGATGTCTACAATGAAATTCTGTTCAGGAATTGCAAGCCTCCATCATGTAAGAATGACCTTCTTTGGAATGTGTCCTCATGTGTTACACTGGGATGGGGTCTTCTGTATTTTTCAATACTTGTATGAATTTTCAGTCACTGAAACATTGTATTCTTATCACGGTCCCCTGGAAGACTGGTCCATACCTACCACCCGCAATTTTCTTTGGTTGACACTTCTTGTCCCCAAACCCTGTATCACTCCCCAGCATATGCCATTCCTTTTTCAAAGCCAGACTTATTGTTAGAGGTTCATTCAGCAATCCTACCATATTATTCCTTGGCCTTTATCTTTCTCTGGAAATAATTTCCTTTTAGTATTCTCAGAAGCTACAACCAAAATCCTCACCAAGATGACTGCACACATCTGAACTGAATAAGGACGACACCAATAGACATGGTGAATTGAAAGGGCAAAAGCCATAAGGCTTCAACCCTTCACAAAGAACAACCTGAAACTGAGAACTGCTAAGAGCGAGAGAAAGGACTTTCCCTGAGGGAAATATATATTACATTTATATAAATATTATATGTGTGTGTGTGTGTGTGATACAAATTAGTGAAAAGAGGCAATAAATTTAAAAGATGGCAAGGAGGAAAATATGGGAGGATGTGGAGGGAAGAAAGGTAAGAAGAAAATGTCATAATGATATTATAATTCTCCAAATTAAAAACAAGTAAAGAAAAATCTCAAGTGGATATATGTATTAAAGACTTTCCTGACTCTGTGTCTCCTATAAAGTTAATAGGATATTCCAATAAAATAACATTCTAGTATTATACTTATATGTCACCACCCCACAAAACCCTTCTTTTACCATTTGTGTTCATACCATTCTTTTCCCAACTGACACATTGCTATTTGATATGATAAATTCTTGTGCCTGTTTTCACTATACCTATCATTTCTCAGTATTTCCCTCTATCAGGTTATGCGTTAGCACACTACTTGGTCAGTCCTGCCTACAGTGTACTTTGTTGGGAGTATATCTAAAGCACTGTCGAAAAATTCATGAATACTAGATAAAGGTGATGTTACCATAAGCTGTCATATCTGAATTGAATAGGAATCTAATTAATTTTAACAATAATAGGGTACATTGTGTTTATATCCCTCTGAAAACATGTTTAAAGTCTCATCTGACCCTGACTCAAAGTCAAGGTCATCCTGCCTCAGCAGTAAGTGTTGGGATTATAGGTGCTTAGCTTCATATCTAGCTTGTGTTTGTGGCTATTTATCCTGGGTATTGTCTCTCTGATATAGATATAACTCTTCCCTTTCAAATCTTTACAATACATTCTGTACCTCTCTACTACTTCCAAATTTCAAGGATGTCAATTGCCTCTTATTGTCGCCTCGTGTTCTATAGTCATTAATTCCTTTAACATTATTTGGCAAAGATAATCTCACTTATTTTTATGCCAGTTTGACATGAGAAGTACACATTTTATAAACTTCTACTGTCCCATATAATATACTTTCCAATTCATTGTATTAAATTTATTAATGCTTCTCAATATTTACATGTGACCATCACTCACAGAATTAATGTAATTAGGGAAAATAAACCATACTTCTGGAAAAAAACTTTCTATTTATTATATAATTTTTTGGTTATTTTCTTTATTTACATTTCAAATGTTATCCCCCTTCTTAATCCCCCCCCCGAAAAAGCTCCATTCTACCCCCTCCCCTGCCTCCATGAGGGTGCTCCCCTGCACATCCACCCACTCCTGCACCATCGCCCTATCATTCCTCTATGCTGGGATATCAAGCCTTCACAGGACCCAGGTCTTCCTTCCCATTGATACCAGACAAGGCCATCTTCTGATACATATGCACCTGGAGCCATGGTTCGTCCATGTTTATTCTTTGGTTGGTGGTTTATTCCCTGGGAGCTCTGGGGGTCTTGTTGGTTGATATTGTTGTTCTTCCTATAAGGTTGCAAACCTCTTCAGCTCCTTCACTCCTTCCCCTAACTCCTCCATTGGGGTTCCCATCCTCAGTCTGATGGTCGGCTGCCAGCATCCATCTGCTTCTGTATTAGTCAGGCTATGGTAGAGTCTTTCAGGGGACAGCTCCATCAGGGTCCTGTCAGCAAGCACGTCTTTGCATCAGCAATAGTTTCTAGGCTCATTGTCTGTATATGGAATGGATCTCCAGGTTGGACAGTCTCTGAATGGCCTTTCCTCTAGTCTCTGCTCCACACTTTGTCCCTGTATTTCCTTTAGACAGGAGCAATTCTGGGTTAATATTTTTTGACACAGCTGGGTAACCCCATCCCTCAATCAGGGGCTGTGCCTAACCTCTCCATATGAGTTCTACAGGTTCTCTCTACCCTTTGTTGGGTATTTCAGCTAATGTCATTCCCGTTGGGTCCTAAGAGCCTCTTGCTTTTCTGGAATCTGGGACTTACTGGTGGTTAACTCCAGTTACCCATCACCCCATTGCTACACACCTCTGTTCAATTTCCTGACCCTCTGTACATCTTGCACATCTCCTCCCACACTTAATCCTGTCCCCCTTTTTCCTTTCCCCTCCTTTCTTCATCCCAAGTCCCTCCCACCTTCAACCTCCTGTGATTACATTGTTCCTGAGGCACCCACTCTTTGGTCATTCTTCTTGACCTTCATAAGGGCTGTAAGTTCTCTCATGGGTATTCCAAGCCTTTTTTCTAATATTCACTTATCAGTGAGTACATACCATGTGTGTTCTTTTGTGACTGACCCCACTCAAGATGATATTTAGAAGCTAACTATGAGAGAGTGTTCTTATAGAACTAATGGAATACTGACAATAGACTCAAACTGATAATGAAGTGTAATCAATGGAGACCTCTTTACAGTCCCAAGTACACGAACCCAGCTGACATATTAGTTAGTCCTGGTTGAGTATAGCTGGCTTCTACTTGTGTCAACCCTGAGCCCATCCTGGATGTTAACTAGTAAAACTCATTTAAATAGTACCTAAACTTTGCGAAGAGACTTATAAAGTGATTGTTGCCACAGGGAACATCTTTGAAACTCACAGAAAATTCCCAGATGGGTTTGTCTGTAGATGCAATCTGGACTGGGGCTGTCTGTCACCTCCAGCTGGAGGAAAATCTGCCAGCACAAAGACAAATTTTGGAAAAACGAGGAAGGTGAAAGTGGCTAGTGGAACCCTTATTAAGTGACCATCATTCTGTCCCCTCTGTTCTTATTTGAAAGGTTTCCCTACTTGATTTTGTTGGTATTTTTCAGTGAAAGTGTAAAAATGAATCCCTTCAAATAGAGAGCTACACATAGAATCCTTGAATTTAACACTAAACATGAGAGCATATATGGATGAATGTGTGACAGTGTGAAATATTTTTGAGAAAATAGTAAATCCATTACATATTTAAAGACAAGTGTAGCAACATTGCCATAAAAAACTAACAAATGGCATTTGAGAAATTTAGTCTCAACCAAAGTAATGCATCTACTTAATAGGAAAAAAATGCCAAAAATGTTTTTGAAAGAATGCTATAAATATGGTTTATATCTGAGAGCGCTGTATAAGGGAAATTAGGCTGCTAGGAACTGGGATGTAGCAGAGGCCAGAGTGAGTGTGTAACTATGTCATTGTCCTTGGCCGCTTCCTTCTCGTTCTGTTACATGTAATTGATTGATATTAAACTATACATTTGTTTTACACAAATCGGTATAAGTTTGTAGATGATGGCAGTGATATTTGTGCAGATTAAATAGAAAGAATGATTTTTCAATACTGAATATAGGTCAGAATGTTCACATGTCTGGCCACACGTTTTCAAATGCAGTATTACATACTTAGGTATAAGCTGGTATAGTTTGAAAATCCTCATTTGTCTTTCTAGAGGATGGAAAGTATGGGAAAATGTAGTGCCAAGCAAAGTTTGGCATGTGCTCATAAATAAACTGATAGTCACAGCCTTCTCCACTAATACCTATATTTGGGGTTTTTCAGCCCCAGAGGCATCTATTTCAACAAAGAATTATTTTCTTTAATTTTTGAAAATTAGATGCTTTTATACTTGGCTGTTAACAAAGTTCACCGTGTAAAGATCTTCTGAATGAGAGAAAAGTGCTTCGTGGAAAGGAATCCTGTCTCCTGATTGTTCATCAGTCTCTAATTCCTCTGTTCATGCTCTTAGTGCCTTTATCCTAACACCACATAAAGTATCATAAACATGCTGATGATTAGCTAACTCATGATTTTTCCTCAACTGTTTGTCCCATTCTACACTCATATGTAATACACAGCTGAAATTTCCATTTAAGCACCATCTGCCACCACAAGAAAGTACCGAATAAAACCTTTGTAAGATGTTACCTCTTAACCTCTGGGCAGGTAGCATCCTTCTTTAGTAAATTAATTTTTTCCCCTCCAAATGCTACACGATTCCTGGCTTTACTTAAAACGATTACCACAGTTCCCCTTATCACGTAACTCCCCTCTCCACTGGTTCCTCCTTGGTTCAGCTCATCACTCATTCCTTTGTTGATGCCCATTCTGATTATTTTTCCTGGTTCCTGATTCCACACTACCTTCATGCAGTATCTTTTTCCCAGCAACAGCCTTAAAAAATGGTTCCAGTTCTGTACTCATATTTCACATACAGTTTGTACTCACAACCAAACTGAAGCAACAAAACAAAATTCCAAAGTATTTATTTTTTTCTTCCATTTTTATTAAATTGGGTTTCTTGTTTACATTACAAATGTTATTCCCTTTCCTGGTTTCCTGTCCATCAGCCCCCTAATCCCTCCCCTTCTCCTTCTTCTATATGGATATACCCCTCCCCATCCACCTCCCCATTACTGCCCTCCCAAGAATCCCCTACACTGGGGGTCCAACTTTGGCAGGACCAAGGGCATCCCCTTCCACTGGTGCCCCAACAAGGCTACTCACTGCCACATATGAAGTTGGAGCCCAGGGTCCGTCCATGTATAATCCAAAGTACTTACAGTTACTGACATAGTCATACCACCTAGATTTGTCCCCCCCTTTCTTCACGGATTTGTCACCATTGTTGTTGCTGCTGTTGCTGCTGTTATTGCTATTGTTTTCCTTTCTGCTACATCAGGTCTGTAATGATCATTGGGCATCTTTGGCAGAAGTCATCATGTGAGCACCCTCAGAGCCTTTGGGTCTGTATTTCTCTACTTGGAAGGTCACTATTCAGATAGCAATGCGATTCATTCACTTCCTTTTGGTATTCAGTAAAAAGAAAATTATTCTGGCTACTTTATGTAAATTATGGGCCACCACTCTACCAAAACACACACACACACCTTTTACTGATTTGTGTGTAATAAATCATTCACCTGTCTTCTAGCACATATTGTACAAAATAATAGGGGCCTTCATTATGTTATTTTTGCACACATATTAACTGACTATTATTCTAAAAATTATAACTGAAAATTATTCTGGCTACTTTATGTAAATTATGGGCCACCACTCTACCAAAACATGCACACACACACACACACCACACACCCACACACCTTTTACTGATTTGTGTGTAATAAATCATTCACTTGTCTTACTAGCACATATTGTACAAAATAATAGGGGCCTTCATTATGTTATTTTTGCACACATATTAAATGATTATACTGACAATTCTTTATGCTTTCTTGACCTTTACCCTTTTATTCCTTTCTTCTTCCCAAATATCTTCCTTTAACATTCCTGTATTTTTAAGAGATTTTAAAACATTAAAACTCTACATGAGAGAAAAGGTAACAATATTTATCTTTCTGAGTCTGGCTTATTCCATTTGACATAATAATCACTAGTAATATTAGTTTTCCCACATATTATTTTTTCTCTTAGTTGAATAATATGCCAATATATGTATATGTATATGTATATGTATATGTATATGTATATGTATATGTATATGTGTATGTGTATGTGTATGTGTATGTGTATGTGTATGTGTATGTGTATGTGTATGTGTATGTGTATATGTATATGTATATGTATATGTATATGTATATGTATATGTATATGTATATGTATATGTATATGTATATGTATAATGTTGCACATTTTATTTTCATTTATTGGTAGCATTGGCACTTCAGCTTGTTTCCTAACTAGCTCTTATGGACGGCTCTCTGATAAACATACTTACAGAGAAACCTTTTTCAGTTGTGTCTCCATTAGATGGTAATCAAATATAGTGCTGAGATCCTTTGCATGAAATGCTTGTCCATTCTGTGACTGGAAGCCGCAGAATAGGTGGCTTTGTTTCATTTATGTTCTTTTTTTGTCACTAGAACCAGAACATGCCTGGCTCTATATAGTCTCTAATACAAAATTGACAAGCAAAAATAAATAAACCATGTTTTTTGAGTAAGAAAATGGATAAGAATGGGAGGTTGAATTACAGTTCTATAGAGCTAGGACTTCACATCAGGTTGAAGCGTCTTGATGGAATTCTTTTTATAGTTATACAATCAAAAATTTTTTAAATGCATTTTCTTTCTGTCATCCATTCTAAGTCACAATGGTTATTTCCTTGTGTTGCCTTTAAATGAAATGTAAAATTATCTCTGGAGATATTGTTATTAGACCAATTATATTGTTACAGAATCAAACCTATAATAGGGTCATTAAACAAGCCCTCTGAGAGTAGTTATGCAGGACTAAAATTGCCTTAAGGTACCAAGTGGAATCACCTGTCTGACCTTTTTGGGTTTGTTTGCATCTTGTTATCTACGAAGTGAGAGATAGGAGCTAATCTTTCCTGAATGCAGGGATATATAGACTTTATTGGTTATTAAAGTCCAGCCAAATATTCAGGGTTCATACCACTTGGACTTTACATGTTTAGGCCAGAGAATAGCCAATTTCTCCCAATGAAAAGTTAACCTTGAACATTATTCTTTTATCTTTGGAGGCTCTAGAGACTTCAATAATAAAACTAAAGCCAGCGCCTTCTCTCTGCCCTGAATGCTGTTCATGGTGCTCTGGCTTCGAAATCTCTTCAGAGGGATTGAGACTCTATGGAGCAAGAGTTTGCGACACTTCAGTTCTGTATCAAATACATAGATTTCTGTGTTAGATTGCTTGATGGCACAGATTACAAATGTGTAAAGAGTCTCCTAGCTTGAGCTGAAAAATGCATTCAGTTAACTGCTTTAAACAGTTTTAAATGTAACTCTTGAGCAGTGGTAAAGCCTGTTGAACTAAGTCTTGGGATTAATTGTTCCCTGCTCAACATGGCTGGTGAATAATTACAAGGCCATACCAATTAAATTGTACTTTCTTCAAAACAGGAAGCACATGTCTCCTGCTTTTGAGACACTGGCGTTTTCTGCAGATTAGCAAAATTCTCTAATCTATTTGGATGTACAGGTGACATTTCCCTTTGAGTCTTCAGGACCCTGGGACCCCTGGGATGTGTATTATGTCATAAACTTGAATGATGAAAAAGCAGCAGGACTCCTTCAGCCTCTAATTGGAACCACTCAATGTTGCAAAGAATTGGAGCCAATCTTTTTTATTCCATTTAATGGTCATTTTTACATTCACAAATCATTTATCAGCATCATCTGAAAATGAAAAATGATAAGTGGAGTGATATTTGGCACAATGCATATGGTTTGTTACCCAAAGCTCGGTGTGTAGGTACAAAAGTATTAGGAATGAAGTCATATTCTGGAAAGGATACAGAGGCCTTGCTCTAGTTCTGGCTGAATTCCCAGGTTTTGGCCAATATCAGTCTACCGGAATCAGTGATAATGTTTTCTGTCATAGCTGTAAAATACTTTCAGAGAAACATAAAGATTTTATGAGAAGAATAGTAAAAGAGATGACTTCTTCTGTGCCTGGGGGTTAATATTTGTTCTTGGTGGCTCATTTGAGGACAGCAGAGGCTGAGATGGAGAAGTGGCAAAACAGAGCTTGCAGTTTTTTCCCCTTATTTGTGCTCATTATAAGTAATAGGTGCTAGATGGGTCTAATTGCTAAAAATGTAGGTGTCTTAACCCATCTCTGAGTCATGTGGCTGAAAGCAGGGTAGCTTTAGATTTGATTGAAGCCAGAAGCTCAATTGTAGGGTATGGGCCTCTTCTCCCACCCCTTTCTTAGGATCCTTTTTGAGGATGATAGAATTCTTTCTCTGGTATCTTTACAGGTTTCAGGTGTTATTTATTTATAATAGCTTAATGTGAAATGTCAGTGAGGTTTAGCGATCTTCCCAAAGAACGAAAACATTAGGTTGTTCAAGCTAACGTTGTCAAAAACTATTTTCAGTGTGCTGCTTCATGAAGTAAACACAGTTAGTTAAATCAAATTTGGAGGGTTTTCTCCTTGTGATGAACAGAGAATGATTAGCATACCTGGACCATCCTGATTCTTCCTTTGTATAAGGAGGATAGTCCTACTGAACTTGAAGTTTATTAGGGCTTTAAGCTGTCAAGTTATTACTGTCAGCTTCAAGAAAAGCAAGAGTTACTGATGTAAAATTAATCTATTGAAAGGAAATGTTTTGTCCTTAGGGAATAACATCACCATTTAACTTAATTTCTCCATCATAGAGTCTCATTTGCAAAGGAAAATAATAACTTTTCTCTTGAACAGAATAAAGTAAATGGTGTGTTTCCTGCTTACAGGTTTTACTTGTTCTAAGACATCAGTTGTCATAACAAAATGATATATTGTGCAGTAACATTTGCTGCTGAATTAAAGAAATTAGTACTGATTAAAGGATTTACTTATAAGACAATAGTGGGAGGACTTAAAACCATTACACAGCTGTTTTTATTTGCTACATTTTTCCACAGCAAATGAATTTCATTTCAAAAAACATTTTCTTTGTCTGAAAAGGAAAGCTGGCAAACAAAAATTGTACCTTGAAATCACTTATGTCCCAGTGGCTGGGGCTAGTGATGATTTGCCCAAAAGTACAACTATGTACATTGTCATTCACAGCAAAGGCATGTTTGACCTGTTAGGTAGTAGCAAAAGGACTGATAAAAATAAAAACTAAAGTGTCTACCATTTATTTTACCTTTCAAAGAGAATCAAACAGAAGTGTCAGATACAAAGAAACAATGTTTCTCTGAATGCTTTTCCTACAGGACATATTCCACAGTGAGCAGTTTAGGACCATCCAAAAATGATTAGCGATAGTCCTCAAACTTCAATGAGCATCTTCTACTGTGGCAGGTTTGTAAAGGCACACCTTTTATAGTAAGGGTGGTTGGTCAGGCTGTGAAATTCTACTTCTAAGGAACTCAAAGTGTTGCTAGTGTCAATCCCAGAATAACTCTTTGGGAATAGTCTCAGTGCCTTACTCTTTCCTGGGTAAAGGAGTTCTTGTTTTATTATATATGTTTCATAAACCAGTATGGAAAAGATGAGACACCAATCTGGAAATTTCAAGGACTATAGCTTTCAACAATTTAAAAAGAAAATTACAAATGGAAAATTGTCAAGTCTCTAGGTATCAAAGTCATGTGAATTAAAGAGTACTAAGGTGCTTTTAAATATTTAATCGGTGAGGTGGAAAAATAATAATAATAATTGTCAAAGAAGCTAGAGAGAAATTGATGTTTTCATATTCTACTTTGGGAATTATAAATTACTAAAATCTGTCGAAAGATTATTTAGCAGCATTCATCAATATAACCATAATATTTAGGCATTTGCCCAAACAATTCCTTTTGTAGATAATAATGTTAGACATCTTATCACAGAAGACATATATATGAGCATGTATCAAAGCACTGTGTCTAATGCAAACTAGGAGTAAGCACTGTCAATGTCCCACACACAAGAATCCCCCAGGCTCACCATCTGGCCTAAGGTGAGGGTGCAGACAGAGGCTGCAAGCTGCTGTACTCATCTCACAGGCAGTTCTTGGATGACTTTCTCTCAATGGTAGCGTTACCACACATAAGCTCAACAATGCTATGTAAGGTGAACCAACGCATGCATATATTTTATGAAAAATAGCGAGGTAGAGTGAACCAAACCAATGCTCAGTGCTTGTTTCTCACTATCTGTGGGGTCATATTTATACTTCTTCATCAAGCATCCATATTTGCTATATCAAACAACCTTTCACCTGTGTCTGCTTCAGGTAAACAGTCTTTCATATGTTTGCTTTAGCAATACATCCTTTCACCTATGTTCCCTGCAAAACATCATTTGACATAACTAACTTTCCAAAGAAACTAGAATTTCCCATTTCAGGTAGCAAACGTTCAGACCATTGCAGCTGTCCTCCAAACACACTCTACATAATATAAAGTCGTATTTAAGAACAGTATTTCTGAGAAAAAAATTGCAGCTTCAAGACAAGCTCCCCCCTGCAGCTTGACATTCTTTTCTATCTCGGATGGACACTCCAGAAGCGGCGCTCTTCATGACATTTAGGCTGTCTGATTCTTCACACCGATGTGTCCGGAGTCAGTAGACATCTGTCTTGCAGATAGTGAGTGATCTCACCCAAAAGGAGAATGGGAAACAAATATCCCAATGGGAGTCTGGCACTATCAGTGAAACCGCAGGGGAATCATGTTAGCATTCCAGAGGAAGGGCAAAAATCATCTCACAAAAGACTAAAACTGTAAAGAATCTTGTGTAATCATCGTACTCTTTCTCGGTTTCCTATTGCAGCTAAGATAGTAATCACAATATTTGTCTATGCATGAAAGACATAATTTTACAATTACTTTTATGGTAGAAACAGCTCATTTCTCTTCCAGCTGTCTTATGAGGCCTCTGCTTCCAAGCCCTAGGAGGAGAGCTTGAAATAATATGAAGATCATGGCGAGAAAATGAGCACAAGCAATCCTTTGCAATGTTTCTAATAAATTTTTAAGTTAATTTGCAGGCTGATAGGTTTAAGAAATCAATTTAATCTATTTACCCCACAATGTAAGAATGAAACTCTCTTATTTCTTTTATTTTCCTTCCCTTCAAAAAAAAAAAAAAAACCCCTGAAATTTCCAGGACTGCAAAAAGCCTTCAGCAGACAGAAGAAAGGGAAGTAGGCTTATATTGTGATTAAGAGAGTGTTGCCCCATCTGTGAAATGTGCTCACTACAGTGTACTACAAAGCACAATTTAAGACACCCTTGCCCTCTTAAGAAGAAAACCTCATCCCAACATGAGTTCTAGTCAGCTCATCTAAGTGATCCTAACCTGCTTAGAACCTGCTTAGGAATTTATTTTCTAACTGTATATTTAAGGGTTACTCATTCTATTTATTTATTTGAGATTTCCAATTTAGGTTCCATACTATAGTATTTCCTTTTCACGATGTGTCTCTTCCAGGATCAATGTAACACACAAATGAATAATCCTCTCTCTCTCTCTCTCTGTCTCTGTCTCTGTCTCTTTCATTCACCTCTTCACCACAAAGATATCCATGCCATCTCATATCTTTGTTCTTTTGATGGGCACAAAGGATCAGGTCTGGAAGTACTTTCTTTGTTGAATATGTTTGCATGCATATGTACTGTGTGTGTGTGTGTGTGTGTGTGTGTGTGTGTGTGTGTGTGTGTGTTTTGTATGAGTATACAGAGGAATGTGGTACACGTTTGTGATAGTATGTGTGCAAATACACTTCCTCAGTTTATCTTCAGTTTTTTATTCATTTAGTTTGAGTCTTTCAAGGGAACCTACTGCACATGATAAACACTTTATTCAGTGAAGTATCTCCTAACCCACCTGCATATTTATTTTTAGGGTGTTGAGAAAATCTTGGTATGCTTTATTTAAATGTAGACTAACCTCGAATGTTTCCAGTAGGGGCCACCTGGTTTAAGAGGGCTAAAAATTTTCCAGGTCCAACCTTTGTATTTCTACATAAACTGTCTTGGGACAAAGGATAAGTTTAACAAACACTTCATGGACAGAGACTCCTCTCAACAATCATTCTCTTGTTTTTCTCCATACAATCAAAATCCAGATCCACTCTGTAGACAAATAAGCTTCTACCTTGGGTAGTTTTAATTTTAAGTCAATCCAATCTAATCGAATTCAGTTAAATGATTCCTTGAAAATATTTGTTAAGTCTTTCTCTAAGATAATTTTGGATAGTTTACTTTTAATAAGACAAAGAAATTAAATACACACACAAATATATATATATAATAAGATTATAATATGCATACATACAGACATAATAACATCTGTTTATTAAATTCTGGCCTAAATTTCTATGTATGCATTTAAAGAAAATTTCTGAAAATCTTTAGGGAAAAGTTAAAAAACTAAATTTTACCAATAGAATTTCTTACTCTACCTTCACACACTTGGCACACCGGTGCCTACACACACACACACACACACACACACACACACACACACACACACACACACTCACACTCACATACCTTTTTTCTTATTGGAATCAGACACCACAGCTGCTGGTGCCTCAGGGGCTTTAAACATCAATCAGTTTCACAGCTGGAGGCAGAGTGATCTACAGCAATACAGCTTAAAGTGCTTCCTTTTCTGATATAATTTGATTCTTCCATTAGAGCACACATTTTCCTTTTTTTTTTTCCTTAAGCCAAAGCAAATGTTCACTGTCCATATCAAGGCAAGTAAATAGTTACCTTAAAGAGGCAGAGGACATTACTTTCTAGTTAAAATGCTGAGTGGGGAAAAAGCATCCAGTCATCCTTCTGAGCTGCCTTTCTTTCTAGGATTTGAGTCTTCTCTCTGTCTCTAGGGTTTCCAGGGATCATGGATCTGATGGGCTGTTAGTAAAACCTGGAAACTGTAATAAAGTAGATTGCAGAGTCCTTATTGAATCTGACCATGGGTTTCTAACACTGCAAAATTTAATAGAAAATAGCAAGATGCTATGACCACCTCTGCAACATGTTTTCCAGGCCTGGGGTCCTTATCTTTAGTTTCTTCATCCCTTAGAAATATCTTCTTTGATTAGAGCTTAAAATAAAGTTTAACAGAATTGATTGTTTCATTATGAAAAGCAGATTAAAACTAGTATTTTTAAAATTAAGAGTTTTTTAATTGTCATTTTAAAAAGAAACAGTCTGAATTCCACCAAACGGCATAATGTCAGTCATTAGATAAGTTTCAGACAAGGAAAATGCATAACTAAAGTAGAGAATAGGTCAGAAGAATGTGATCGCTTTAGTTCCTCTCTAAAAGGTATGTTAGGAAGATTAATGAATTTGCTTTTAGATAGAGTTTGCCAAAAAAAATACATCTCTGTGTGTGTGTGTGTGTGTGTGTGTGTGTGTGTGTGTGTGTGTGTGTGTGTTTTGGTGTATATATATTTAACTAAATGAGAGGTTTGATTTTTAACTTGATGCTTGCTAGCCCGGTTCATGGATTCTCTCCACCTCCTCATACCAGTTGTGAGAAACACTGTGAACCATGATGTTGTATTTCTCCACCATCTTTTCTCTTGCTTCTTTCACATGAAACTAAGAAAGTAGTTGTATATTAAAATATATAGTGATGAAATGAGAAAATATTAAAGCTAAGCAGATGCCTGAAAATTCTTGGCCCACATTTTTTTTCATCTCTGAATATGTTCACAATGTAGTCATATATCCTGCAACATCTATCAGTTACCATACTTGCCTAGGCTGCAAGTAGGCTGTCTTTGTATTCTTTCCCCTCTGTCACTATGGACTGTAGGCTAAGTTTAAACTGGCTGCTGTACCAGTCTAAGAATCTCAACTAAGCTCACCTTTATTATATTAGAATTTGCTGCCATCCATAAGCAGAGCAAAAATATC
Source organism: Rattus norvegicus (assembly GCF_021556685.1). NCBI lineage: Eukaryota > Metazoa > Chordata > Mammalia > Rodentia > Muridae > Rattus > Rattus norvegicus. The sequence continues at coordinate 42,115,556 of NC_141538.1, read as the reverse complement.
CCTATTTCTGCCTATGCCATTCCTCATGAAGCTGGAACCCATGAACTACTTAAGAAAACTCCAGAGTCATTGCCTTCTCCTTGTGTAAGCTTATCATACAACCCACCCTTGAGAACAATCTAAAGCTGTCTGATATCTAATCCTAGAGCTCCAGCCCAATTTCACTTCTAAGAGAACATACTCTGAAGTTTAAAACCTTAAATGATCTCAGTCCAGAAAACCTACTGTTATTCTTATCATTACCCTGTAGATTGTGGCAACAACAACCAGAAAAACCTAACACTCATCCAACAAAGATAGACCAGATATCTATACCAAGAAACATGACAAGTCTCACAATTTCAGATGCTTAGATCCCAGAACTAAAATAAAATATAAACAATGAAGACAATGTGCCTCATGATTTCTATTATATTAAACCCTAAAAGCAATTTAGGTGAAGCACAAGATGAAGATTTCAAAAATAACAAATAAAAACAGATTCTAGAATCTTAAAGAGAATAGAAATAAAATCTTCAACGAGGAAAATGAAAACTTCAATGGAGTATCTAAAATGTAAAATTGTAATTAAAAGTAGAATGGCTTCTAAAGATCCATAAAGAAATTAGAATTATCAATGAAAACTTGTGAATTCAAAGAAAGAGTGAAGAGGAGAGCTTCGTCAATAGATTAAAAATGCGGAGGAGAGAAATATAAGAAATGGATAACTCAGCCAAAGCAAATATTAATTATAAAAATTCCAGGTAAAACACATATAGGAAACCTACGATCATATAAAAAAATAAAGCCTACATATAATAAACATGAGAGAATGGATAGAAACCCAGATCAAAGGAAGGAAAAACATGTGTATTTAAGGTATTGTTCCCACTTTTTCCTGAAGTTTTCCTTCTAAGTGTATCTGTAGAGATGGATGGATGGACAGAAATTGCTTAGATTTATTGTTTTGTTATGATTGTTTATTTGTCTCTCTGTTTTGTAATCTTTTGAGAAAATTATAGAAGAAAAATTCCTAATACAAATAAATAGGTATGTAGAATGGTGCAAGAAGCATGAGGAACAGCAAATAGACACAAAGTTGAGAAGACAAAAGATGCCAGTGTAGACTATCTTCTTCTGCAAAACTTTTTGTTATATTCAACAGAGAAAACTAACATTTCACAATAAAAAAAATCAAGGTGACTGCAGCTCCCTATAATGAGTTTAGCAATGTTCCTTCTGTTTCTATTTTGTGGACTAGTTTTGTTTGTGGGAGTGAAAATTTCTACAATAACTTTGGAAATCCATTGGTAGTTTCCCAGAAAAATGAAAACAATTCTAGGAGTTATACTATTCCTGAGTATATATCCAAAAATGCTCCACCATACCAAAAACATTTGCTCAGGTAATTTCAAAGCAGCCTTATGCCTTATTAATAGTAGGTAGAAACTGCAAATAACCTAGATCCACTAAGTGGAGAATGGATAAAAAATGTGGTGCATTTACACAATAGAATATTACTCAGTTGTTAAAAAAGAGACATCATGAAATTTCCACAGATGGAACTAGAAACAATGATGAATAATGCAGCCCAGAACCAGAAAGATCCATGATATGTATCATAAGTGTATATTGACCATGAATGGCCATTCCATAATCCATAGGTCCACAGAAACTAAATAAAAGGGAAGGCATACGTGCCTTGAAATCTCACTCAGAATGGGAAATAAATAAATTTATGAATATAGAAAACAGGAACCATCCTCTGCTGCATGCAAGAAACACACTTTACCATCAAGAACATGGGTCACCTCAGGGGAAAAGGATGAGAAAAGATAGATTTCAAGAACATCAACCAAAACAAGCAAGCCTAGCTATTATAACTGGCAAAACAAGTATTAAACCAAAATTAATCAGGTTAGTTAAGGATGTTACATACTCATTGAAGAATAAAATCTACCCAAAGATATTTGAAATCTAAAAGTATAGGCACCAAATACAAGGGTATTTGCTTTCATAAAATAAAACTGCAACTGCTAAATCACATTCTAGCCCTAACATAGTGGTCAGTTATCATTTCAATGCTCAGGTGAATAGACAAGTCATCCTGAAACACTAAACAGAAATATTGAAATTAAATAATACCACAAATCAAATGGAAATAACAGACTTTTACAGATAATGAACTCAAGAATGAAGAATTTCTTCACAGGAGCCCTTGGTACTTTCCCCATAATTAACTACATATGAGTAAACAAAGCAGTCTTTGCATTTATAAGAAAATTAAAATAATACCTTGCATCCTATCTGACCATTATGGATTACACCTGGATAGTAACAACAATCGAAATGACAAAAAATTTACAAAGTCATGAGATCTAAATAATCCACCTTCAGGGAGCCCAAAAACTAACCAGCTTGCAATCTATTTTAGTTGGATCCTTCTGAAAACCCATCTAAGTCTGATGGGACACAGTCTGCAGAGTAGAGTCCACTCATAACACAGCCTACAGAGCGGTCTGTCTAAGGCACAGCCAAGAAAATAGAGTATCCTGATCAACATTATTTGGCCCACGGTTCCTCTTCCCCCTTTAGAGTTATCCAGCCATCACCAGGGAAAATCAGATTCCTAAAAGATAGCATAAGAACACAATCACTAAGACCCAGAACAATATGGCGTGGCCAGAGCCCAGCTATCCTGCTACAACAAACCATGGATACGATAGCCTAACAAAACTGAAGCATAAGATGAGGATCTTATATCCAGTCCTATGAAGATGACAGAGGCCTTTAAACAAGACATGAATAAATACCTTAAGGAAATAGAGGAAAGTACATTCAAAAACATGGAGCAGCATCAAAAGAGGAAGTAAATAACTACAAAGAAATAGAGGAAATACCATCAAACAGGTGAAGGATATGAATAAAACTGTCCAAGACCTGGAAAGGGAAATGAAAACATCAGAGGAAACACAAACTGAGGCAATCCTGGAGATAGACTGCCTGGTCCAGTGTGGCATTGGTGTGTACAGAATTACATGGTTTCTGTCCCTGGGACAGAGGCAGAGAATGTGGACCTCCAATAGTGTTGATGGCTGCCCTGGGCATAAGGATAATATATATATATATATATATATATATATATATATATATATATATATACATATATATACATACACACACACATATATATATATATTATATTTCTCCTTTAAGGAAGAAATGTTAATGACTCCATGATAGTCAGAAAAAGCATGAGTTCAAAAGGTGAAGGTGTGGCTAATGTCTCAGCAAAATGGTAAATGTTTGGACCTTCAGGATAGCCCATAAAGCTGTAAAAAAAAAATTCTAAAAATGTTAGTTTGAAAATATATAATTTCCCAGCTATGCAAAAATAGGTATGCAATGTGAATTATATAAGGGGCTTTGTGAATCTAAACAGGCAGAGGCTGCCATGTTATAAGCCAACTTGTCCAAAAAATACTAAAGAAGGAAAGAAAGAGATTTAGGTAGTGGTGATTGCAGGAGATCATACCCAGCTAAGCTTTCTTGTTTGTGTTTACAAAGACAGAAAAATTCCCAAGTTCAGGATCTGTCTGGGACAGAACAAAGTTAGGCCCAGGTGTGGTAGAGATGGAAGTTTCCGGACTTAAGGATTGGGTCCCACTCCACTATCTTAGCATCTGCACTTATCAGAGAAAAGATTTCTGAATTCTTTTACAAGATTAAAATCAAAGTGTGCTTGCTGTTTCCTAAGAGATAAGGGGTTGAGATCACAGGATGGTGATTTATAGCCTAGTCAAAAATAATCCTGAAGTAAATAACTGATGGCTATGTAAAATGGAAAAACTTGGCTTAAGATCTACAGGAGATGAGCAATCCAAAAAATGTTTTAGAATAGTGAGAAAGAACTGTTTAGATAGCTGTCTCTGATAGAACATAAAGGAGGACCTATCTAGAGACGCCCAGAAAAGCAGACCAGAGAAAAAGAATGCAGAATAATGAGAAAGCAGGTTGGAAAGATGCCTATAGCAGAGCGTAGGCCACCAGTTTGGGCCCAAGATTTGACTTTTAGGCCTTCATTTTTTGCCACTCCCAGACATTCTTTCTCTCAGAACCCCTCTTCAAGCTGAAACTGGTCTTTTGCAACAGAAACTACAGACATGAGCATCAAAAACAGAATACAGGATATAGAATAGAGAATCTCGAGTATAGAAGATATAGTAGAAGCAATCAATATATCAGTCAAAAAAATCCTGCAAAATCTAAAAAGTGTATGACATAAAACATTCAGGAAATTTGGTACACTATTAAAGACTAAGAGTAAAAATAATAGGAGATGAAGGAGGAGGAGGAGGAGGCGGAGAAGGAGAAGGAAGAGGAGGAGGAGGAGGAGAAAGAAGTAGAAGAAGAAGAAGAAGAAGAAGAAGAAGAAGAAGAAGAAGAAGAAGAAGAAGAAGAAGAATCCTAGCATAAATGCTCAGAAAATTATCTTCAACAAAATCATAGAAGAAAAAAATTAGATGCCCATAAAGGTACAAAAAGCTTAAAGAACACCAAACAGATTGGACCAGAAAAGAAAATACTCCTGCCAGATAATATTCAAAACACTGAATATACAAAGCAAAGCAATAAATTTTAAAAGCAGCAAGGGAAAAATTCAAAGAAACACATAAAGCCGACCTATCAGAATTATACCTAATTTCTCATTTGAGACTCTAAAAACTAGAAGGCCCGGGGCAGAAATCTTGCAGACCCTATAAGACTACAGATGTCAGCTCAGATTACTATACCCAGCAAAACTTTTAATCATCACAGATGGAGAAACCGAGATATATCAGATATTCCATGACAAAACCAAATGCAAACAATACTATTGTGATGGTTTGCACATGCTTGGCCTGGGGTATGGCACTATTAGAAGGTGTGGCCTTGTTGGAGGAAATGTGTCACTGTGGGGGTGGGCTTGGAGACCCTCCTCCTAGTTGCCTGAGTCTGTTTCTGACTTCCTTCAGGTGAAGATGTAGAACTCAGCTCCTCCTGCACCATGTTTGTCTGGATGCTTCCATGCTCCCACCTTGATGATAATGCACTAAACCTCTGAATCTTTAAGCCAGCCCGAATTAAATGCTGTCCTTTATAAAACTTACATTGGTCATGGTGTCTCTTCACAACTATAAGACCCTGACTAAGACACCTTTCTACTAATCCAGCCCTACAGAAGATACTAGAACTCAATCTTCAATGAGGCCATCTCTATCCAGAAAACACACAAAAAAATAATAATTTCACACCATGAAAACCAAAAGAAAAGAAATGCCTATGAGCGTGAATGTGAACACAGAGAAACACACACACTACACACACACACATACACACACACACACACACACACACACACACACACACACACACACACAACCAGAACCAGAACCACCATCAAAATAACAGAAAGTAACATTCACTGATCATTGACATTGATCAACATCAATAGAAACAATTCCTCAATAAAAAGACATAGCTTAACAGAATACAGTAACAGGATCCATCATTCTGCTGAATACAAAAAAACACACTTGAGTAAAGAACTGGAAAAATGTTTTCCAAGAACATAGACCCAAGAAGCAAGCTGAGTTAGACAATCTAATATCTAAAAAAATAGACTTTCAACCAAAATTTATTAAAAGAAACAGGGACAGACACTTCATACTCATCAAAGGAAAAATCCACCAAGTGGACATCTCAGTTCTGAATATCTATACCCCAAATGCAAGGTACCTACCATATTAAAAGAAAAATTACTAAAGCTTAAATCACACTTTAATATACACACAAAAATAGAGGTAGAACTCAACATTCCACTTGAAACAATGGACGGGGCATCAAGAGAAGTGGATCAATAGAATTGATTTCAAGACATAGAAAAAAACCCACATACCTATGGGCACTTGATTTTTGACAAAGAAGGCAAAACAATACAATAGAAAATGGAGAACAAAAAAAAAAAAGAAAATGGAGAACATCTTCAACAAATGGTGCTGGTCTAACAGGATGTCTGCATGTAGAAGAATAAAAAATATGTTCATATTTATCACCCTAATTTTTCCTTTGATGAATATGAAGTGTCATTCCTTATCTTTTTTAATAACTTTTGGTGGAAAGTCGATTTTATTTGACATTAGAATGACAACTCCAGCTTGTTTCTTTGGGCCATTTGCTTGGAAAGTTGTTTTCCAGCCATTTACTCTGAGGTAGTGTCTGTCTTTGTCATTGAGGTGTGTTTCCTGCATGCAACAAAATGTTGGGTCCTCTTTGCGTATCCAGTCTGTTAATCTATATCTTTTTATTGGGGAATTGAGTTGTTGATGTTGAGAGATATTAAGGAATAGTGATTTTTGCTTCCTGGTTTTTTTTTTGTTGTTGTTGTTAGAGGTGGTATTAGGTTTGTTTGTCTCTCTTTTGGTTTCACTGCAAGGAAATTACATTCTTGCTTTCTTTACAGCGTCGTTTCTCTCCTTGTGTTGGAGTTTTTCATCTATTATCCTTTGTAGGGCTGGATTTGTAGAAAGATATTGTGTAAATTTGGTTTTGTCGTGGAATATCTTGGTTTCTCCATCTATGTTAATTGAGAGTTTTGCTGGATTCAATAACTTGGGCTGGCATTTGTGTTCTCTTAGGGTCTGTATGACATCTTTCCAGGATCTTCTGGCTTTCATAGTCTCTGGTGAGAAGTCTGGTGTAATTCTTATAGGTCTGCCTTTATATGTCACTTGACATTTCCCTTACTGCTTTTAATATTCTTTCTTTGTTTTATGACTTTGATGTTTTAACTATTATTTGATAGGAAGAATTTTTCTTCTGATCCAATCTATTTGGAGTTCTGTAGGCTTCTTGTATGTTTATGGGCATTTGTTTCTTTAGGTTAGGGAAATAGGTGGTTGAATATATTTACTGGCCCTTTAAGTTGGGAGTCTTCACTTTCTTCCATACCTAATATCCTTAGGTTTGATCTTCTCATTGTGTCCTGGATATCCTGTATGTATTGAACTAGGAGCTTTTTTGCATTTTACATTATCTTTGACAGTTGGGTCTATGTTTTCTATGGTATCTGCCCCTGAGATTCTCTCTTCTATTTCTTGTATTCTATTGGTGATGCTTATATCTAAGTACCCTTGTCTCTTCCTTAGGTTTTCTATATCCAGGGTTGTCTCCCTTTGTGCTTTCTTCATTATTTCTATTTCCACTTTCATTACCTTCACCTGTTTGGTTGTTTACCTGTAATTCTTTCAGGGATTTTTGTGTTTCCTCTCTAAAGGCTTCTACTTGTTTACTTGTGTTTTCCTGAATTTCTTTATGGGAGTTCTTTATGTCATTCTTAAAGTCCTCTATCATCAAAAAATGTGATTTTAAACCTAAATCTTGCTTTTCTGGAGTGTTTGAATATCCAGTATTTTCTTTGGTGGGAGAACTGGGCTCTGATGATGCCAAGTAGTCTTGGTTTCTGTCGCTTAGGTTCCTGTGCTGGCCTCTAACAATTGGGTTGTCTCTGGTGTTTCCTTGTCTTGCTGTTTCTGAGAGTGACTTGACCTGCTATAGGCCTCTGTGTCAGCACTCCTGTATAACTGTTTTCTTGTTTTCTTTCAGCCTTTTATGAGAACAAGTGCCCTGATTTGAGATGTGTTGGCACCCCTAGAGACTGTCTTCCAGCTCTAGCACGGGCAGGAATCAAAGGGTCCTGCCCCTGATTGCTCCTAGGTCCTTTCACCCAGGGGGCACAGTTGGTGATTCCCTCTTGGGTCTAAACTCTGGGCCGAGGGTAGTCTCTTCTGACTTCTCAGGAGTATCCACACTTCTGAGAGTCAAGCTCTCTTCCACACAGGATTTGGGTGCAGGAAGCTGTTTGTCCAGTTCAATTTGGTCTTGGGCACAGACCAGAACTGTGGGAACTGGTGGCTGTCTGTTCCTGTATCCCTGTGTCCAGGGGCACTGTGCAATTTCTCCTTGGACCAGGGATGTGGTCAGCGGTGTGCAGGGTGGCAGTCTATCTTGTGGTCTCAGGATGTCTACACTCCTGCGGGTTCAGCTCTCTTCCCACAGAATTTGGATGCAGGGAACTGTAGGATGATATCAGTTCACTTCTGGGCAGAGCCAGAAACAGGAAATGTCCTGACCCAGACGACTTCTGCTTCTGTGTATCCTGAATCCACTAAGCACGTCACTTGGTAGCAGAAAAGTGGGTCTTACCTCTGATTTTAGGTGTGTCAGTGCTCCTGGATACTGTCTTCCAGCTCTACGCAAGGGCAGGAATCAAAGGGTCCTGCCCCTGATCATTCCCAGATTCTTGCACCCAGTGGGCACAGTTGGCACTGTGCGATTCCCTCTTGGGTCTGGACCATGGGCAGAGAGTAGTCTCCTCTGACTTCTCAGGAGTATCCACACTTCTGAGGGTCCAGCTCTCTCCCCCATGGGTTTTGGGTGCAGGGAGTTGTTTGACTGGTTAGTTTGGTCCTGGGTGCAGACCAACTGGTGGCTGTCTGTACCTATATCCCTGTCTCCAGAGGCACTGTGCAGTTTCTCCTTGGACCAGGGATGTGGGCCGAGGGGTGCAGCAATAGCAGTCTGTCCTGCAGTCTCAGGATGCCTGCACTCCTGGGTGTTCAGCTATTTTCCCACGGGATTTGGGTGCAGGGAATTGTGGGATGGTATCTGGGACCTGAGATTTTGATAGAAGGCATGACTACAGTCTGATGGTGTAGACTCTCTTATTTCAGCTTAAGTATATTTTTATATATGAGTATAATAAAGAAAGCAATGCTTGAAAGAAGATTATTTGATATCAGAAAAACATGGGGAACAATCATCATGAGAAAAACATGTATTTAAATGCCAGTGAGTGCATATCAAATATTAACAGAGGAGTCCTTTCCCAGTACTTTCTCAGGACTTACCAGCTTAAACCCAATTGCCCTTCATGTAGTATAGATTATATATTGACAAAAACAAAGGCTAGGCAGAAAGCCATATTCAGATAAAAGATACAGTTAGCAGGATAGGTTCTATAGCTATGTTCTGATATCCAAAACATTAATACCTTATAAATTGAATGTATATTTTTGTCATAGGAGGCATTAAATCATGTCTAAGAACAATCCAGGGAACAAAATGCACCAGAGGTAAAAAGACCCCTACATTTTCTTTTTCTGGAGCCTCTCTCAAACTTCTCCAAAGCACTGCTCACCATATGTCATTCTTTTGACCATGTTTCAAAACATGTGAAAGCTTTAGAACAAAAAGTAGCAATCACACCCAAGAATAGATGGTAAGAAATACTCAGACCTAAAAAATAAATGAAGCAAAATCAATAAAGAATCAGTGAAACAAAGAGGTTTTCTTTGAAAGAAACAACAAAAAAGAAAAATCATTGACCTGAAAATTTTTGGTTTTGCTGGAGACTCATTTTTATTATGTCATATTTTTCTGGAAACTGTCTTATGAGAGGATATTTTAGTGAAACAGATATGTGAGAGTATGCTTTGCTGAGGCAGATATTTGAGAGGATGTTTTGCTTAGAACAGACACATAGTGTTTTCTGGAATTTGTCTGGTAAACAGAGAAGTGATGCTTTGCTGGAGTGGACATTTGAGAGGCATGTGATGTTAGGAAACATGTAAACATATAACTCAACAGATTGGAGATGATGTTCTTGCATTGGTTCACCTTGCAACTCTTTGTTGGTAATCACTGGGCTGGACTAACTCTGGTCTTTGTAGAAGACACTCTGGCATAGGTGCACTTTGTTTTCTTTTCTCATCTTTACTTGTAGTGATTTTGTAGAAAGAAATCCAGCAAAAAACTTCTGGTAGTATTCCAGCTGCTTCTTGCCACATCCATGGGCATTTGCTGATTGTTGGAGCCTTGCAATTTCCTCTGAATTGAGCTGCTGCCACTGACTCATGTTTAGTATTTACTGAGTAGACTGGTCTACCACTGCTGACTAATGTTTGGTGTTTGGTTAGTGGACTGGACTGATGGCAACAAAGACAGGAATTACCCCAAAGAACTATTTCTAAAAAGATCCACAACCTCCCTTTCCTACTAATGTTTCTTTTCTGTTACTTCTGGTGGGTAATGGCATAGAAGGGAGGCTGAAGTATTAAGAAACATAATTAAAATAGGATTTTGAAGTTTTAAGCCTATAAATCATTATCCAATCTAATTAAAAAGCCAAGCAGAGAATATCCAAATTAAGAAAATCAGAAATGAAGGGGGAGCCTAATGATAGATATGGAGGAAATTCGAGAATCAAAAGGATATTCTTTTAAAACCTATAAACCATAATAATTAAAAATATAAAAAATGGATAATTTTCTTCATAAGTACAAATCATCAAAGCTAAACGATGATCCCAATGAACAATTTAATAAACCTTATAATTACAAGTGAAATATAACCCAAGGTTAAGTCTCTCAACAGCAGCAACACCCCAGGGCTCCATACTTTTAGTACAAAGATCTATCAGATTTTCAAAGAAGAATTAACACCAATACTCCTCAAATTGTGTCAGAATATAGAAACCAATAAATATTTACCAATTTATTTTATGAGGCCATTGATGAGCTGATACTGGAACCAAATAAAAGACCAAGAAAATGAGAATTACAGACCAATCTCCCTAATAAACATATATACAAAAATACTCAATAAAATACATTTAATCCAAAACAAAGAACACATAAAAAAAATCAATCACCATGATCAAGTAATCTTCACCTCAGTGATACTGGGATGATTCAATATATGCAAATCAATAAATATAATGCATCATATAAACAAACTGAACAAAAGATATGATCGTCTCAATGTATACAGAAAAGGCCTTAAACAAAATTTAACATCCCATTCATGATAAAAGTCTTGAGCAATTTAAAGAAGCAAAGGACATACCAAAACATAATAGAGGCAGCTTACAAGCCTATAGTTAAAATCAACTTAAAAAGAGAGAAACTCAAATTAATTCCAGGAAAATCTGAAACAAGAAAGGTTGTCCACTTTCCCCATATTTATTCAATAGAGTACTTAAGTTTTAGCAAAAGCAATAATAATACTGTAGGATACCTAGGCTATACAAATGAGAAAGGAATAAGTCAAAATCTTTATTTGATGATGATATGAGAGTATACACAAATGACACTAAACATTGTATCTTAAGCTGATAAAAACTAAGCAGCAAAGTATGTGGGTACAAGATTAATTAAACAATAAAAATCAGTAACCCACCTATATACAAATGACTAATTGAACGAGAAAAAAATCAGGAAAACAAGGTCTGGCAGAATAGCCTCAAATAATATAAAATATGTTGTGTAACTCTAACCAGATATGTGAAAGGACTTGTATGATAAAACCTTTAAGTCATTAAAGAAAGAAGTTAAATCAGATAAGAGAAAATGGCAAAATCTCCCATGCTTGTAGATTGGTAGAATTAACAGTGGAAACGGCCATCCTGCCTAATGCAATATACAATGTCAATGCAGTCAACATCCCTATTCCAACAGAATTTCTTTTATATTGAAATGACAGTTTTCAATTTCATACAGAAATTTTAAAAAATTCAAGGTCCATAAAACATCCCTGAATAATTAAAGGACTGCTAGAAGTATAACCATCCCTTATTTTCAAGATGTAATATATAACTAATATAATAAAAGCAGCATGTGTTGGTACATAAATAGACATGTTGATCAGTTGAATGAAAGTGAAGCCTCGGATATAAATCCATAATCTTTAGACACCTAATTTTTATACAGAAACCAGACATACTGGAAAAAAAAGACATTATTCTTATCAAACGGTGTTGGCCAAATTGCACAGTGGCAGGTAAAGGAACTGTAAAGAACTACAAGTAGATCGATAATTTTCACCCTGTAATTCACCCAATTGCAAATGGATCAAAGATTTTATCATATAACTAGACACATTGAACCCACTAGAAGAACAAAAACGGCCAATAGCCATGAATTCATTGGCAGAGGAGACAATTTTCTAAACTGAACACTAGTATCTAATAAAACTAAATAGATTCTACAAGGCAAAAAACATAGTCCTTTGGACAAAGCATTCACCTGCCAACTTGGAATACATTTTTGTCAACTTGATCCACATCTGAGATTCAATATCCAAAATGTAAAATGAACTCAGGAAATTATATATCAAAAACAAAACAAAATTAAAACCAAATAATTCAATCAAAAACAGGAGATTCCCTGGGCCACATTTCTATATTTTTATGCTTGAGGGCTGCTGCTACCCATGACAACCAGAGGCCTGCTACTATTAGAGCCTACCAGCTCTACCTGCGATCTCAGAGGTCAGGTACCATCAGGAAAAACAGGCCAACCAACACCAGGGATAACCAGATGACCTGCTAGTGTAGGGGAATGACAGGGCAGGGAGCTGGGAAGGGGTGGGTGGTTGGGAAGGGGAAAGGGAATAACATTTGTAATGTGAATAAAAAAAAACCAATAAATATTCAGGGCAGGATGGCACCACCAGAACCAAACTATCCTTATCCTACTAAAGCAAGCCCTGGATATTCTAACACATTTGAAGAAAAAGACAATGCCTCTAAATCTAACTTTATAAGGATGATAGGATCCTTTAAATAGAAAATAAAGAAATCCTTAAAGAAAAACAGGAAATACAGTCAAACAGGTGAAGGAAATGAATTAACAGTTCAAGACCAGAAATTTGAAATAGAAGCAATAAAGTACACAAACTGAGGCTGTCATGGAGATGAAAAACCTAGGAAAGAACCAGAACAACAGACACAAGCATCACCAACAGAATATAGGAGATGAAGAGATAATCTCAGGCAAAGAAGCTAAGATAGAAGAAATTGATACATCTTTAAAAGAAAATGCTAAATTAAAACATTTGATGACACAAAATATTCAAGAAATTAGGGACATTGTTAAAATAACAAATCTAGCAATAATAGAATTAGATGAAAGAGAAGATTCCCAGCTCCAAGGCCTCATAAAAGAAAATGTACCTAGCCAAAAAAAATGACTCTAAATATACAAGATGCTTACAAAATACCAAATAGATTAGACCAGAAAAGAAAATCCTCCTGTCACATGATAATTAAAACACTAAATATGCAGGACAAAGAAGTACTGTTAAAAGCTGCCAGGGATAAAGGCCAAGTAACATATAAAGGAAGATATATCAGAATTATACCTGACATCTCAGCAGAGACTGTAAAAGCCAGAAGAGCCTGGACAAATATCATGCAGACCCTAATAGGCTACAAAAGTTAATACAGACTATTATACTCATCAAAATTTCCAATCACCATAGATGAAGAAACCAAGACATTACATGACAAAACCAAACTTAATATACTCCTACACTAATATACTCCTACAGAAGATACTAGAAGGAAAACTACCAGCACAAAGAGAGTAATAACAGGAGAAATTAATATAAATTTACATGAATTAAAACAAAAGAAGAAAATATTTTTATCTCTCTTTCTCTATCTTTACTCTCTCTGTCTCACTCTCTGTGTGTCTCCGTCTTTCTCTCTCTTCTCTCTCCTTCTCTCCCTCTCTCTCAATCTCTCTCTCTCTCTCTCTCTCTCTCTCTCTCTCTCTCTCTCACACACACACACACACACACACACACAGACACACACACACAATACCAATATAAATATCAAAATAACAGCAGGAACTAACAATAATTGGTCATTGATATCTCAAAATCAGTGGTCTCAATTAGCCAATATAGAAACACAGTCTAAATACATAAAACTATATAACTACATCATTCTGCTACATAAAAGAAACACACCTCAGCAACAAAGATAGCTACAACCTCAAAGTAAGGGTTCAGAAAAATGTTTCCCAAACATTGTTTACAAGAAACAAGCTGGAGTAACCATAGTTACTCCATATACTCCCTCTATAAAGTCTTCATAGTCTTCAAAAATGTCAACCTATCCAAATATTCAAAGTCTCATTTGAGCTTCAAGATAATCTTCTAACTATAACCCTTGTAAAATCAAAAGCGTAATTGTATATGATATATAATTTACTTAACTTTTCCCTAAAGAAAACAATAATAAAAACAAAGAAGTGTAAATAGACAATACTTTTTTTAAAATTAACTTGAGTATTTCTTATTTACATTTCGAATGTTATTCCCTTTCCCGGTTCCCGGGCCAACATCCCCTAACCCCTCCCCCTCCCCTTCTATATGGATGTTCCCCTCCCCATCCTCCCCCCATTACCACCCTCCTCCCAACAATCATGTTCACTGGGGGTTCAGTCTTAGCAGGACCAAGGGCTTCCCCTTACACTGGTGATCTTACTAGGATATTCATTGTTACCTATGAGGTTGGAGCCCAGGGTCAGTCCATGTATCGTCTTTGGGTAGTGGCTTAGTCCCTGGAAGATCTGGTTGCTTGGCATTGTTGTTCATATGGGGTCTCGAGCCCCTTCAAGCTCTTCCAGTCCTTTCTCTGATTCCTTCAACGGGGGTCCCGTTCTCAGTTCAGTGGTTTGCTACTGGCATTCGCCTATGTATTTGCTGTATTCTGGCTGTGTCTCTCAGGAGAGATCTATATCTGGTTCCTGTCGGCCTGCACTTCTTTGCTTCATCCATCTTGTCTAATTGGGTGGTTGTATATGTATGGGCCACATGTGGGACAGGCTCTGAATGGGTGTTCCTTCTGCCTGTGTTTTAATCTTTGCCTCCCTATTCCCTGCCAAGGGTATTCTTGTTCCCCTTTTAAAGAAGGAGTGAAGCATTCGCATTTTGATCATCCGAATAGACAATACTTTATTGCTTCACTTCATGGCTTCTTGCTGCCTCCTGTCCTCTCAGATATTTTTCATAGGAAATCCTCTGCTACTTTTTGCCTGGTTTCAACAGTTCTCTTAAAACACACACACACACACACACACACACACACACACACACACACACAGACACACACACACACGAATGCACGAATGCACACACACACGCACTCATGACCTCTTCACTACTGCACCCTTCATGATGGTATAGTCAGTACCATGTGGAAAACTTCCAAGTTCTACTAACGTATTGAAGTGGATCCTATGCCCCTTAACCACCATATCTGCAATTTTGTTTTTCTTCTTTATATCTAAGAACATGAACTTTTGTTTTAGATGGAATCTTTCCTTGTGGGCTAATACCCTGATGGCACCTTACCCTCTATTGGAGTAAAGAGCAGACCACTATTCAATGTCGTTCATGGAAAATCCCAAATCTGTTAGTTCAGATACAGAGTTTCTTCCAGTATATGGCATGTCTAGCATTAAATTTATTAGCCTTCCTTTTCAAGTGTTCATTTTGTAGTCTTTTGTACCACTTGTATCAACTACTATTTAGCTTACTTTTCTGTTGCTGTGATAACACTCCATGACCAAAATAACTAAGGTGAAAAAAATACCATGACCAAGATAGCTTACAGGAAGACTATAGTTTGGCTAGTGGTTTCTGGAGATCAATGTCCATAGTGGTGGAGATAGTGTGGCAGCAGGCAGAAACTAAAACCGGAAGCTTACAAATCACATCTTTAATGGCAAATTGAACCAGAAATGGAATTAAAGCTGGGGCAAGGCACTAGATTCTCAAAGTTTGCCTCCAATGACACACTTCCTCCAGAAAGGATACACTTCCCTATAAGCCCTCCAAAAAATGCCACTGCCTGGGGAACAAGCATTCAAATTCCTGAGTGTATTGGGGGGTATATTTCTCATTTAAACAACAATATTATTCATCACCTACTTGTATACTCATTGTTCATAGAATTCATACTTTGTTGTTTCCAACTTCTTATTGGTCAATAATTTTAAACATTTCAACACTCATCACCTAACACAGTGCCGTGTGCAGTTTAGATGCTGCTCAGTGTATTTAATAATGATAATGATGTTTTCTTTACAAGAATTGGCTTCCACTGCTTGCTATCGACCAGATATCACAGTCAAATGCTACAGTGGGCTTTCTTTAGACTTTTACTTAACGTCTTTCAATACCTCACTAATATACATGTTTCTTGCTGTTTTTCCAATAAACAAAATGAGAACGGAGATTCCATATAAGAATGATTATTACAGTGGCTAAATAATAGGAAAGATCATGGCATAAGCCAATCACTTCTCCTTGGTCAGTTCTCTATATTATTTATATAATTTTATTTCCACAGAAATACTCTGATGTAGATTTATCTGACAGATGAAACATGAAATTCTATGAGGTTAAATAAGTTTCACAAGGCTGAATGTTTCAAGCCTCAGATTTCTTTCTCTTTAAATATCCTTAAATTCTGTATCTGCTTTGAGAATTGGAACAGAAAAAAGTGCTACATTAAATTAAAATGTGGTTTTATAAATTTTAATTTACAGTAGCCTTTTAATGTAAGAATTAAATACATCTGGATGGAAGGAGTAGCTTGTAAATATTTAAGACTAAACAAAACTTTAACTAATCAATGAGTACTAATTCAACATAATTTCTATGTCCAAGAAACAGACATTCTAATGATTGTATGTGGTCAGTGCTAAAATATTGCTGGAGCACTTGGTCTACAGACATGACCAGGATCTGGGAGAAAGAAGCCTTAGCAGGGTGCACATCTGGACTCTTCCAGGTAGAGGGATGGGTCTCTTTAGAAAATACTACATTTTAAAGGGAAGATTCCTTTTTTTCTGGCTTCAGAGCATTTTAAAATCTTGTCACTAAAGAGGGGAAAAAAGGTATGTCTTCTCTTTGAAATGCTGGCTCTTTCTATAAAGACCACCCTCTCCCCAAGCCTTGAAAACTTCAAACAGCATGACCAAAAAGTCAGAATTCCTTGGGTTGAAGACGCTGTTATCTTGAAAGCTGCTACAGGCTATAAGCTGTTAGAGGGTCCTGGAGCACAGAGTCTGTTTATATTCATTTTTAATAAGCTAAATAAAAAATATGAGAAATAGCTCTAAGGATGTGTATAAATGTATGTGTATGGGTATACTTGTGTACATTATATTTTTGTATCACAAATATATATTTAATTAAATATGCACCTAATAAATGGACATCTGTTCATAAAAAGAAATGTTAAATGCTAAAGTAAATTTTATTCTAAAAATTGTGATTAAGCTTTTTAACTAAATATATTCCTACAGCAAATTTCCTGTGAAATTTTAATTGGATTTCATACTTTTTGCCTACTTTTTATGCATCTCACATTTTACTCCTCTATAAAGATTTGACATAATTTCCATGTGTTTCCATTACCTGATATGATGGCATAAATACATTGAAATGCAATAATTGAAAGGCCAAACCCAAAGTCATTGACTAGTGTGAATATAAAAGGTTTTTCTCTGTCTGTTGTGCATGCTAACCAATGGACACTTCCAATCTCTCCTCAGATCAGGACAATAATACTTGATTTCTATAAAGTCTTAAATTATGCAAATTAATTTTAATTGATACTATTACGTAAGTATATATTGAGGGAACAATTTAGAATGAGTTCTGGGGAATGCCTCCAGCATTCCTGAGAATATTCTTAATGTATATCTTGCATTTACTCCAAGTATGATATCTCATCCAAGTTTGACAAGCAGAACTTTTGCTGGTAGTATTCACGTACTTTAAGACTTAGAGATTTTTGGGGGGGAGTGACTTGTATAAGGCCTGTGTAAACCCATCAAACCATTCTGATATAAACATAAATAAGCCCTAGGAATTGAGCATCCATACATGACCCTTGACAAATGATAGAGGTGACCTAGTAGATAAACTTTACCTGCTTTTATCACTCAGAAAAATAAATCATGGCTACATCAGACAAAGAAAACTTCCAGTTATTTCTGCAGTGACGTTTGATCTTCATTTGGCTTGACCTTTCACACTTATTGTACCATTTATGTGAGTGGTTTTCAAATGGGTTATTATGCTCTCTCTCTGTCTTTCTCTGTCTGTCTGAGTCTGTGTCTGTGTCTGTGTCTGTGTCTGTGTCTGTGTCTGTCTGTCTGTCTGTCTGTCTGTCTCTCTCTCTCTCTCTCTCTCTCTCTCTCTCTCTCTCTTTCTCTCTCTGTAAAACAAGATAAGGTTACACTGGCAGGAAATAACTTCAGCTGCCAAAATTGGAAGGGGAAGATACTGACATCTATTTGGTAAAGGGCAGAAATGCTGTAAGACATCCTACAAGGTAAAACTCAAGGGATAATATTAAAAGAATCCTACAACCCTAAAGGACAGAATGGTTGGATTTGATGGTCCCTTTAAAAATTTCCTTCCATGTTATTCCTTGTACCCTCATAATAATCAATTATGGACCTGAACTGTAGCTCCACTTCTCACCAGTGTCTACTAGAGGGCAATTTCATTTAGTGGCAGAAGTTGGGAGGAGAGGGAGTGAGAAATTAAAACACTATCATTTCACATCACTTTATTTAAGTTGTTATATAGAAAACAGCACTTGCTTGTTTGATTCGAGGTAAACAGGTTATGAGTCATATTGAAATCTCTCATAGTAATCTAGTATGAACAATGAACTTTTGTGCTGAAAAACAGCTTCAGTAATGTGACAGGATATAAAATTAACTCAAAGAAATCAGTAACCTTCCTTTATACAAATTATAAATGGGCTAAGAAAGTTTAAAAGGAAACAACACCCTTCACAATAATCATAAATATTATTAAACATTCTGGCATAAACCCCACCAAATAAGTGAAAGATATTTATGACAAGACCTTCGAGCCTCTGAAGAAAGAAATTGAGGAAGTCCTCAGAAGATGTGAGGATCTTCCATGTTCATCGATTGGTAAAATAGCATGGTAAAAATGGCCATCCTACCAAAAACAATCTACAGATTCAATGCCATTCCCATGAAAATTCCAACACAGTTCTTCAAAGACATGGAAAGAGCAATTCTTAACTTCATGTGGGAAAAAAACCAGCATAGCCAAAGCAATTCAGAAGAGTAAAACAATTCCTGGGAGAATCACCACCCCTAACCTCAAGCTGTACTCCAGAGCAATTGTGATAAAAACCACATAGTATTGGTACACAGACAGACAGGTTGATCAGTGGAATAGAATTGAAGACCCATAAATAAACCTGCATGTCCATAGACGATTGATATTTGACAAAGAAGTCCAAACAATAAAGTAGAATAAAAAATGCATCTTCAATAAATGGTTCTGGTCTGACTGGATGTCTGCATGCAGAAGGAGGCAAATTGATCCATATTTATTGCCTTGTACAAAGCTCAAGTTCAAGTGAATTAAGGACCTCCACATAAAACCAGATACACTGAGTCTAAAAGAAGCAAAAGTGAGAAATAGCATAAAACACATTGGTCCAGGGGAGAATTTTCTGAACAACTGACAAATGGGACTTCATGAAACTGAAAAGCTTCTATAAAACAAAAGACTTTGGCAATAGGACAAAAGGGCAACCTACAAATTGGGAAATGATCTTCACTAACCAACCATACATCCAATAGAGGGCTAATATTCAACATATATAAATAACCCAAAAAGACTCTAAAAAACAAATAACCCAATTTAAAAATAGGGTACAGAGCTAAATAGAGAATTGTCAACAGAGAAATGTAGAAAGGCTTGGAAGTATTTCAGGACATGTTTAAGATTCTTAAAATCAGGGAAAGGTAAATCAAAATATCCCTGAGATTTCACCTAACACCAATTAGAATGGCTAAGATCAAAAACTCATGTGGCAGCATACATTGGCAAGAATGTGGAGAAAGAGGAACACTTCTCCATTGCTGGTAGAATTGCAAACTGGTTCAATGACTCTGGAATTCAATCTGGCGTTTTCTCAGAAAATTGGAAATAGCTCTATATGAAGATGTACCTATACCACTTCTGAGAATATGCCCAAAAGATGCTCTACCATAGCACAAGGACGGATGTTCCACTATGTTCACAGCTGCCTTATTTGTAGTATCCAGAAGCTGGAAAGAACCAGATGTGCCTGAGCCAAAGAATATATACAGAAAATATTGTTCATTTACTCAATGGAATACTATTGAGCTATTAAGAATGAGGACGTCATGAATTTGTAGGCAAATGGATTGAACTAGAAAATATTATCCTGAGTGAGGTAACCCAGACAGAAAATACACAATATGTACTCACTGATAAGTGGATATTAGCCAAAAATTCAGAATACCCATGATACAACTCACAGACCTTAGGAAGATTAAGAAGAAGGAAATCTCACATGTGAGTACCTGAAAACACCTTAGAAAGGGAACAAAATAATCAGGGGTGGAAGAGGGAGAGGGAGAGAGGAAATTAGGTGGGAAAGGGGAGGAAGATGGGAAAAGGAGGAGCAGGATCCTGTATCAGGAAAGAGGAGAGATGCCCAGAGGGCTAGGAGAAAGCATAGAAATATTCATAGGGGGCCGGGCGAACCTCTAAAATATCCCAGAAACCTGGGATGGGAAAGGCTTCCATGACTTAATGGGGTTGACATTAACTGCAATGCCCAACAGTGGGGAGCTGGAACTGGAAGAGACCACCTCCAGTAGATAGACACCTCCCCCCGCCCAAGTTGAGACAGGGGACCACCCAACCATCTTCAAAAATTTTAACCTAGAATTGTTCATGTCTAAAGGAAATGCAGGGAGAAAACTAGAGCAGAGTTTGAAAGAAAGGTTACCCAGTGATCGGCTCAATTTGAAACCCATCCCATGTACACACACCAAATCCTGCAAATCTAGAGACTATTTCTGAAGCCATTTTGGGCATGCAGACGGGAGCCTGGCAGGACCGTCCTTTGAAAAGCTCTACGAGCAACTGAGACAAATTGCAAATACTCGCAGTCGTCCATTGGACTGAGGTTGGGGAGTAATATGGAGGAGTTAGAAGTACTGAAGATTGTAACCCAGTGGAAGAATGACAGTGCCAACAACCCTGGACCCCTGAGAGCTCCAGAGACTAAGCTCAAAACCAGGGAGCTGTGGCAAATGTGTAGAGGACTGCCTTGTATGGCCTCACTGCGGGAGGATGCACTTAATCCTGCAGAAACTCATGCCTCAGGGAATAAGGATGCTGGTGGGTGTGAGGCGCGGGTATGGGTAGGTGGGGAGGCACCCTTTCTGATGCAAGGGGAGATGGGGTGAAAATCTCTGAGGGGACACCAGGAAGGGGGACAACTTTTGTAATGTAAATAAATGAAATAATTCAATAAAAACATTTTTTCTATGAATTAATGAGTTCTTTCCTATAAGATGAAACCTCCAACCTCAGGTTCAAAGGTAAATAGTAACTTCCCCCCTACTTTGGATTCTGAGTTTACCATTTATCTGTTTATTTGTTTATATTTTAACTAAAAAAACCTTTTTTTTTGGCAAGAGGTTTTCTTTACTTTGGCATTTCTTACAAGTTCTAGTTTGTTTCTGTCCAAAATACCAGATATGAATGTGTCCTTGCTCACTAATGCTCTGTCATAGAAAGAAAGAAAGAAAGAAAGAAAGAAAGAAAGAAAGAAAGAAAGAAAGAAAGAAAGGAAGGAAGGAAGGAAGGAAGGAAGGAAGAAAGTAAATGGGAAAAAATAATATTGGTTACATTGCTGTTTAAAAACAATATTCCTTGTCATTGCTAAGGTTGACTTTTGCATTGTCTATAGAACTCAATGTGGTTTTGAAGTTTATTTTAATCAATTTTCAGGTAGGATAGTAGCCAGTCAAATTGAAATTGTATATGTTTGTGATCTATAATGTGCTTTTTGAAGTACTAAGAGATAAATGTAGGGCCCAATGAATACTAGATAATTGCTGTATGACTGAGCTATACTCAGGTCAAATGTGATGGATTAATTAACGTATTTATCATATCACACAACTGTATGTGTGGCAAAAGTAAGACGAATTTTGAGATTGTTTCTAACTCTGAAGATGCAAAACAACAAAGGATTCTTACAAGAAATTTAGTCTCTCATGCGTTTGGCTTAAACCTTCTCTGAATTTTTATAACTCCTCTCGATTTATAAAATTGTTCATATAAAACAAAACTCTGGCCAAATGATTCTAGTATTTTTAGATTACCCAGGAAGAGAGGTAATGTCTTGTTTGGTTCACAGCTACAGTGAAAGTAAGAAGAGTCTTGCCTTCTACATTTGTTGTCAAATTTGAGATCAAATTTAAAAGGGTAGAGTCCAACTAAATTAAGTCCCTCATTTCCAAAGTCAAAGTATTTGAATTGAGGAGATACTAGTCAAAGGTATACATTTCTGTTTGATGAGGAATAAATTCTGGAGTGCCCCTGCATAACATGATTATAGCTGACTATAATACATTTTTTATTTGGAAATTTCTATGAGACTATGTCTTCAATACATTTGCCACACATACAGTTGTGTGAGGTGATAAATATTTCAATTAACACATCACATTTGGCCTGAGTACAGCTCAGTCACAGAGCAATTGCCTAGTATTCATTGGCCCTACATTTAGCCTTTAGTACTTCAAAAATCACAGTATAGATCACAAACATATACAATTTTAATTTTAAATTGCACATTAATAAAGAATTTAAGATAAGTAAAATCCACAAAGTTCTTCATCATCTGTTATTAGTAGATTGATGCTTTCCCTCAAGATATATTTCTTTATTATAGCTTTACTCTTCCATTAATACTATCCAAAAGTCAGTCATAGCATAATGTTCAGACATAGCAAGTAGGTAGATGATGAAAGCCAGAAAGTAAGTCCCCTGCTTATAGTCTATCTTTTCAACGAAAGTTTGGTAGAGCTAATAACTTTATTTCTCCTTGATTAGTCTTGAATTCATTTTCCAAAATCATAAGTTTTTAAAGGCACCAATATCTTAAAAGTATCCTGTGGAGGAAAATACTGGCTTGGACCAATGGTTCTCAACCTGTGGTCACATATCAGATATCTTGCATATCAGATATTAATATTATGATCCATGACAGTAACAAAATTTCAGTTGTGAAGAAGCAATAAAATGATTTTATGGTGGTGATAGTCACACCATCAGAAAGTATCACAGTATTAAAGGGTCACTGCCTTAAGAATGTTGAGCACCACTGGCTAAGATGATTGAAACAGCTTTATTAGTTTAGCTTTCTTTAAAAACATAATCATTAAGATCGAGTATAGAGCAATGCATTCAGTGGGATTTTTGCTTTAAATTTTCTTTATGTTTAGCACACTGTACCAAAGACTTGTTGAGAATGACTGTGAATCTATAGCTTTAGGTTTCATTAATCATATTTCTTGTGATGCAGTATGATGCTGAATAAGATGCCTACATTTATGCAAAATATTAGCAGAACTTTTCATATTAAAGATATGCTTTATTAATCTTAATAAATCATAGTTTGTTAGGACATTTCTGACTACTTCTCAAGTAAAATGGGGCTTGACTGTGCAGTAACAGTGTTTGTGTCATGCTTCAGTTGTTTAAGGTGAGACTCAGAGTGGCTTTTCTGTTTTTGTTTATACAGGTAAGCCCAATCTATGCATTGGAAATGATTGATGAACTGCAGTCCCACTTGGAGTGTTTGTCATCAGTCATGTGCTGAAGTGACATCCCTTTATGTATTTTGGCATAAACATATGCAACTACTGGCAAAGCATTTGACCTTAGAGTCTGACTATTTGTCATTCTAATATTTTCCCCCCAAAGTCAGGAAAGTTACTGTATATTCTATCTTCAAGCATATTGCTAATTATTCAACAGACAATAAAGTATAGCTTTGTGACTGGGATTGCACAAATTGCTGAATGTGTGACCTTCAGTTCATTAGCAAGGCAGATAGCGCCTATGCAGGAAAAATGAAGTTAAGAAACTTGTAAATGCCAAGGAAGGCAGCCATATTGAACTATGATGGCTTTTTGGGACAATTTTTTCAGCAGAAGAGAAAAAGAAGGAAGGGAAGAAGGAAGTAGAAAAGGAAACACCAAAAAAGAAAAGGCTGAAGGGAAAAAGCAAGAAATGAACAAAGACAGGGATGGAAGAGGAGGAACAAATGTGTGGTTTAAAAACTAAAATGGAGGCGTTTGGGATTTAGCTCAGTGGTAGAGCGCTTGCCTAGCAAGCGCAAGGCCCTGGGTTCGGTCCCCAGCTCTGAAAAAAAGAAAAAAGAAAAAAAAAACTAAAATGGAGAAGCAAAGATTAAGCAAAGTACATTACATATTACCTTCAAGCATAATTTTCTGAAAATGTACCTTAGCTAAAAATCCACTAAATTTATTCATATAATATAGACAGAGGTAAATGTAAAACATCCTAATGTCCAGGCTTGATGTTGAAACTCTATGTTGTGCTGCTTGGATACTTCTGATTATTTATTGTTAAAAGGTCAAGAAAATAAGTAAAGTGTGATGTACTATTTTGCAAAAGGGCACCATATCTCCTTTGGAGAACTTGGCTATATTTACATCTTTTTAAAGGCTGAATAAATATCAGTACAGTAAATGAACAGAGACTTAACTAGCTTCCAAAGAGTTTATGGAAGAAACCATGAAATGTCATTTCCTGGTCATGAAGCTCACTAAAGAGGCAAATAGGTAAAAATTGTTGAAAAATTGGAGATTATGAGTCTATATGTAAGATAGTTCTTAAAACAATTATCAATGAGAAGATAATATGACCAAATTTATGTTATAAAAGTTTTTTTTCTTTCCAACAGATAACCATAACTATTGAGCAATGGATAACTGGTATGATGTGGAGCTTATGGTAAACAATAGTTTCCAATTTTCATCTTCAATAATGAAGATTACCTGTAGTGCCATCAGTACTAGTCTGGTTGGCTCTTACAAAACACTTTCTTCAATAGGAAAGTGTAGGCTATTTATCAAAGTGAGGAGTTTTTAAGGAGGATACATTCTGATACATTCTGATAGCAAAAACAAAAAACAAAAACCAAAAAAACAAAGCAACAACAAAAACAACAAAAACCAACCAACCAACCAACCAACCAAACAAACAAACAAACAAAAAATTCAAAACACTATTAAATTAAAATATAAGAGTGGCTGGTTTTTGTTGTAGTTGTTGTTGTTGCTGTTGTTGCTGTTGTTGTTGTTGTTGTTGTTGTTGTATAGTGGTTTAAAATCATGTTATTGGGCAGAGTATGTGTTTTCCTTCTAAGTACATTCTTTTAGAGTGATAAAGAACTGTAGGGGGAAAAAGAAGAAAAGTAAGAAGGAAGAAAAAAAGGAAGAAAAGGAGGAAGAGGAAAAGGAGGAGGAGAAGAAAAAGGAGTGAAGCAGAGAGTATTAAGATGAGAAAGAAATAGATTCATGTGATAAAGTTAATAACACAGTTGAATTAAAACAATGTTATAATATTCACCACTTTTGTCCAAAGTTTGAAAAATAGCCCAAATAATCAGAAACCAAAAGACTTGGGGAAAAATTCTACAGTTGCTTCTTATTGTTGTCCCTCTCTAACAAAAGCTGGCAGTAATCCAGAAAAGGGCTATATTAAGGAAATCATTGCATCTGATGTCTAGATGTGGGATTTACTTATTATGGCAAGATTAAAAAAGTTTATGTTATGTTATGATCAGAATCCTAAAATTTTGAGAAACTTCTATAAATGAGAAAGAACACTAATATGCTACTGACCATCACTTTGATTTCTGTATGTCAGTCAAATTTGTTTCACTAGGGAATTATTTAATATTAAATTTCTGGAAACACACCCAGAAGCATATACCATAATTTCTACCGAGAAATCCCTTATATCTTAGTCATTGTGTAAGCCTCCCATAAAAATACATTTCTAGAACAGAGATATGCATGAAAATAATGTACAAATTTAGTAATGCTTTTAAACTATAATTAAAATGAAATTTTATTAGTTACAAAGAATAGTGTGGTTTCTACATCAAACACATACATCGCATTAGACATACTTTGATAATTATCCAATCTTTAGGCAGAATAATTGTGATGAAGTTACATGTTGAGCATTTTTATACTTTACCCATTTTATTTTTATCCTCTCCTTGTGCAGTAGATAATATATTTTGTTTGCTATAAACAAAATTTGAATGAAGTTTCATTATTTAGAAATAGTATGTTGATAACTTAATCACTTAAGGACAGGTAGCTTAACTCTGTGCCTCTTCCTTGTATACAGTCTTGACATGGTGCATGAGACTTTTTCTCTGGTAGCATGGAGGGACTTTGAGACCCTGGGGATAATAAGCACTGAGGTCCCTGCAGTCTTTTCTTGGGCTTTTGAAAGTTTCCCTTTTAGTTTCTCTGCCATATTGTTCATCACGGTTGGATTTGTACACCCTTGTCAAAGTGTATTCCTGATTTGTTCTGATAAGAATGGGAACAAACAGGAACCCAGAACCTGCCCTTCTCTTAAGTTGCTACTCAGGGATGACAGAGCTATTGGTTTAATGGTAGCATTCAAGCAAAACTGGGGAGAGATCTGTAGTTACATCCCTCTTTTATGTCCTCTCTTAAAAAAAAGTTTCTTCTTTGCTTGGTTTCAACGTTTTATTATACTATTTGTTTTACATATTTCCAATTTGTATGATTTTACAAATATAATAGTAGTAATAAGTATATTCTAAATTGCATGAATGAGAAGATTGACATTAAACTAATTGATGAATTTGATAGTAAGAATGATAGAACAAAGAACACAATTCAGTAATTCATGACCAATGATGAAAGAGGCCACACTATTAGATTTGGTATATATTTTTTTGATATGTATCAACTTTAAAATTTTGTTGTAGTGGAAATATGATATGTAGCATAAAATCAAGGTTTGTAGCCTTTTCCCTTTATTGATGTGAGTGGAGCATCCAAAACAAATATGAAGCCTAGCTTCAAGATGACATGTTTATTAAAATGACCAAGTTCTTGTGTATTTTCTCATGGGTACTCTCCTCTTTCCTTGTTTCTAAACTGTAATCATATAATCTAAACCCTAAGAATTTTCATTTAATGACTCTCCTATTTAATAAATTGACCTAGTGCTGAAATTATTATGAGGTGGAAAAGTAATTTGTATAAAGGTACACACACAGGGGTGAACAGCTCTCAAAGAAACTTGTCCTCTTGCATTTTCAACATATTGTTTTGCCAAGTATACCTAATGAAAACTCTTCAAACTGATCTTGACATTGACTCATTTACTTATATTAAGTCAACCACATATTGTCATATAGATACCTTATGCTCGGTCTATTTTAGGAGTTGTATATTGAAAGATAAATACTCCATTAGCTTTGTTTCATAAGCTGATGCACTGGTGGGGAAAGCAGACAATACAAAAATACTAGTTTTAAAAATATCAATTCATTATCTCTATCAAAAATATAATAATGTAGAAGACTCCAATAACATCTGCAATGGTGGGCACCATAAAATGCAGTGTTTGGCATATTTGTCAATAAAATCTTGACAAGTAATTGGGATTAAGTATGCACTAAAATGGCCATTCACAGCATGGCAAAGGGCTCCTTACTATTGAAATATGGACAGGATTTTTCCCCCAGTGTCTCCTGTCCCTCTTTATTTTCTCCCTTACAGTATGACATAGAAAATGTAATGACCACAGTTCTCTTCAAAAATTAGAACTTCTGTACACATTCACATTTATATTAGAAATTCTATCCAGATAATTGCCCAGACATTTTTGGCCACCAGATAGTTAATTTTACATATTTCCCTTTGACTTAAGAGAGGCTTTATTTTTCTCTATAGAAATGATTTATCAGCCTGAGTTTTCTCTAAATTACTAAACCAATTCAGTGGAGATGAAAGGATTTCTTTAAGATAAACACAGAAAAAATTTTGATAGAAATTGACAGCCTACTAAGACAAAAAGGATATTCATTAAAGCAAAACCTTAAAAAGAATCTTGTAAAATTACCACTTTGAAAACCTACTCCCCTATCACAGTTCTATGGATAAATATATAGCTAAACTCACCTGCAGTGAAACAATTCCAGGGCAAATATATAAGGACATTATTTAAGTCCACATTCCCTTTCATCTTAATACTGGGCAAGAAAACAGTTATCTAAGATGCTTTGCTAAGTGTGTAGGGGTTGAGAGTACCATCCTGGCTGGGTGAGCTTGGCCAAGCTACTTGACACCATGGCTCAGTTTCTTCAAATGTAAATGGAGATAATGACCCTTACCTCATGGGGTTTTTTTATAAAGATTACCTAAGCTAATGTGCAGAAAGCACACACCATGGGGCCTGGCATGCGGTCAGCACTCAGTAATTATGAGGTCTAATTATCAGTGTGGGCCATTTTCTCTTGCCTCTAGATTCCTTATCTGATGCACACAGAGATGTGAGTAAGAGAAACACTTGAAAGAGAGGACACTGGGAGGGGGTGACTAATACATTCCCCACAGCAATTATCACCAACAAGACTTTGAACTTTCATTTTTCATGAAGTTCAGGGGTTTGCCAATTATAGTATTTGTATAAATGTTTATCAAATCAATGGAAGAATAACTAGACTTTCACAGACGTGAGCAAAACTAGATACTTTTAGTCAGGTGAATGCATGTTCTGTTGTACTCTCTGACTGTATAGCTGAACTTATGTCATACTGTGTATCTGAATTCATGGTATACTGCATATCTGAAAGTATGATATATTGTGTATCTGAAGGTATGGCATATTGGGTATTTGAATGTATATTTCATTGAGTATAGAAGAAATTGCTGAAGTAGTTATCATTTAGGTTCTACAAATATGGTTTTCTAAAGATACTCACATTCAGTTGCTGACTTTTCAGAATGCTTGGGGTGGGGAGGGGTGGGAAGAAACTAATAGCCTTAACAAAAAAAGATCAGGTATCAGAAGTTCAATCTAGTTTTTCAAAAAAGTTGAAAATGATACTTATTGAAATTTATTCTGGTTTTCCAAAATAGTTATATCAAACGAACCATTCTATTTTTCAAGAGTGATATTAAACTTTGTTAGATGGTCTATTACTCTTGAGGGGATCATTTTCTGTCCAAGATTCCTAACTTCATTTAAGCTGTGTGTGTGTGTGTGTGTGTATGTATGTGTATATATATATATATATATATATATATATATATATATATGTGTGTGTGTGTATATATATATATATGTGTGTGTGTGTGTGTGTGTATACAAACTTGTATATATATATATTTTAAGTAAATATAAATAATAAAATCACATAATTTATCAAATATAATTAGCATTATTTGACCCTCATCTTTAATTATACGTCTATAATAAACTTTCTCCCTTCCCTCCTTAAGGACACTCTTCCTATTACTCCCTATCTAGTTCATAGCGCCTGTATCATGCAATCTGCCTGTTTATACAATTTCCTACCTTTTACTTGATACCCTTTTACTTTACCATTTTCTAAAGTCAGTCCACTGTAGTATACTCACATCTCATGATTTGGAGCTAGAAATCTCAGATTAGGGAGAACATGACATTTATCTTTTTTCTGGACAATTTTAAATTCATATGTTTTCTAGTTACATCTGCTACCTGTAATTTCATAATTCCATTTTTTGTTACCATTGAGTCACCTTTTATGTTGTATATGAATAACATTTTCATTACCCACCCATCCATTTAAAGACATTTTGGTTGTTTCCATTCTTTGGTTATTGTGGATGAGGGCAACAATGAATATGAATTCTCTGTGGAGTAGAATGTTAAGTTGTTTGGACATACGCCAAAGAAGGATATAGCTCACTCTTATGGTAGATTTACTTTTGTCTTTTCGAGTATGTAAAAGGAGGCCAGCAATTTGAGATGGATGGGCCTTTGAAGAGGTTAAAGGAAAGAAGAGTCATAGGTAGGATCAGATGAAGGGACATGAAAGATATTGATGACTTCGTCTTATATAGATACTTTGGCACCCCTCTGCAAATTTTCAAAATTTTTATTCACTCTAAATGAAATTCATCTTCATATCCCAAAGTGGTGATGTATAATTTTAGGATGAATCAGCCTAAGTAGATTAAGTCATGGGTACTAAAGATCTTGAATGGGGAGAAATACCTGTATCATGAGAAAAGCTGCTTGGGGTAGGGTAAGCCATGAGCTGTCTAGCATGCCTTACCCTTAGAGGTCCAACAGTTCTTTGAAAGCTAGAAAGAGCATTCAGAGAGAGACATGAATACCAGTGAAGGTATCAGGTAACTACCATGCCTCTGCGCAGACTTAACTATGTGAGGATTTGGCAGTGACATCATTTCACATGCATAATCCTTTTCCTATTATATGCATTTCTGTGCTTAAATAATTTATTTGTGTACAAGACATCAGGAACCATAAGATAAAGTGAAAATGATCAGGGTCTGATAATCAAAGATTATCCTGTACACCTTCTGATAATGGAAAACGAGGTATTAAACAAGAAGAAATAATATAAATTCAGTATATCCCCTACAGTACACGAAAATTCAGAACCTTTTCTTTCTGTCCTGATACATGCAGAAGAATAGAAAGCATCTTGCGTCAAATTTTCTTTGGGATAAGCTAGAAATTGAAATTGAATGCTCTGAATTTTTGAGAATTGTTGATACTATGGTAGCTTCCATCTGTAAATAATGTTTTAACTCATGACCTAATGTAAATTTAGTATTCAGTGGGTTTATTGTATTTATTAAATCTTGTGCCACAACCTTCCCCTAATGAATAAAGATTCAGGGACCCATCACTGGTCAAGGAGTAGGCATGACTTTAGGGTCCGAGAGTAGAAGAAGGAAGGCAGGCAGGAGAAAGATATTTCTTTATGAACAGTAGAGACAATGGAGACAAAATGTAGTTAGGAGAGCCCCTTATCCCCACAATTGGCAGATCCATTGAGATCCTCTACTGGAAGATTTTTAACTTAGAATAGCTTACAAATTAGGATGCTAGTTGCTGCACCCAGCAGTTGTATTACC
Organism: Rattus norvegicus; assembly: GCF_021556685.1. Lineage (NCBI taxonomy): Eukaryota > Metazoa > Chordata > Mammalia > Rodentia > Muridae > Rattus > Rattus norvegicus. The sequence goes on along the minus strand of NC_141538.1, from coordinate 42,084,609 downwards.
TGTTGATTCCAAACTAAGATTTTGTGGTGTTTTCCTTCACTCATCCACTCAGCTAGATTTCAGAGAAAATGGAAGTGTGGGGATGGTGTGGCAGCGACCTGCCATGGGAACTTAGGGAACCAGTTGGAGAGATTTCAGAGCTCTGGGTCAAACAGTCTCCAGGGCTGAGAATAGGCCAGGCCAGCCCGTCCACTGGTACCTGATGGTGGTAGCTTAAGATTCTTATATTTATATTTCGCACAAAATCTCAGCTAAACATTGGGCAAGTTTTCAAAACAAAAATGTCAATATGAAGAGTTTTAGATTACCTTCCATGATAGATGGAAATCAGAGGATTCCATATAATATCTTCTGATGCATCCATAGGATGTACATACAGACCGAAGAGTGTTGTGCATATGATAAAGGTAGAACATTCTTTTTCATAGAGCCAAACTTCTTTGGATACATTTTAAGTCCATGCCATGACAGTCAATATAGAAATATGGGTGACAATTCAGACTTTGAATTCAAATAACTTCTCAACAAATCCTGTGCTTCACATTACGGTGTGGTTGCCTTTGGTCATTAAGCAAACCTAGTACAGTCTTCAGTTCTTCTTAAACATGATAGGAGAGAAAATTTACAATGGTAATGTAAGAATTAACCATAACAAAGCAATGCTTAGTACAAAGTAATAGTTCAGTTCCTGTTGTGGTTTTGTTATTGCTTAAATAACTGAAATTGAGATAGGTAGAATAGTTGTCTTAAGTCACAAATGGTCAAAGGCCAAACTTGGATTTGTACCTAGGTAGGATGACACAAAACCTTATGACTTCAGGAGTATATGTAGAAAGACAAATTTATGAAATGTCTGACCCTAATTCCAAAATCTGAAATGGAGCGGACTTGGTGGCATCATTTAGAAGCCTTTGACAAGATTATCCACTTAAATTTGAGGTCAGTATGAGCTGTAAATGGAGTTCCGGGCAAACTTAAACTATCAACAGATCTTGTTTCAACAGCAACAAATGTCTCTGAAATAATAGGGGCTACATAGCACAACTGTCCTCTAAGAGGCTCCACCTAGAAACTCACTAAAACAGATACAGAAACCCATGGCCAAACATTAGACAAAGTTCAGGAAGTCTTGTGGGAGAGTTGGGAGAAAGATTAAGAAATCCAGAGATGAGAGGATATCAATGAAATTTAAATATGTTCTAATCAATTTTCCTATATCATGTACTTGTAAAACTCACAGAATTCTATGAAGTTGATATTTTTATTATCCCATGAGAGAAATTAGTCCCAAGAGAATCTAAGGAATTAAGGGCCATATGCTAGAGAATCATGAAAGATTGAAAATATCAATGACTTCAAAATGTCAATGAAGTCAAGTAATCTAGACTGATGAGGCCTCTCAGAGACTGAACCACCAACCATAGAGTGTATATGGGCTGGACCTAGGCTCCCTGCACATATGAAACAGAAGTGCTAATTGGTCTTCATGTAGGTTCCAAACAACTATCCTATCCCTTACTCCATTGCCTGCCTGTAGATCCTGTTCCTTTAACTGAGCTGCCTTGCCTGTCCTCAGTGGGAAAGAATGTGCCTAGTCCTTCCTGACTTGATACGCTAGTGTGGGTTAGGGCCTATGAGAGGACCTCCTCTTCTCTTCTGAGAAAGGGAGGGGAAGGGGCTATGTGATAGGGAGGACTGGGATGAGAAAGAGCACTGCTGCCAGAAGGTAAAGTGATTAAATAAATAAATTGATGGAGAAAAATAGGGGCTAGAGATGGTTTGTGATTATTAGCACTGTGTATCTCTTCCAGAGGACACAGGTTGGGTATCTGTATCTCATGGTCTACATGGTGGTTCACAATCATCTGTAAGTCCAGTCTCATAAAATTCACCATCCCTTTCTTGTTCTGTAGTCATCAAGAATGTGCACCATGTACTAATGTATATGCCAACAAAGTAACCACACACAAAAATGACTTTTAAATTTGTGCAGCAATAATGAATCATTGATTTGAGGTGAAGTTTCTTTTTGATGATATGAGATCTTACAGAAATAAATAATTATTGACCTTGATCCTTGTTCTTTCCCTTTTCCCCTCTTCCCCTCTGTCCCTTCTCTCCCCATTCCTTCCCCCTTTCCCTCCACGTGCTCATGGCTGCCCTCTACTCCTCTTCTCTTCTACTCTTCTTCTTTCATTAAACATTTCCATGTGGAAAAAAGAATTATGGAAAGGGCAATTGAATTAAATATCTAATATTTACTTAGATGTACATTTCAATTTATAGTGAAAATAGGGACACGAACAGTCCATATATCAAAATACTAGGTTAAGTGGAGTAAAGCTAATCAAAGGGAAATGGAAATTATAATAAACCATTCTAAGATCTCTGCTCCCAGACCCCGTGGGAGAGAGACCTCACCTCCTGGTCAGGTGTGCACTCCTGAGGCTGCAGAGCAGAAGAGACCACCAACACTGCCCACCCCTGCCCACATCCTTGGCCCAAGAGGAAACTGTATACGGCCTCTGGGTTCCCATGGGGGAGGGCCCAGGAGCAGCAGGCCCCCTGCGCCTGAGACACCTCCAGAACCTGAAGGGACAGACAGGATAAACAGTTCTCTGCACCCAAATCCCGTGGGAGGGAGAGCTAAACCTACAGAGAGGCAGACACGCCTGGGAAACCAGAAGAGACTGCACTCTTCACACATCTCTGACTCCAGAGGAAAACACCAAATGCCATCTGGAACCCCGGTGCACGGAAGCTCAGGAAAGGGCGGCTCAGATCTTCCTGATTGCTGCCGCCTCAGAGACCTCGTAGGCAGCACCCCACGAGCAAACTCGAGCCTCGGGACCACAGGTAAGGCCAACTTTTCTGCTGCAAGAGACCTGCCTGGTGAACTCAGGACACACAGAGGCAAAATTCCTCTAGGACTGGGCACTTCCGCTGTTTACCGGGAGTCCCAAACCCGCGGATCCCAGCCCTCAGCAGCTCTCTGCTCCCAGTCCCCTTGGGAGACAGACCTCACCGCCTGGTCAGGACGGCACTCCTGAGGCTGCAGAGCGGAAGAGACCACCAACACGGCCCACCCCTGCCCACATCCCTGGCCCAAGAGGAAACTGTATATGGCCTCTGGGTTCCTGTGGGGGAGGGCCCAGGAGCAGCAGGACCCCTGCACCTGAGACACCTCCAGAATCTGAAGGGACAGACAGGATAAACAGTTCTCTGCACCCAAATCCCGTAGGAGGGAGAGCTAAACCTACAGAGAGGCAGACACGCCTGGGAAACCAGAAGAGACTGCACTCTTCACACATCTCTGATGCCAGAGGAAAACACCAAACACCATCTGGAACCCTGGTGCACGGAGGCTCCTGGAAAGGGCGGCGCAGATCTTCCTGGTTGCTGCCGCCACGGAGAGCTCGTAGGCAGCACCCCATGTGTAAACTTGAGCCTCGGGACCACAGGTAAGACCAACTTTTCTGCTGCAAGTGACCTGCCTGGTGAACACCAGACACAGGCCCACAGGAACAGCTGAAGACCTGTAGAGAGGAAAAACTACACGCCCGGGGCAGAACACTCTGTCCCCATAACTGACTGAAAGAAAACAGGAAACAGGTCTACAGCACTCCTGACACACAGGCTTATAGGACAGTCTAGCCACTGTCAGAAATAGCAGAACAAAGTAACACTAGAGATAATCTGATGGCTAGAGGCAAGTGCAGGAACCCAAGAAACAGAAACCAAGACTACATGGCATCATTGGAGCCCAATTCTCCCACCAAAGCAAACATGGAATATCCAAACACACCAAAAAAGCAAGAACTAGTTTCAAAATCATATTTGATCATGATGCTGGAGGACTTCAAGAAAGACATGAGGAACTCCCTTAGAGAACAAGTAGAAGCCTACAGAGAGGAATCGCAAAAATCCCTGAAAGAATTCCAGGAAATCATAAATAAACAAGTAGAAGCCCATAGAGAGGAGTCACAAAAATCCCTGAAAGAATTCCAGAAAAACAAAATAATCACTATTCCTTAATATCTCTCAATATCAATGGCCTCAACTCCCCAATAAGAAGACATAGATTAACAAACTGGATACGCAACGAGGACCCTGCATTCTGCTGCACACAGGAAACACACCTCAGAGACAAAGACAGACACTACCTCAGAGTGAAAGGCTGGAAAACAACTTTCCAAGCAAATGGTCGGCAGAAGCAAGCTGGAGTAGCCATTCTAATATCAAATAAAATCAATTTTCAACTAAAAGTCATCAAAAAAGATAAGCAAGGACACTTCATATTCATCAAAGGAAAAATCCACCAAGATGAACTCTCAATCCTAAATATCTATGCCCCAAATACAAGGGCACCTACATATGTAAAAGAAACCTTACTATACCTCAAAACACACATTGTACCTCACACAATAATAGTAGGAGGCTTCAACACCCCACTCTCATGAATGGACAGATCATGGAAACAGTAATTAAACAGAGAAGTACACAGATTAGGAGACGTCATGAACCAAATGAACTTAACAGATATTTATAGAACATTCTATCCTAAAGCAAAAGGATATACCTTCTTCTCAGCTCCTCATGGCACTTTCTCCAAAATTGACCATATACTTGGTCAAAAAATGGGCCTCAACAGGAACAGAAAGATAGAAATAATCCCATGCGTGCTATCAGACCACCATGACCTAAAACTGGTCTTCAATAACAATAAGGGAAGAATTCCCACATATATGTGGAAATTGAACAATGCTCTACTCAATGATAACCTGGTCAAAAAAGAAATAAAGAAAGAAATTAAAGACTTTTTAGAATTTAATGAAAATGAAGGTACAACATACCCAAACTTATGGGACACAATGAAAGCTCTGCTAAGAGGAAAACTCATAGCGCTGAGTGCCTGCAGAAAAAAACAGGAAAGAGCATATGTCAGCAGCTTGACAGCACACCTAAAATCTCTAGAACAAAAAGAAGCAAATACACCGAGGAGGAGTAGATGGCAGGAAATAATCAAACTCAGAGCTGAAATCAGCCAAGTAGAAACAAAAAGGACAATAGAAAGAATCAACAGAACCAAAAGTTGGTTCTTTGAGAAAATCAACAAGATAGATAAACCCTTAGCCAGACTAACCAAAGGACACAGAGAGTGTATCCAAATTAACAAAATCAGAAATGAAAAGGGAGACATAACTACAGATTCAGAGGAAATTCAAAAGATCATTAGATCTTACTATAAAAGCCTATATTCAACAAAACATGAAAATCTGCAGGAAATGGACAATTTCCTAGACAGATACGAGGTACCGAAGTTAAATCAGGAACACATAAACCAGTTAAACAACCCCATAACTCCTAAGGAAATAGAAGCAGTCATTAAAGGTCTCCCAGCCAAAAAGAGCCCAGGTCCAGACCTTCATAGAAGCCCTATCAGACCTTCATAGAAGACATCGTACCAATATTATCCAAACTATTCCACAAAATTGAAACAGATGGAGGACTACCGAATTCCTTCTATGAAGCCACAATTACTCTTATACCTAAACCACACAAAGACGCAACAAAGAAAGAGAACTTCAGACCAATTTCCGTTATGAATATCGACACAAAAATACTCAATAAAATTCTGGCAAACCGAACCAAAGAGCACATCAAAACAATCATCCACCATGATAAAGTAGGCTTCATCCCGGCATGCAGGGATGGTTTAATATACGGAAAACCATCACAGTGATCCACTATATAAACAAACTGAAAGAACAAAACCACATGATCATTTCATTAGATACTGAGAAAGTATTTGACAAAATTCAACACGCCTTCATGATAAAAGTCCTGGAAAGAATAGGAATTCAAGGCCCATACCTAAACATAGTAAAAGCCATATACAGCAAACAGTTGCTAACATTAACCTAAATGGAGAGAAACTTGAAGCAATGCCACTAAAATCAGGGACTAGAGAAGGCTGCCCACTCTCTCCCTACTTATTCAATATAGTTCTTGAAGTTCTAGCCAGAGCAATCAGACAACAAAAGGAGGTCAAGGGGATACAGATCAGAAAAGAAGAAGTCAAAATATCACTATTTGCAGATGATATGATAGTATATTTAAGTGATCCCAAAAGTTCCACCAGAGAACTACTAAAGCTGATAAACAACTTCAGCAAAGTGGTTGGGTATAAAATTAACTCAAATAAATCAGTAGCCTTCCTCTACACAAAAGAGAAACAAGCTGAGAAAGAAATTAGGGAAACAACACCCTTCATAATAGACCTAAATAATATAAAGTATCTCGGTGTGACTTTAACCAAGCAAGTAAAAGATTTGTACAATAAGAACTTCAAGACACTGAGGAAAGAAATTGAAGAAGTCCTCAGAAGATGGAAAGATCTCCCATGCTCGTGGATTGGCAGGATTAATATAGTAAAAATGGCCATTTTACCAAAAGCAATCTACAGATTCAATGCAATCCTCATCAAAATACCAATCCAATTCTTCAAAGAGTTAGACAGAAAAATTTGCAAATTCATCTGGAGTAACAAAAAACCCAGGATAACTAAAACTATCCTCAACAATAAAAGGACTTCAGGGGGAATCACTATCCCTGAACTCAAGCAGTATTACAGAGCAATAGTGATAAAAACTGCATGGTATTGGTACAGAGATAGACAGATAGACAAATAGAACAGAATTGAAGTCCCAGAAATGAACCCACACACCTATGGTCACTTGATTTTTGACAAAGGAGCCAAAACCATCAAATGGAAAAAAGATAGCATCTTCAGCAAATGGTGCTGGTTCAACTGGAGGTCACCATGTAGAAGAATGCAGATCGATCCATGCTTATCACCCTGTACAAAGCTTAAGTCCAAGTGGATCAAGGACCTCCACATCAAACCAGATACACACGAACTAATAGAAGAAAAACTAGGGAAGCATCTGGAACACATGGGCACTGGAAAAAATTTCCTGAACAAAACACCAATGGCTTATGCTCTAAGATCAAGAATCAACAAATGGGATCTCATAAAACTGCAAAGCTTCTGTAAGGCAAAGAACACTGTGGTTAGGACAAAACGGCAACCAACAGATTGGAAAAAGATCTTTACCAATCCTTCAACAGATAGAGGCCTTATATCCAAAATATACAAAGAACTCAAGAAGTTAGACCACAGGGAGACGAATAACCCTATTAAAAATGGGGTTCAGAGCTAAACAAAGAATTCACAGCTGAGGAATGCCGAATGGCTGAGAAACACCTAAAGAAATGTTCAACATCTTTTGTCATAATTGAAATGCAAAACAAAACAACCTTGAGATTTCATCTCACACCAGTGAGAATGGCTAAGATCAAAAACTCAGGTGACAGCACATGCTGGCGAGGATGCGGAGAAAGAGGAACACTCCTCCATTGTTGGTGGGATTGCAGACTGGTAAAACCATTCTGGAAATCAGTCTGGAGGTTCCTCAGAAAATTGGACATTGAACTGCCTGAGGATCCAGCTATACCTCTCTTGGGCATATACCCAAAAGATGCCCCAACCTATAAAAAAGACACGGGCTCCACTATGTTCATCGCACCCTTATTTATAATAGCCAGAAGCTGGAAAGAACCCAGATGCCCTTCAACAGAGGAATGGATACAGAAAATGTGGTACATCTACACAATGGAATATTACTCAGCTATCAAAAACAATGACTTTATGAAATTCGTAGGCAAATGGTTGGAACTGGAAAATATCATTCTGAGTGATGTAACCCAATCACAGAAAAACACACATGGTATGCACTCATTGATAAGTGGCTATTAACCCAAATGCTTGAATTACCCTAGATGCACAGAACACATGAAACTCAAGACGGATGATCAAAATGGGAATGCTTCACTCCTTCTTTAAAAGGGGAACAAGAATACCCTTGGCAGGGAATAGAGAGGCAAAGATTAAAACAGAGACTGAAGGAACACCCATTCAGAGCCTGCCCCACATGTGGCCCATGCATATACAGCCATCCAATTAGACAAGATGGATGAAGCAAAGAAGTGCAGGCCAACAGGAGCCGGATGTAGATCTCTCCCGAGAGACACAGCCAGAATACAGCAAACACAGAGGCGAATGCCAGCAGCAAACCACTGAATTGAGAATAGGACCCCTGTTGAAGGAATCAGAGAAAGAACTGGAAGAGCTTGAAGGGACTCGAGACCCCATATGTACAACAATGCCAAGCAACCAGAGCTTCCAGGGACTAAGCCACTACCTAAAGACTATACATGGACGGACCCTGGACTCTGACCTCATAGGTAGCAATGAATATCCTAGTAAGAGCACCAGTGGAAGGGGAAGCCCTGGGTCCTGCTAAGACTGAACCCCCAGTGAACTAGACTATGGGGGGAGGGCGGCAATGGGGGGAGGATGGGGAGGGGAACACCCATAAAGAATGGTAGGGGGAGGGATTAGTGGGATGTTTGCCCGGAAACCGGGAAAGGGAATAACACTCGAAATGTATATAAGAAATACTCAAGTTAATAAAAAAATAAACCATTCTAATATGTGAAATCATCTCAAGACACCAGAGATAGAAATTAGCAGCCAGAGAAACAATTCAATCTTTCATGATTCTCTAGCATATGGCCCTTCATTCCTTAGATTCTCTTGGGACTAATTTCTCTCATGAGATAATAAAAGTATCAACTTCATAGAATTCCTGTGAGTTTTACAAGTACATAATATAGGAAAATTGAATAGAACATATTTAAATTTCAATAAATTTATTCTGTTATTACTAAACTTAGTTTTATGACTTTGACAAAGTATTTGTAAACTCTAAATGCCAGTTTTCACATCTGTTCAAATAGAAGACATATCATACTTTTACAGTTCTGTGACCTTCTCTCTACAATTAAGTTTTATAGTCATTATGCAACTTATACCTGATATATACATATTTATTATTATTATTAATTGAAATAGATTCTTGTTTCAAACAATTCATTTTAACTCAAATTTCCTCTCATCTACACCTCCCAGGTATCCGGACCTTCCCTCTCCACTGAATACCCCCTCCCCATATCTTTTCAGAAAAGACCAGGTCTTCAAAATACAGCAACCAACATTTTCTGTATCCATTCCTCTCTTGAAGGCATCTGGATTCTTTCCAGCTTCTGGCAATAATAAACAAGCTGCTATTAACATAGTGAAGCCTGTGTCCTTGTTAGATGTTGGAGCATATTTTAGTTATCTACCAGGAGTGGTATACCTGGATTCTTAGGTAGAACTATTTCAATTTTTATGAGGAACCACCAGACTGATTTCCAAAGTAGTTCTACCAGCTTTCAATCACACCAACAATGGAGGAGTATTCCTCTTTCTCCACATCGTCACCAACATCTGCGGTCACCTGAGTTTTTTATCTTAGCCATTCTGACTGGTGTGAGGTGGAATCTCAGGTTTGTTTTGATTTGCATTTCCTTGATGACTAAAGTTGTTGAACACTTCTTTAGGTACTTCTCAGCCATTTGATATTCCGCAGTTGAAATTTTTTGTTTAAGTCTGTACCCCATTTTTAATAGGGTTGATTCTCTGGAGTCTAACTTGTTGAATTCTTTGTACATACTGGATATTAACCCTCTATCAGATATAGGACTGGTAAAGATCTTTTCCCAATCTGTTGGTTGCCATTTTGTTCTAATGACAGTGTCCTTTGCCTTACAGAAGCTTTGCAGTTTTTTGAGGTCCCATTTGTAGATTCTTGATCTTAGAGCATAAACCATTGGTGTTGTGTTCAGGAAATTTTCCTCAGTGCCTATGTAACTGAGACTCTTCCCCAATTTTTCTTCTATTAGTTTGAGTGTATCTGGTTTTATGTGGAGGTCCTGGATCCAATTAGACTTAAGTTTTGCACAGGGTGATTAGAATGGATCAATTTGCAATCTTCTACATGCTGACCTCCAGTTGAACCAGCACCATTTGTTGAAAGTGCTATCCTTTTTTTCACTGGATGATTTTAGCTCCTTTTGTCAAACATCAAGTGACCATAGGTGTGTGGGTTCATTTCTGGGTCTTCACTTCTATTCCACTGATCTACCTTCCTGTTTCTGTGCAAATACCATACACTTTTTATCACTATTACTTTGTAATACTGCTTGAAGTCAGGGATGGTAATTTCCTAAGAATTTCTTTTATTGTTAATTATAGTTTTTGCTATCCTGGGTTTTTTGTTATTCCAAATGGAATTGCAAATTTCTCTTTCAAACTCTATGAAGAATTGAGTTGGAATTTTGATAGGGATGGCATTGAATCTATAGATTGCTTTTGGCAAGATGGCCATTTTTACTATATTAATCCTGCAAATCCATGAGCATGTGAGATATTTTCATGTTCTGCGATCTTCAATTTCTTTCTTCACAAGTTCTTGTCATACAGATCTTTCACTTGCTTGGTTAGATTCACACCAAGGTATTTTATGTTGCTTGTGACTATTGCGAAGGGTAGTGTCTCCCTAATTTCATTCTCAGTCTGTTTATCCTTTAATTAGAGTAAGGCTACTGATTTGTTTGAACTAATTTTATATATAGCCACTTTGCTGAAGTTGATTTTTCGTAACTTGTATACATTCTTTCTTGGTGTTTTAGTTCATTTGGATAAGGATTTGACTATCATGTTGATTTTCTTTTCTTTAACTTTGACTCTGTGTGATTTTCACACTATGTATCAAAGTCCTACTCATGTCCCTGTTCCTTTGTATCAGACCTTTGCTTTTGTATGCACCTTCTCCCATAAAAACAAACGAGTAAAACAAAGCATAGGAAACATCTGATCATGGAAGCTATAGTGTATCAAAATGTGTGTCCCATAATATACCCTTTTGTTTACTTTCAAATATTCATTGCAATGAGTTATTATTCTGGTTGGAAGCCTCTCACTTCTGCTATACAGTCAATATTAGATCCTCACTGGGATTCCTCTCAGTTATCCTGTTTGTTTCCCTGTGTCTTGGAGATCCTGTATTATTATTATTATTATTATTATTATTATTATTATTAATCATTCCACTCAGTTACATCTCAAATGATATCCCACTTCCTGGTTACCTCTTCCACCAACCCCACATCCCACATCCACTCTCCATCCTCCCCTTTGCTCCCCTACCAATAGTCTCCTGCCATACTGCTCTACCATCCCCCTACACTGGGGCATCAAGCCTCCCTGGGACCAAGGGCCTTCCCTCCCATTGCGGTCAAGCAAGGCCATTCTCTGCTACTTATGTATCTGGAGTCAGGAATCCCTCCAGGTACACTCATTGGTTGGTCGTCTAGACTCTGGGAGAACTGGGTGGTCAGGCCAGCCTATATTCTTCCGATGGAGTTGCAATCCCCCTCTGCTCCTCCAGTCCTTCCAACCAGTTCCCCCGCCAGTTTCCCTGAGATCATTCTGACTGTTGGCTTCAAGCACCCACAATCTGCATTGGTCAGTTGCTGGCCATACTTCCTCAGGAACCAACATACCAGATTCCTGTCAGCAACCGCCTCTTGACCATGGCGACAGAGTTGGGTTTGATGTCTGTAGACATGATGAATCTCCAAGTGATGGAGACAGTCCATGGTTTGCCCTTCTTTCAGTCTCTGTTCCATTTTTTGTTCCTGTTCTCCTTTGGATGGGAACATTTCTGGGTTAAAAACATTGAGATGAGAATGTGGCCCCCTCCCTTGATCAGGGGCTGTGATTATTATTTACTGGAGGTATTCTCAACAGCTTTTCTCATCTGCTTTTCTGTGCATTTCAGCTAAAGTTAGATCCTATAGGTTTCAATCAGAAGAACCAGCTCTTTCACAAGATCAAACATTTCTATGATGTAGATTTTTAAGATGGACCAAGTGAAAGTCATCAATCTGTGACTAGGTGGTAGCCAACTCACACAGTTGGTTGACTGCTGACTCACCCAATACTTCCACTAGCAAAGAGCAAGGTCAGCTCACTTGCTGTCATGCCCTCAGGGCCTGCTTACCTGTGACTTACCCGTAAGTGCAGCTCTACTATAGTGCCTAGGCAAGGTGAAGAGCCTACTTTCTAAAGTGCTGTAATCAGTGAATAGGGGCCAATTCTGAGTATAACTTGGACATCTACAGGGTCACAGAAGGCTGCCCAGACTAGGATAAGATGAGTCACGGACATCAACACTGACTCCTGCAGCTGCCTGGGCATGGACGCAGATACAAGGTTATCATTTGCTGGGACTTTATCATAGGCTCTGATTACTCATAACAGGATTTTTCTCTCCACCTTCACACATCCAATTCCATCTGACTTCATAATACTCAAACTGTTCCAGTTTAAGAGCAGTCACACTTCCCTGAGCCGTGCCTCCCAGAGTGTTTAGCTCTGTGTCAGAGTTGACATGGGACCCATAACCCTACAGTTTCTGTTTTATCTAATTATAAGTGAGTACATACCATGTATGTCTTTCTGGGTACAGATTACCTCACTTAGAATGATATTTTAGACTTTGACCCATTTGCCTGCAAATTTCTCAATATCTTTGTTTTTAATAGCTGAGTAATATTCCATTATGTAAATGAATCATATTTTCTATATCCATTTTCAAATGACAGACATCTAGGTTGTTTCCAATTTCTTTCTTATTTATTTTCAATTTTCTGTTTTTAATTAATAAATTTTATTATTTGACTATTTCTTTTTTTTATAATATCTTTTTTAAATTTATTTAATACTTAATAATTATTCTTTGGTTTCCGGGCAAAGATCCCCTCCCCCTCCACTTCCTTATGGGTGTTCCCCTCACCACCCTCCCCCCATTGGCGCCCTCCCCCCAACAGTCTAGTTCACTGGGGGTTCAGTCTTAGCAGGACCCAGGGCTTCCCCTTCCACTGGTGTTCTTACTAGGATATTCATTGCTACCTATGAGGTCAGAGTCCACGGTCAGTCCATGTATAGTCTTTAGGTAGTGGCTTAGTCCCTGGAAGCTCTGGTTGCTTGGCACTGTTGTACATATGGGGTCTCGAGCCCCTTCAAGCTCTTCCAGTTCTTTCTCTGATTCCTTCAATGGGGGTCCTAACCTCAGTTCAGTGGTTTGCTGCTGGCATTCGCCTCTGTGTTTGCTGTATTCTGGCTGTGTCTCTCAGGAGCGATCTACATCCGGCTCCTGTCGGTCTGCACTTCTTTGCTTCATCCATCTTGTCTAATTGGGTGGCTGTATATGTATGGGCCACATGTGGGGCAGGCTCTGAATGGGAGTTCCTTCAGTCTCTGTTTTAATCTTCGCCTCTCTCTTCCCTGCCAAGGGTATTCTTGTTCCCCTTTTAGAGAAGGAGTGAAGCATTCACATTTTGATCATCCGTCTTGAGTTTCATTTGTTAAAGGCATCTAGGGTAATTCAAGCATTTGGGCTAATAGCCACTTTTCAGTGAGTGCATACCATGTATGTCTTTCTGTGATTGGGTTAGCTCACTCAGGATGATATTTTCCAGTTCCAACCATTTGCCTACGAATTTCATAAAGCCGTTGTTTTTGATAGCTGAGTAATATTCCATTGTGTAGATGTACCACATTTTCTGTATCCATTCCTCTGTTGAAGGGCATCTGGGTTCTTTCCAGCTTCTGGGTATTATAAATAAGGCTGCGATGTACATAGTGGAGCACGTGTCTTTTTTATATGTTTGGGCATCTTTTGGGTATATGCCCAAGAGAGGTATAGCTGAATCCTCAGGCAGTTCAATGTCCAATTTTCTGAGGAACCTCCAGACTGATTTCCAGAATGGTTGTACCAGTTTGCAATCCCACCAACGATGGAGGAGTGTTTCTCTTTCTCCCCATCCTCGCCAGCATGTGCTGTCACCTGAGTTTTTGATCTTAGCCATTCTCACTGGTATGAGGTGAAATCTCAGGGTTGTTTTGTTTTGCATTTCCCTTATGACTAAAGACGTTGAACATTTCTCTAGGTGTTTCTCAGACATTTGGCATTCCTCAGCTGTGAATTCTTTGTTTAGCTCTGAACCCCATTTTTTAATAGGGTTATTTGTCTCCCTGCGGTCTAACTTCTTGAGTTCTTTGTATATTTTGGATATAAGGCCTCTATCTGTTGTAGGATTGGTAAAGATCTTTTCCCAATCTGTTAGTTGCCGATTTGTCCTAACCACAGTGTTCTTTGCCTTACAGAAGCTTTGCAGTTTTATGAGATCCCATTTGTCGATTCTTGATCTTAGAGCATAAGCCATTGGTGTTTTGTTCAGGAAATTTTTTCCAGTGCCCATGTGTTCCAGATGCTTCCCTAGTTTTTCTTCTATTAGTTTGAGTGTATCAGGTTTGATGTGGAGGTCCTTGATCCACTTGGACTTAAGCTTTGTACAGGGTGATAAGCATGGATCGATCTGCATTCTTCTACATGTTGACCTCCAGTTGAACCAGCACCATTTGCTGAAAATGCTATCTTTTTTCCATTGGATGGTTTTGGCTCCTTTGTCAAAAATCAAGTGACCATAGGTGTGTGGGTTCATTTCTGGGTCTTCAATTCTATTCCATTGGTCTATCTGTCTGTCTCTGTACCAATACCATGCAGTTTTTATCACTATTGCTCTGTAATATTGCTTGAGTTCAGGGATAGTGATTCCCCCTGAAGTCCTTTTATTGTTGAGGATAGTTTTAGCTATCCTGGGTTTTTTGTTACTCCAGATGAATTTGCAAGTTGTTCTGTCTAACTCTTTGAAGAATTGGATTGGTAATTTGATGGGGATTGCATTGAATCTGTAGCTTGCTTTTGGTAAAATGGCCAATTTTTACTATATTAATCCTGCCAATCCATGAGCATGGGAGATCTTTCCATCTTCTGAGATCTTCTTCAATTTCTTTCTTCAGTGTCTTGAAGTTCTTATTGTACAGATCTTTTACTTGCTTGGTTAAAGTCATACCAAGGTACTTTATATTATTTGGGTCTATTATGAAGGGTGTCGTTTCCCTAATTTCTTTCTCGGCTTGTTTCTCTTTTGTGTAGAGGAAGGCTACTGATTTATTTGAGTTAATTTTATACCCAGTCACTTTGCTGAAGTTGTTTATCAGCTTTAGTAGTTCTCTGGTAGAACTTTTGGGATCACTTAAATAAACTATCATATCACCTGCAAATAGTGATATTTTGACTTCTTCTTTTCTGATCTGTATCCCCTTGACCTCCTTTTGTTGTCTGATTGCTCTGGCTAGAACTTCAAGAACTATATTGAATAAGTAGGGAGAGAGTGGGCAGCCTTGTCTAGTCCCTGATTTTAGTGGCATTGCTTCAAGTTTCTCTCCATTTAGTTTAATGTTAGCAACTGGTTTGCTGTATATGGCTTTTACTATGTTTAGGTATGGGCCTTGAATTCCTATTCTTTCCAGGACTTTTAGCATGAAGGGGTGTTGAATTTTGTCAAATGCTTTCTCAGCATCTAATGAAATGATCATGTGGTTTTGTTCTTTCAGTTTGTTCATATAATGAATCACATTGATGGTTTTCCGTATATTAAACCATCCCTGCATGCCTGGGATGAAGCCTACTAGATCATGGTGGATGATTGTTTTGATGTGCTCTTGGATTCAGTTTGCCAGAATTTTATTGAGTATTTTTGCGTCGATATTCATAACGGAAATTGGTCTGAAGTTCTCTTTCTTTGTTGGGTCTTTATGTGGTTTAGGTATAAGAGTAACTATGGTTTCATAGACGGAATTCGGGAGTGATCCATCTCTTTGATTTTGTGGAATAGTTTGGAAAATATTGGTATGAGGTCTTCTATGAAGGTTTGATAGAATTCTGCACTAAACCCGTCTGGACCTGGGCTCTTTTTGGTTGGGAGACCTTTAATGACAGCTTCTATTTCCTTAGGAGTTATGGGGTTGTTTAACTGGTTTATCTGTTCCTGATTTAACTTCGATACCTGGTATCTGTCTAGGAAATTGTCCATTTCCTGAAGATTTTCAAGTTTTGTTGAATATAGGTTTTTATAGTAAGATCTGATGATTTTTTGAATTTCCTCCGAATCTGTAGTTATGTCTCCCTTTTCATTTCTGATTTTGTTAATTTGGACGCACTCTCTGTGTCCTCTCCTTAGTCTGGCTAAGGGTTTATCTATCTTGTTGATTTTCTCAAAGAACCAACTTTTGGTTCTGTTGATTCTTTCTATGGTCCTTTTTGTTTCTACTTGGTTGATTTCAGCTCTGAGTTTGATTATTTCCTGCCTTCTACTCCTCCTGGGTGTATTTGCTTCTTTTTGCTCTAGAGCTTTTAGGTGTGCTGTCAAGCTGCTGACATATGTTCTTTCCTGTTTCTTTCTGCATGCACACAGCGCTATGAGTTTTCCTCTTAGCACAGCTTTCATTGTGTCCCATAAGTTTGGGTATGTTGTACCTTCATTTTCATTAAATTCTAAAAAGGTTTTAATTTCTTTCTTTATTTCTTCTTTGACTAGGTTATCGTTGAGTAGAGCATTGTTCAATTTCAACGTGTATGTGGGCATTCTTCCCTTATTGTTATTGAAGACCAGTTTTAGGCCGTGGTGGTCTGATAGGCCCTTATGAATAAAGTTGCTGTGATGATAATTGAACAAGTGACCTTGTGGTGTGGTGGAGTATCTTTTGGGTATATGTCCAGTAGTGATATAGCTGGGGTAGAACTATTTCCAATTTTCTGAAAAACTGCTAAATTGATATCCAAAGTGGTTGTACAGGTTTGCACTCCCACAAGCAATGGAGGAGTGTTCTTCCTTTCTCTTCTTCCTCACCAGAATGAGCTGTTATTTAAGTTTTTGACCTTAGCCATTCTGAGGGATGTAAGGTAGAATCTCAGAGTCATTTTAATTTGTATGGTAGGTTTCTCCTCCACTGAAAAGAAATGGAGGGAGGCATAGTGAGAGGTGAGGTGAGTGCGAGGGTCTGAAAGAGAGGAAGAAGGAGAAATTACTATGAGAATTTAAAGTAAATAAATTAATTAATAAAAAACAGAATTGAAATGTCATCTTGGTGCATTTTTCATCTGACTAGTATAAAGTGTCTTTTGCTAATTCTTTAGATTAGTTTATTTTTAAGTCAACTTTCTTTGATATTAAAACAGCTACAACAGCATGATTCTTAGGACTATTTGTTTCGAATAATTTTCCAGCCTTTCATCCTGAGGTAATATCTATCTTTTGTGCTAAAATGTGTTCCTCGGATGCAGCAGCAGGATGGATTCTGTTTTTTATAACTAAAGATTACTGAGTTTTGTTATTTTGTTGGTGGTGGTAGTGGTGGTGATGGTGTGTGTGTGTGTGTGTGTGTGTGTGTGTGTGTGTGTGTGTGTGCGTGTGTGTGTGCGTGTGCGTGTGTGTGTGTGTGTGTGTGTGTGTGTGTGTGTGCGCTTTACTTTGTTTTTCTGCTGAGAAATTACTTTCTATGTTCTCATGAGTATAGTTAACCTCCAGAGGTTGAAGGTTTTGATGTTCCTGTTTTTGTTTTCCTGTTTCTAGCATTTTCTTTTGGGCTTGATTAGTAGATATAATATTTACATTTGACATAGTGTAATATTTTATTTTTTCCAACTATGGTGATTAAAATTTTGCTTGATGTAGTAGTATGGGCTCCCATCTGTCATAACATAAGAGTCTAAAGCACAGTTGTCCAGGCTTTTATGGGTTTTAGAGTCTCCATTGAAAAGTTTGGTACAATTTTAGTTCTTTAATCCAAAGAGCTTTCTGTAAATAGGATTAAATATAATCAATAATAAAGAAGGAGCAAGCCACCAACTCAGAGGTACTGAACATAAGGAAATAGAAAGAAGGGACAATGAGTTGATGCATAGCTAAGACAGCATGGAGAAGGAGTTTTTTCTTCTAGCTTATCAGTGGAGTAGGAAAGTTAGCTAGGAGCTTTCTCTACCTCTCTGTGCTAGCAGGTTTTCACCCCAACATCTGGTTCCAAGAAAGAAAAAAAATAATGTCCCTTATTGTGATCCAACTATAAAAGCATGGTGCTTTCCCACACCTGCCCTTGTTCCCAAATAATGACAAGGATACATTATTATTAATTTAAAAGCTCCAGGCACTAAACTGTGTAGATACTGATTTCCCAACTATCCTGGCCTGGTTTACTTTCCAGCCATCTTAGCCAATATCAAGACACAAATGAAGAAGAAGGTGCCTGAGTGAGACAAAGTGAGTCATACATCTTGAACAGTTTCATTTTTTACCTTACCTGTTGTTTTGTTTCTTTGTTTTTGTATTTTCCTGACTCTCTTGAAATGGTTTATTTCCTCCAATTGTTATTTCCGTTTCCCTGTATTTCTTTGTGGGATTTATGCATTTCTTCTTTAAGGACTTCTATCTTCCTCATAAGGTTAGTTTAATGTCTTTTTTTTGTGCTCAGCTTTGTTGGAATACCTAGGTCCTGGTGTGACCGGATAGCTGGTCTCTAGTGGAAACATATTGTCCTGGCTGTTACTCTCTTCTTACTCTGGCATCTAGGCATCTGAAATCAGAGTGATTATAGTTCTAGGTGCTGGTTTCTAGGTTTCTTTTGGGGTATGTGTTTGTGTTCTTTGGTTTCTGTTTCCTCTCTGGATTTTCAGAGTGTGATAGCTATGCATTGCCTGTTTTGATGGCCTGCTAGACTGTAGCATTCACAAAGGGATATCTGCTGCTATTTGAATCTTGGATGAAATGATGAACGAGTGGAAGGAGGTCAGGTACATATGGCCTGTAGGACCTGCAGGGAGAATAGAATGCAGGGAAAGCAGGCAGCAGCTGGTGCTCATTTTAGCTTTAAGTGTAAGCAGGCCTGGAACTGCTAAGGGAACAGAGAGAGCAGAGACTATCTGTAGGCAGGCTCTGTGGTCTTCTGGCTGGAATGACCTGTGGTTAAACAGGTGGTGTCTGCTCAAGGTGGGCACTTGGACACAGCAATGAAGGAGGGTAGATGGGAAAGGAGATGACGGTCTGTGGAATTCTCAGGACACATGACGGAGGGGAAAAGGAGAGTGCAACTGATGTTCTCTTGCAGTATTTGGGATTAACCTGAAGAAACCAGTCTGGGGGAATGGAGAGAGTGTAGAAGGCCTGAAAGCTAGCTACTTGGTCTAATTTACTGCAGTTAATAACTATAAAATGTGTAGGACTAGAGGATACAAACTGATAAAAGCCACAAGTCACAAGTTTTGTGTGCAGGTGAATAGGTAATGTTAATATTCCTCGATTCTTCTCACTATCTTCAAATTCCACAAAATCTTTCATTTGCTTTTGGATAACATACAATTATTAAGTCATTAACCCAAAGAGAAAAGACAATAGATCATCTCGATCAATTAAAAATGGACTATACAAGTTAGTAACTATAAATAATTATAGTTAGCATTTTCATACATTTACTACATTTAGTCCCTATACTTATTACACTCTTTTTGTATAAATGTCAAAAAACTTACTTGCTTTGAGTCTCATTGTCAGTATATAGCACAATATTTAGTAGGTGTTCTACTAGCATTTGTAACATAGCAATTTTATCTACATAGAGTTGTCACTAAACACGATCATATTTTTTGACAATTTTGAAATGTTAGATTCCCATTTATAATTACTATTTAGAGTCATCCCAAAATTTAGCTTTAATTGCCTCAGTAGTTAGAATTCATCCTTGAGGAAAACTTTTTCTTTCAGTAATTATCGACAAAGAAAGCAGTATGAAATATTATTTAAAATTCAAGTTACTTTATGTTCATGTTTCTTTGATATTTCAATTTTAAAAATGATCCTACCTGAAAACATAAATACATTTGTCAAATGTCATTTATTTGTAGGCCATTACACTGTTCCTCTTTCCCTTAACTTTAATTATTATTGAGTTTTCTGGAGTGACTTTCATCCTTTTCATAAATGTAAGGAAGACATTGTATTTTCTTTCCTTTTCATCTTTTATAATTCTCTAGATCCCTAGAGTTTTTCTGAAAATAAGTGTAAATAATGCAGTTAGCATGCTTGCCAGTTTCTTTCATCCACAGAGAGAAGGTGCCTCATCTGGAACTGCTGATTTGTAGATATGCTGGCTTTCTAAGATCTCATTTCGCCTGCTTTTGTAGATGACTAGTTTTACAAGATCTTCATTACCTCTTTATTGTACAATATTTTCTCTTTTTATTCTTTCCAAGGAAAAATTTATAAGACAAGTTTGAGGTCTCATACATGTAAAATTATCATTAATATCATGATGCTCCACATCTATTAGCCACTTGGTTATCAGAGTGTGTCCTTACTGTGTTCAGAATTCTGTACTGTCACAGCAAGGAACAGTACAAGGAAGGCCCTTCTCCCTGAAGATCTCTTGACTTCAGTACAAATTCCTTGTTATTTTTCTTTCACTTTGTGTTTTGATTGTTTGTTTTTGTTTAATTTGTTATTAATACAAATATTAATTTAGATATATTATCTACTCAACTTAACAACACAGAACATAAGCTTCATTAAATATTCTGGGGAGTTTCATAAGAAAGCATACCAATGTTTTCACTTACAAATGTTGCTGTATTTATTAATTTGTTTAACTCCACATGTTTTTCTTTCTTTCCTATACTTATTTCTAGAAGCCAACCCAGGAATATTAACATATTTAAATAACGTGCATGTATCTATTGTATTAGCATGGGATGGTTCCTCTGGGTAGTAGCCCAGAACTGCTAATGTAATGAAGAAAAACAACAACAACAATAACAACAACAACAAAAAACCAAAGGGTTCACATTCACATAGGTTGTACTCAAGTCATCAAGCTTCTTCCTCTTGTTCATTAACATTAAAATTGCATTATTTTGAAGTTCACTTCCATATATGGAAAATGAGTATTGTACTTACTTTATCACTGCTGTGTAATAGTGAACTATATATATATATATGTACATATATATGCTTTTACATATACATGTATACATATTTTTCTTTTTTATTATATTTATCTTTTACATATTCACTTTACATTCTACTCACTGCCCCCTCCTCATCATTCCTTTACACCGTCCTTCCTCCCAACCCCCTGCTCCTCCTCCTCTGAACCAATGGGAGTCTCCTTGGTATCCCTCCACCCTGGGTCATTAAGTCTTTGCAAGGCTAGGCATATCATCTCCCATTGCACTCCCAGACAAGGCAGCCCAACTAGAAGAACATATCCCACAGACAGGCAATGTCTTTTGGAATAGCCCTAGTTCTAGTTGTTTGGGACCAACATGAAAACCAAGTTGCACAGCTGCTACATATGTTTAAGAGGATAGGGGCTAAAACCAAACCATGTTCTTTGGTTGGTAGTTCAGTCCCTGAGAGAGTCAAGAGTCCAGATCACTTGACACTGTTAGTCTTCTTATAAAGTTCCTATGTGCATCTGGGTCACAATCCTTTTTCCTATTCTTCCATTAGAGTACCCAAGCTCTGTCCATGGTTTAGCTGTGGGTATCTTCATATGTCTGAGTTAGCTTCTGGATGGAGCCCCTCAGAGGACAGTCATACTTAAACCCCTGCCTGCAATCATAACAGAGTATCATTAATAGTGTTAGGGATTGGTGTTTGCACATGGGATGGGTCTCAAGTTGGGCCAATGATGAGGTTCAATATTGGGTTGAAAGATTTGTGAGTGATTTGCTATCCCTATAGTTCCATTGGGGTTCCTGACTGGCTATAGAAGGTGGCCATTTCAGGTTCCATATCACCAATGCTGTGAGTCACAGATAAGGAGATCTTCATTGATTCTTGGGTGCCTCTCTTATTCCAGATTCCTCTCTCTCTCCTCCTCATCCCAGAGATGGTCCGTACCTCCCCAACTCTATAAATTACAGATTTCCATTCATTCTAATAGCCATCTGGTCATCCCTCCAGTTTGTCACCATACCTGATGCTGTAACCCCTGATTCCCCTTGCCATCCCTCTCCCTCCCAGTTCCTTCCCTCCGTCTTCCTCTTATGACTATTTTATCCCTCCATTCTAAGTGAGATTCAAGCATCCTATTGTACCTTCCTCATTGTTTAACTTATTTGGATTTGTGGACTGTAGCATGTGTATCCTGTATTTTATGGCTAATATACACTTATAAATGAGTACATATCATTCATGTTGTTTTGGGACTGGGCTACATTACTCAGTATGACATTCTCACGATCTATCCATTTGTCTGCAAAATTCATGTTGTTTTTGTTTTTATAGCTGAATAGTATTCCATTGTGTAGATGTACCACATTTTCTTTATCCATTTTTCAGTTGAGGAACATCTAGGTTGTTTCCACTTCTGACTATTATGAATAAAACTGCTATGAATGTAGCTGAGCAAGGATCTTTGTGGGATGGGGGGATCATTTTTGGGTATATGCCCAGGAGTGACATAGCTGGGTCTCAAGGCAGAATTATTTCCATTTTTTCTGAGAAACTGAAAAATTTATTGCCAGAGTGGTTGTTAAAGTTTGAACTCCCTCCAGCAATAGAGGGCAGCTCCCCTTACTCCACATTCTAGCAAGCATGTACTCTCTCTTGAGTTTTTGATATTAGCCATTCTGATGGCTTTAGGATCGAACCTCAGAGTTATTTTAACTTGCCTTTCCCTAATGATTAAGGAGCTTCTTGGCCAATTGAGATTCCTCTGCTGAGGATTCTCTCTTTTGCTCCATTTTGTAATTGGGTATTTGAATTGTTGGTATTTAACTTCTTGAGTTCTTTATAAATTTTGGATACTAGCCCTCAGTCAAGTGTAGAGTTGGTGAAAATCCATTCTGTAGGATGCTATTTTGTCCTATTGACAGTGTCCTTTTCTTTACAGAAGCTTTGCACTTTCATGAGGTACCATTTATTATTGTTGACCTAAGAGTCTGAACTCTTAGGTGTTCTGTTCAGGAAATTGTCTCCTGTACCAATATGTTCAAGGGTATTTTCCCCTTTCTCTTCTGATATTTAATGTACCTCAATTTATATCAAGGTTCTTGATCCATTTGGAATTGAGTTTATGCAGGGTGATAAGTATCGTTCTATTTTCACTCTTCTACATGTAGAAATCCAGTTAGATGAACACAATTTGTTGAAGATACTTTCTTTTGCCATTATATGATTTTGACATCTATCAAAAAATAAAATGACCATAGGTGTATTTGTTTATTTCTGCGTCTTCAACTTGATTCCATTGATCAACCTGTCTATTTATGTACCAATACTATGTGGTTTCTATAGCTATTGCTCTGTAGTGTAACTTGAGGTCAGGGATAGTGATTCCTCCCCAAGTTCTTTTATTGTGTAAGATTGGTTTTGCTAGTCTGATTTTTTTTTTTTTTTGGTCTTTTTTCCTATATGAAGTTGAAAACTGGTCTTTTAAGGTCTATAAAACATTGTGTTAGAATTTTGATAGGGATTGTATTGAATTTATAGATTGATTTTGGTAAGATAACCATTAAACTATGTTAAATCTGACTCTTAGTTTGGGATATCTTTTTTCCTGTTAATGTTCTTTAGATTCTTTCTTTAAGGACTTGAAGTTCTTGTCAAATATATCTTTCACTTGCTTGGTTAAACTTATGTGAATAAATTTTATATCATTTGTGGTATTATAATGGGTATTATTTCCCTAATTTCTTTCTAGGCCCATTTTATCATTTGTGTAAAGAAGGGCTACTGGTTTCCTTAAGTTAATTTTATTTCCAACTTCTTTGCAGAAGAAGTTCATCAGTTGCAGATTTCTCTGGTGGGATGTTTGTGGTTGCTTATTATATACTACCATATCATCCATAAGTGATACTTTGACTTATTTTCAAACTTATATCCCCTTGATGTCCTTTATTTGTTTTATTGTTTTGGCTACAATGCACTACATTGAATAGATAGGAATCGAGTGTGTAGTCTTTCTTTTGCCCCCAATTTTAGTGGAATTGCTTTAAGTTTCTCTCAATTTAGCTTGATGTTGGCAATTTGTTTGTTGTATGTTGCTTTGATTTTATTTATGAGCCTTGTATCTCTCATCTCTAAGGGGTGCTAGTTTTTAACTAAAGGCTTTTTTCCACATCTAATAAGATAAACATGTGTTAGATTTCTTTCAGTTTGTTTATATGGTTGTTTATGTTGATGGACATTCATATATTGAACCATTCCTGCATTCTTGGGGTAAAACTGACTTGATCATGATGTAGATGTTTTTGTTGTGTTCTGGATTTGGTTAGCAAGCATTTTATTGAGTATTTTTCCATCAATGTTCTTAAGGGAAATTAGTCTGAAATTCGTTTTTGAGTCTTTGTGTGGTTTAGTTAACAGCACAGCTGTGGTCTCATAGAATGAGTTTAGCAGTGTGCCTTCTGTTTCTATTTTATGGAATAGTTTCAGGAGCATTGGAATTAGTAGTTCTTTGAAAATGTGGTAGAATTCTACACTAAAACCATCTGACTCTGGACTTTTATTAGTTGGAATATTTTAATGACAGTTTCTATTTTTTTTTAGTGGTCATATGGCTATTTAGAAAGATTACCTGATCTTAATTTTACTTTGGCAAGTTATATCTCTCTAGAAAATTGTCCATTTTGTTAAGATTTTTCTATTTTGTTGAGTACAAGCTTTTGAAGTAAGACATAATGATTCTTTGAATTTCCTCGGCATCTATGATATTTTTTTTCTTTTTGTTTCTAATATTGTCTCTCTGTGTTTTTCTTAGTTTAGCTAGGGTTTACCTGTCTTCATTTCCTCAAAGAATGAGCTCTTGGTTTTCTTGACTATTTATATTGTTTTCTTTGTTTCTATCTGACTGATTTCTGGCATAATTCTGATTATTACCTGCTGTCTATTCCTATTTAATATGATTGCTTGCTTCCTTCCTTTCTTATTTGCCTTCCTCGTCTTCCTCCTCCTCCTCCTCCTCCTCCTCTTTCTTCTCCTTCTTTCTCTACTTCTTCTTCTTCTTCTTCTTCTTCTTCTTCTTCTTCTTCTTCTTCTTCTTCTTCTTCTTCTTCTTCTTCTTCTTCTTCTTCTTCTTCTTCTTGTTCTTCTTCATATCATCCTCTCCTTCTTTTTCTAGAGCTTTCAGATATAATTTTAAATTGATGGTTTGAGAAATTTTTAATATTTTTATGAAGGCACATACTGCTATGAACTTTCTTCTTAGCACTGATTTCATTTTGGTCCTTAAATGTCAGTATATTTTGCCTTCAATTTAGTGAATTCCAAAAGGGCTTTGATTTCTTTATTTATGCTCTTACCCAGAGATCATTGAGTAGAAAGTTATTTCCATGATGCTGTAGGTTTTCTGGTGTTTTTGTCGCTGTTGAAGTCCAGCTTTAATCAAAGGTGGTCTGGAAAGATAAAAGGCTTTATTTCAATATTCATGTACATATTGAGAATTACATTGTCATGCTCTGGGTGAGCCTCTCAAGCATTGCTATATCAGGCTCCTGTTAGCATGCACTTCTTGGCTTTATCAATACTGTCTAATTTGGGGGGCTGTATTTATCTGGGCTGGTCCCTAGGAGGGGCAGGCCCTCCTGAATGGCCATTCCTTCAGTCTCAACTCCATATGTTGTCTCCATATACCCTCCTATGAATATTTTTGTCCACCCTTTTAAGAGGGACTAAAGCATCTGCACTTTGGTCATCCTTCTTTAGCTTCATGTGGTATTTGGATTTAATCTTGGGTCATCTGAGCTTTTGTGCTAATATCGATTTATCAGTGAATGCATACCATTTGTGTTTTTTTTTGATGGGTTATCTAATTTAGGATGATATTTTCTAGGTCCATCCAATTGCTTATGAATTTCATGAACTCATTGTTTTTCATAGTTATATAGTACGCCATTGTGTAAATGTACCACATTTTCTGTATCCATTCCTATGTTGAGGGACATCTGGATTCTTCCTAGTTCTGGCTATTACAAATTAGGCTGCTATGAACATAGTGGAACATGTGTCCTTCTTACATATTGGAGCATCTTTTGGGTATATGTGCAGGAAAAGTATAGCTGGGTCCTCAGGTAGTACTATGTCCAATATTCTTAGGAAAATCCAGAATGGTTTTTAGAGTGACTGTTACAACTTACAATCCCACCAACAATAGAGGAGTGATCCCCCTTATTCTACATCCTCGCCAGCATCTGTTGTCACCTGAGTTTTTGGCCTTAACCACACTGATTGGTGTGAGGTGGAATCTCAGGGTTGTTTTGATTTGCATTTCCCTGATGACTAAGGATGTTGAACATTTCTTTAGGTGCTCCTTGGCCATTTGATATTTTCAGTTGAATATTCTTTATTTAGCTCTGTCCCCCATTTTTAGTAGGATTTTTTTGATTCTCTGGAGTCTAACCTCCAAGTAAAGATCTTGTTCCCAATCTCTTGGATGATATTTTGTCCTAATAACAGTGCCCTATGGCTTATAGAAACTTTGCAATTTTATGAAGTTCCATTTGGCGAATGTTGATCTTAGAGCATAAGTTAATGGTGTTTAACCAGCACCATTTGTTGAAAATACTATCCTTTTTCCACTGGATGGTTTTGGCACATTTGTAAAAGATCAAGTAACCATAGGTATGTGGGTTCATTTCTGGGTCTTCAACTCTATTCCATCAATCTACCTGCCTGTGTCTATACCAATGCCATGTACTTTTTATTAATATTGCTCTGTTTTTATTAATATTGCTCTTTTATAAAAAGCTTGAGGTCAAGGATGGTGATTCACTCAGAAAGAGCTTTACTGTTGAGGATAGTTTTCATTATCCTGGGTTTTTGTTTTTCCAATGAATTTGCAAATTGCTCTTTCTAACTCTATGAAGAATTGAGTTGGAATTTTGATGAGGATTGCATTGAATCTGTATATTGCTTTTGGCAAGATGGCCATTTTTACAATATTAATACTGTCAATTCATGAGCATGGGAGATCTTTCCATCTTCTGAGAGCTTCAGTTTCTTTCTTCAGAGACTTGAAGTTCTTGTCATACAGATCTTTCACTTGCTTGGTTAGAGTCACGCTGAGTATTTTATATTATTTAGACTATTGTGAAGGGTGTTGTTTCCCTAATTTATTTCTCAGCCTGTTTATCCTTTGAATAGGGGAAGGCTATGGATATGTTTGAGTTAATTTTATATCCAGCCACTTTGCTGAAGCTGTTTATCAGGCTTATCAGTTCTCTGGTGAACCTTTTGGAGTCACTTAATTATACTATCATATCATGTGCAATTAGCGATATTTTGACTTCTTTCTTATTTGTATCCATTTGACCTCTTTTTGTTGTCTAATTGCTCTGGCTAGGATTTCAAGTGCTATATTAAATAAGTAAGGAAAGAGTGGGTAACTTTGTCTAATCCCTGATTTTAGTGCGATTGCTTCAAGTTTCTCTCCATTTAATATGATGTTGGCTACTGGTTAGCTATAAATTATTTTAATCTGTTTAGGTATGGGCCTTGAATTACTGATATTTCCAAGACTTTTAACATGAAGGAGTGTTGAACTTTGCCAAATGCTTTCTCCTCATCTAATGAGATGATCATGTAGTTTTGTTCTTTGAGTTTGTTTACATAGTGGATTTCCTTATATTGAACCATTCTTGAATCCTTGGGATGAAGCCTACTTGATCATGATGGATGATCATTTTGATGTTTTTGTGGATTCAGGTTGTGAGAATATAATCGAGTATTTTTTGTTAATATACATAAGGGAAATTGTTCTGAGCTTCTCTTTGTTGGGTCTTTGTGTGGTTTATGTATAAACACAATGGAGGCTTCATAAAAATAATTGGGTAGTGTTCCTTCTGTTTCTATTTTGTACAATAATTTGGACAGTATTGGTATTATGTCTTCTACTAAGGTCTGAGAGAATTCTCCACTAAACCCATCTAGTCCTGGGCTTCTTTCGTTTAGGAGACTTTTAATAACTGCTTCTATTTCTTTAGGAGTTATGAGACTGTTTAGATAGTTTATCTGATCCTGATTTAACTTTTATACCTGATATCTGTCTTAAAAATTGCCCATTTCATCCAGATTTTCCAGGTTTGTTGAATATAGGATTTTTAATAAGATCTGTTGATTTTTTTAATTTCCTCAGATTCTGTTGTTCTGTCTCTCTTTTCATTTCTGATTTTGTTAATTTGAATATTCTCTCCATGCCCTCTTGTTAGTCAGCCTAAGGAATTGTCTATCTTACTGATTTTCTCAAAGAACCAGCTCTTGGTTTTGTTGATGCTTTGTATAGTTCTTTTTGTTTCTACTTGGTGTATTTCAGCCCTGAATTTTATCATTTCCTGCAGTGTGATCCTCTTGGGTATATTTGCTTCTTTTTGTTCTAGAGCTTTTAGGTGTGCTGTCATGCTGCTAGTGTATGTTCTTTCCAGTTTGTTTATGGAAGCACTTAGAACTATGGGTTTCCTCTTAGCACTGTTTTCATTGTGTCTCATATGTTTGAGTATATTATGCCTTTCATTTTCATCATATTCTAAAAACTATTTGATTTCTTTATTTCTTCCTTGACTAATTTATCATTCAGTAGAGTGTTGTTCAACTTCCATGTGTATGGGGGCTTTCTGTTGTTTTTGCCATTATTGAAGACCAGCCTTAGTCCATGGTGACCTGATAGGATGCATGGGATAATTTCTATCTTCTTGTATCTGATGAGAGCTGTTTTGTGACTGATTATATGTTCAATTTTGGAGACGGTACCATGAGGTTCAGAGAAGAAGGTATATATTTTTGTTTTAGGATGAAAGTTCTATAGATATATGTAAAATCCATTTGGTTTATAACTTCTGTTAGTTTCTGTGTGTCTCTGCTTAGTTTCTGTTTTCATAATCTGTCCATAAATGAGAATGGGGTATTGAAGTCTCCCACAATTATTGTGTGAGATATAGTGTGTGCTTCTTTTATGAATGTAGTTGACCTTGCATTTAGAGCATATATATTCAGGATTGAGAGTTCATTGTGGTGGATTTTTCCTTTGATGAATGTGAAATGTCCTTCCTTATCTTTTTTTATAGCTTTTGGTTGAAATTCAATTTTATTCTATATTAGAATGGCTACTCCAGCTTCTTTCTTGGGACTATTTGCTTAGAAAATTGTTTTCTAGCCTTTTACTCTGAGGTAGCATCTGCCTTTGTCACTGAGGTGTGTTTGCCGTATGGATCAAAATGCCAGGTCTTCTTTGGGCATCAATATGTTAGTCTATGTCCTTTTATTGGGATATGAGACTATTGGTATTGAGAGATATAAGGGACGAATGATTGTTGTTTCCTGTTATTTTTGTTGTTAGAGATGGACTCATGTTTGTGTGGCTATCTTCTATTGGGTTAATTGAAGTTAAATTACTTTCTTGCTTTTTTCCATTTTAGTTTCTCTCCTTATTTTGGAATATTCTATATATTATTCTTTGTAGACTGGATTTGTGGAAAGATTTTGTGTAAATTTGGTTTTCTCATGGAATATCTTTGTTTCTCCATCTCTGTTAATTGAGAATTTTGCTGAATGTAGTAACCTGGGCTGGTATTTGTGTTCTCTTAAGGTCAGTATTACATTTGCCCAGGATCTTCTTACTTTCATCGTCTCTGTTGAGAAGTCTGCTATAATTCTCACAGGTCTGCCTTTATATGTTACTTGACCTTTTTCCCTTACGGATTTTTTATTAGATATATTTCTTTATTTGCATTTTAAATGTTATTCCCTTTCCTGGTTTCCTGTCCATAAGCCCCAAACCCCTCACCATCCCCCATACAGGTAATCCCCCCACTCATCCCCCTTACTGTCCCCCGTATTCCCCTGCACTGGGGGTCCAACCTTGGCAGGACCAAGGGCTTCCCTTTCCACTGGTGCCCCAACAAGGAGCTCTCTGCTACATATGCAGTTGGAGCCCTGGGTCAGTCCATGTATAGTCTTTCGGTAGTGGTTTAGTCCCTGGAAGCTCTGGTTAGTTGGCACTGTTGTTCTTATAGGGTTGCAAGCTCCTTCAACTCTTTCAATTCTTCCTCTAAATCCCCCACAAGTGGGTCCTATTCTCGGTTCAGTGGTTTGCTGCTAGCACTGACCTCTGTATTGGAGATGCTCTGGATGTGTCTCTCAGGAGAGATCTATATCCAGTCCCATTCAGCAGCATGCATTTTTTAGCTTCATCAGTATTATCTAGTTTTGGTGGAGATATATATATATATTGGCCACATGTGTGTCAGGCTCTGAATGGCCATTCCTTGAGTCGCTGCTCT
The DNA here is from genome assembly GCF_021556685.1 of Rattus norvegicus. NCBI lineage: Eukaryota > Metazoa > Chordata > Mammalia > Rodentia > Muridae > Rattus > Rattus norvegicus. The sequence goes on along the minus strand of NC_141538.1, from coordinate 42,054,427 downwards.
AAACTTTGCTTCCATATGCCCTCCTATGGATATTTTTTCTCCTTTTAAGAAAGAGTGGGAGCATCCACATTTTGGTCATCCTTCTTCTTGAGCTTACTGTGGATTTGTGGATTGAATCTTGGGTAATTCGAGCTTTTTGGCTAATATCCACTTATCAGTGAGTGCATACCAAATATGTTTTTCTGTAATTGAGTTACCTCACTCAAGATGATATTTTTTAGTTCATTCCATTTGCCTATGAATTTCATGAAGTCATTGTTTTCAATAGCTGAGTAGTACTCCATTGTGTAGATGTACCACATATTTTGAATCCATTCTTCTGTTGAAGGGCATCTGGGTTCTTTCCAGCTCCTGGATATGAACATAGTGGAGCATGTGTCTTTGTTATATGTTAGAACATCTTTTGGGTATATGCCCAGGAGAGGTATAGCTGGGTCCTCAGGTAGTGGAATGCCCAATTTTCTAGGGAATCTCCGGACTGATTTCCAGAGTGGTTGTACCAGTTTGCAAGCCCACCAACAATGGAAGAGTGCTCCTCTTTCTCCACATCCTTGCCAGCATCTGCTGTCAATCGAGTTTTTTTATCTTATCCATTCTGACTAGTGTGAGGTGGAATCTCAGGGTTGTTTTGATTTGTATTTCCCAGATGACTAAGAATGTTGAACATTTCTTTAGGTGCTTTTTGGCCATTCGGTAATCCTCAGCTGAGAGGAATTTTGTCTAGCTCTGTGCTCCATTTATAATAGGGTTATTTGGTTCTCTGGAGTCTAATTTCTTGAATTCTTTGTATATTTTGGAAATTAGCCCTCTGTCAGATGTAGGATTGGTAAAGATCTTTTCCCAGTCTGTTGGTTGCCATTTCGTCCTAATGACAGTGTCTTTTGCCTTACAGAAGCTTTGCAGTTTTATGAGGTCCCATTTGTCGATTCTTGATACTAAATGGAGAGAAATTTCAAGCAATCCCACTAAAATCAGGGACTAGACAGGGTTGCCCACTCTCCCTACTTTTTCAACATAGTACCTGAAGTCCTAGCCAGAGCAATCAGACAATGAAAGGAGGTAAAAGGAATACAAATCAGAAGGGAAGAAACCAAAGTATCACTATTTTGCAGGTGATATGATAGTATACTTAAGCGACCCCAAAAGTTTCACCAGAGAACTACTTAACCTGAAACCATTTCAGCAAAATGTCAGGGTATAAAATTAAATCAAACAAATCAGTAGCCTTCCTCTACTCAAAGGATAAATGGCACCCTTCTTTACAGTCCCAAATAATACATGTTGGTGTGACTTTAACCAAGCAAGTGAAAGGTTTGTATGACAAGAACTTCAAGTCTCTGAAGAAAGAAATTGAGGAAGATTTCAGAGGCTGGAAAGATAGCCCAGGCTGATGGATTAGCAGGATTAATATAGTAAAGATGACCATTTTGCCAAAAGCAACCTACAGACTCAATGCAATCCCCATCAAAATTGCTACTCAATTCTTTATAGAGATAGAAAGAGCAATTTGCAAATTCATTTGGAATAACAAAAAACCCAAGATAGCAAAAATTATAATCTACAATAAAAGAACTTCTGGGGGAATCACCATTCTTGACTTCAAGCAGTATTACAGAGCAATAGTCATAAAAACTGTATGCTATTGGTACAGAGACTGGCAGGTAGATCTGTGGAACCGAATTGAAGATCCAGGAATGAACCCACATACCTATGGTCACTTGATCTTTGACAAAGGAGCTAAAACTATCCAATGGAAGAAAGATAGCATTTTCAACAAATGGTGCTGGTTCAACTGGAGGTCAGCATGTAGAAGAATGCAAATCCATCCATTCTTATCACCACATACAAAGCTTATGTCGAACTGGGTCAAGGACCTCCACATCAAACTGGTTACACTCAAACTAGTAGAAAAAGTGGGGAAGAGTCTCGAACACATGGGCACTGGGGAAAATTTCCTGAACAAAACACCAATGGCTTATGCCCTTACTACTTTTAATATTATTTCTTTGTTTTGTGCATTTGGTGGTTTTACTATTATGTGATGGGATATATTTCTCTTTTAGGCCAGTCTATTTGGAGTTATGTAGGGTTCTTTTATGTTTATGGACATCTCTTTCTTTAGGTTAGAGAAGTTTTCTTCTATAATTTTGTTGAACATATTTACTGGCCCTTTAAGTCAGTTATCTTTGCTCTCTTCTATACCTATTATCCTTAGATTTGATCTTCTCATTGTGTTCTAGATTTCCTGGATGTTTTGGTTTATGAGTCTTTTGTGTTTTGCATTTTCTTTGATGGTAGTTTTAATATTTTCTATGGTATCTTCTGCCCCGAGATTCTCTCTTCTCTCTCTTTTATTCTTTTGGTAATGCTTAAATATATGTCCCCTGTTCTCTTTCCTAGGTTTTCTTTCTCCAGGGTTGTCTCCCCTTTGGAATTTCTTTTTGTTTCTTCTTCCATTTTTATATCATGGATGGTTTTATTGAATTCCTTCATCTGTTTTTGTTTGTTTGTTTGTGTGTGTGTGTGTGTGTGTGTGTGTGTGTGTGTGTGTGTTTTCCTGTAATTCTTTAAGGGACTTTTGTGTTTCCTTTTTAAGTGCCTCTACCTGTTTACCTCTATTGTTCTCTATTTCTTTAAGGGAGTTAGTTTTGTCCTTCTTAAAGTCCTCTAACATCATCATGAGTTGTGATTTTTAAATCAAAATCTTTCTTTTCTGGTGTGTTGGAGTATTTCTGGCTTGCTGTGATTTGGCAACTGAGTTCTGATGATGCCAAATTGCCTTGGTTTCTGTTGCTTAAGTTCTTGCCCTTACCTCTCCCCATCTGCTTATCTCTCATGTTAGCTGGTCTTGCTGTTTCTGACAGTAGCTTGACCCTCTTGTAAACCTGTGTGTCAGTACTCCTGCATATTGGTTTTCTCCCAGTGGAATCTGGGTACAGAGAGCTGTGGCACAGTGTCAACTGGATGGATCCTGTCCCAGAGTACTCCTCGGTTCCTGTGTCTAGAGGGTTCCTAACATGTTCCTCTTGGACCAGGAATGTGAGAAGTGGTGGTCTCACTTGTGCTTTCTGGATTTCTATACACCTGAGAATCCAGCTCTTAAACTACGTGATCTGGTTACAGATAGCTGTGGCACAGAGTCACCTCCAGGCACAGTTGGTAGATTTTTTTTTAATTTTGATGAGTACGAAGTGTCTTTCCCTGTATTATTTGATAAATTTTGGTTGAAAGTATATTTTATTAGTTATTAGAATGACTACCCCCAGCTTGCATCTTGAATCTATTTGCTTGGAAAACGTTTCCAGACTTTTACTGAGGTAACATCTATATTTGTTGGTGAAGTGTGTTTCTTATATGCAGCAGAATGATGGTTCCTGTTATTGCATGTCTTCTGTTGACCTGGGCCTTTTTATTGGGGAATTGAGTCCATTGTTTTTGAGCAATATTAATGACCAGTGATTGCTTTTTCCTACTATTTTGATGTTGCTGGTAATATTCTCTCTCTCTCTCTCTCTCTCTCTCTCTCTCTCTCTCTCTCTTTTTCTCTTTCTCTCTCTTTCTCTCTCTCCCATCCCATGTGTTTGAGTGTTTGCCCACACCTGTGTTTCTCTTTTTTTTTTTTTGTTGGTATGAAATCACTTATTTCCTATGCTCTCTTGGATGTAGGCATTCTCCTTGGGTTGGAGTATTCCTTTTAATATGTTCTATAGGGCTAGATTTGTGAATACATATTGTTTGAATTTGGATCTATCTTGAAATATCTTGCTTTCTCACTTTATGATGACTGACAGTTTTGATGGACATAGTAGACATCTAGGTTGGCATCTGTATTTTTTGTTTGTTTGTGGTTGCCAGATATCTGTACCAGCCCATCTAGCTTTTCTATTATGTCTCCCTTTGTATGCTATCTGACATTTTTCCTTACTTCTTTTTATATTCTTTCTTTGTTCTGTAGATTTCTTACTTTGATTATTATGTGGCAGGAGGATTTTTTTTCTGGTCCAGGCTAACTAGTGTTCTGTGAGCTTCTTGTGTGTTTATAGGCACCTCTTTTTTTAGTCAGGAAAGTTTTCTTCTATAAGCTTTTGAGACTATTTTCTGGGGCTTGGAGCTGGACTCTTCACCTTCTTCTATTCCTATTAATCTTAGATTAGGTTTTTTCATGGTATCCAAGATTTCCTGGATGTTTTGTGTCAGGAGTGATTTAGATTTAACATTTTCTTTGACTGGTGTATCAATTTTTTCTATTGTATATTCTATGGCTTATATTCTCTTTTCAATATTTTGTATGCTGTTGATGATAATTTTATCTGTTGTTCTTTTTCTCTTCCCTAGGTTTTCCATCTCCAATATTAACTCAATAATCTTGAAAAACTCTGGGTTTTTATTGCTTCTATTTCCACTTTCAGGTCTCTCACAGTTTTATTTATTTCCTTCACCTGTTTATTTGTATTTTCCTGTATACTTTTAAGGGATTTATTTCTTTCCTCTTTAAAGGCCTCTGTTTGATTTTATTTTACTTTATTTCATTAAAGGATTCATTCATTTTCTCTTTATAGGCCTCTGTTATCTTTCTATGATTGGATTTAAGTTCATTTTCTTGTGTTTTGGTGATATCCAGGGCTTGCTATATTAAGGTAACTGAGCTCTGAAAGTGTCTTATCAGCCTGGTTTTGGTTGATTGTGCCTTTTTGAGAGCTTTAACCATTCAGATACTATAGTTCCCTTGATGTTACTATTATAGGTATTGAGAGGGGATTAACATCATGGTTCTGGTGTGCAGGCCTCTGCTGGGTACCCTTGAGAAATATGGTTCTGGATCTGCAGGTCTGTGGGGTTCAGGAGCCTCAGGTCCAATGAAGGTGGGCAGAGAGGTATTGGGAAATAGATGTCCATATGGGCTAGCAGACTGCTCTGGGCTGCTAAGCCTATCTAGAGGACTCATCAAGCAGGGCAAGAAGGATGGGGGAAGGAAAGCTTACCTGTATGATTCAGGCTCAGTATATCTGATGAAGGTGGGAAGTGGCAGGAGAATATGTGCCCTTGGGACAACAGGGTGCTTAGGGCAGATTGTCTTTCTACAGAGGATTCAGCGAGCAGGACATATGGGTGGGGGAAGGTGGATCCTGTATGGTTCAGGATGCACAAGTCAGATGATGGTCAGCAGAGAGGTGGGTGGAGAATTAAGGTCCCCCTGGAATAGCAGACTACTCAGAGAAGCTTGGATTGCTCTAGAGGACTCATCAAGCAAGGAAGGTATTGGGAAGGGAAGCTTACCTGTATGGTTTAGAATCTAAGGTATGATGAAGGTAAACAGAGAAGTGGGGAGAGAGTAGAGGTCCCTCTGTGATAACAAGATGCTCAGGGAAGCTTTCAAATGTATTTTTGCATGAGATTAAAGCCAATTCTTTTTAGTAAATAATTGTATTAAATTGTATTAAGTTATTGTATTAAAAGAAAAAAGTTTTAAGATGTAGTAAGAAATTATGCTTGTTAGGCCAAATGTCAATAGTACATTCTTTTCTAAGGTCCATGACCTAAATAGCCCTAAATAGCTGAATAGGTTTTCAACATAATATTCTTAATTTATTGTGGGCCTTAATTTCAATTAGACAGCTGTTTTTTCCCATTGACATAAGAGTGCCATTTAATGTACCTTTATGCATATCATGTCATGCTGGTTAATGTTATGGTTCATAAATACTGCAACTGGGCAGGGATATTAATTACTTGCCTCTCTTGATAGCTTACATACTATTTTCAGGAATTATGAAAGCTAGATCTCAAGAAAGAGGATTTCAAGTTATATCCAGCTCAAATCATTTGTGTCCTCTGTTCCCAGTATGTGCCATATTCAGTAATACTTTCCAACCCTCAATCACTGACAGCAACTAAGTGCTATGATAGCTTTGGTTTGGGGGTTAATTGGACTACCCTAATCAACCATTCAAAATTGTGTATCTTTTTTTTTTTTATACATTTTGCATACACTTTATTATTTTCTCAGATTGTATCTGTTTACTGTAAGTATTTTAAATATTTATTATCTGTTTTCTTTTACATTTCTAAACATTATTTACTTTGTGTGTGGGGGTGTGTGCACATATACCATGTGTATGTGAAGGTTGGAGGACATCATGTAGGAGTCAGTTCTCTCTATCCATCATATCAGTTCCAGGGATTGAACTTGGGTCTCCAGGTTTCCTGGCAAGTGTTGTTACCTGCTGACCATCTTTCCAGGCCATGTGATCTATTTTCCAAACTGTATTCCAGAAATGTTAGACGAATTAACTTTTAAATCAATATTTGAAAAGAATGCCTGCTCACTCCACTTTTTTCAGCACTAAGGGTTGTCATTTAAAGGTCTCAGTGGGAAATCATTAACATTTTTTATTATCTTTTGATTTGTTTGTAACTCTGGGAATGAATGAAGGGCTCCTCCCACGCTACTCAGCCATCTGCCACAGCTCAGTCCTCACTGTCTTTTTTTTTTTTTTTTTTTTTTTATTAACTTGAGTATTTCTTATATACATTTCGAGTGTTATTCCCTTTCCCGGTTTCCGGGCAAACATCCCCCTCCCCCCTCCCCTTCCTTATGGGTGTTCCCCTCCCAACCCTCCCCCCATTGCCGCCCTCCCCCCATAGACTAGTTAACTGTGGGTTCAGTCTTAGCAGGACCCAGGGCTTCCCCTTCCACTGGTGCTCTTACTAGGATATTCATTGCTACCTATGGGGTCAGAGTCCAGGGTCAGTCCATGTATAGTCTTTAGGTAGTGGCTTAGTCCCTGGAAGCTCTGGTTGCTTGGCATTGTTGTACTTTTGGGGTCTCGAGCCCCTTCAAGCTCTTCCAGTTCTTTCTCTGATTCCTTCAATAGGGGACCTATTCTCAGTTCAGTGGTTTGCTGCTGGCATTCGCCTCTATATTTGCTGTATTCTGGCTGTGTCTCTCAGGAGCGATCTACATCCGGCTCCTGTCGGTCTGCACTTCTTTGCTTCATCCATCTTGTCTAATTGGGTGGCTGTATATGTATGGGCCACATGTGGGGCAGGCTCTGAATGGGTGTTCCTTCAGTCTCTGTTTTAATCTTTGCCTCTCCCTTCCCTGCCAAGGGTATTCTTTTTCCTCATTTAAAGAAGGAGTGAAGCATTCACATTTTGATCATCCGTCTTGAGTTTCGTTTGTTCTAGGGATCTAGGGTAATTCAAGCATTTGGGCTAATAGCCACTTATCAATGAGTGCATACCATGTATGTCTTTCTGTGATTGGGTTAGCTCACTCAGGATGATATTTTCCAGTTCCAACCATTTGCCTACGAATTTCATAAACTCGTTGTTTTTGATAGCTGAGTAATATTCCATTGTGTAGATGTACCACATTTTCTGTATCCATTCCTCTGTTGAAGGGCATCTGGGTTCTTTCCAGCTTCTGGCTATTATAAATAAGGCTGCGATGAACATAGTGGAGCACGTGTCTCTTTTATATGTTGAGGCATCTTTTGGGTATATGCCCAAGAGAGGTATAGCTGGATCCTCAGGCAGTTCAATGTCCAATTTTCTGAGGAACCTCCAGACTGATTTCCAGAATGGTTTAACCAGTCTGCAATCCCACCAACAATGGAGGAGTGTTCCTCTTTCTCCACATCCTCGCCAGCATCTGCTGTCACCTGAGTTTTTGATCTTAGCCAATCGCACTGGTGTGAGGTGAAATCTCAGGGTTGTTTTGATTTGCATTTCCCTTATGACTAAAGATGTTGAACATTTCTTTAGGTGTTTCTCAGCCATTCGGCATTCCTCAGCTGTGAATTCTTTGTTTAGCTCTGAACCCCATTTTTTAATAGGGTTATTTGTTTCCCTGCGGTCTAACTTCTTGAGTTCTTTGTATATTTTGGAAATAAGGCCTCTATCTGTTGTAGGATTGGTAAAGATCTTTTCCCAATCTGTTGGTTGCCGTTTTGTCCTAACCACAGTGTCCTTTGCCTTACAGAAGCTTTGCAGTTTTATGAGATCCCATTTGTCGATTCTTGATCTTAGAGCATAAGCCATTGGTGTTTTGTTCAGGAAATTTTTTCCAGTGCCCATGTGTTCCAGATGCTTCCCTAGTTTTTCTTCTATTAGTTTGAGTGTGTCTGGTTTGATGTGGAGGTCCTTGATCCACTTGGACTTAAGCTTTGTACAGGGTGATAAGGATGGATCGATCTGCATTCTTCTACATGTTGCCCTCCAGTTGAACCAGCACCATTTGCTGAAAATACTATCTTTTTTCCATTGGATGGTTTTGGCTCCTTTGTCAAAAATCAAGTGACCATAGGTGTGTGGGTTCATTTCTGGGTCTTCAATTCTATTCCATTGGTCTATCTGTCTGTCTCTGTACCAATACCATGCAGTTTTTATCACTATTGCTCGGTAATACTGCTTGAGTTCAGGGATAGTGATTCCCCCTGAAGTCCTTTTATTGTTGAGGATAGCTTTAGCTATCCTAGGTTTTTTGTTATTCCAGATGAATTTGCAAATTGTTCTGTCTAACTCTTTGAAGAATTGGATTGGTATTTTGATGGGGATTGCATTGAATCTGTAGATTGCTTTTGGTAAAATGGCCATTTTTACCATATTAATCCTGCCAATCCATGAGCATGGGAGATCTTTCCATCTTCTGAGGTCTTCTTCAATTTCTTTCCTCAGTGTCTTGAAGTTCTTATTGTACAAATCTTTTACTTGCTTAGTTAAAGTCACACGGAGATACTTTATATTATTTAGGTCTATTATGAAGGGTGTCGTTTCCCTAATTTCTTTCTCAGCTTGTTTCTCTTTTGTGTAGAGGAAGGCTACTGATTTATTTGCGTTAATTTTATACCCAGCCACTTTGCTGAAGTTGTTTATCAGCTTTAGTAGTTCTCTGGTGGAACTTTTGGGATCACTTAAATATACTATCATGTCATCTGCAAATAGTGATATTTTGACCTCTTCTTTTCCGATCTGTATCCCTTTGATCTCCTTTTGTTGTCTGATTGCTCTGGCTAGAACTTCAAGAACTATATTGAATAAGTAGGGAGAGAGTGGGCAGCCTTGTCTAGTCCCTGATTTTAGTGGGATTGCTTCAAGTTTCTCTCCATTTAGTTTAATGTTAGCAACTGGTTTGCTGTATATGGCTTTTACTATGTTTAGGTATGGGCCTTGAATTCCTATTCTTTCCAGGACTTTTATCATGAAGGGGTGTTGAATTTTGTCAAATGCTTTCTCAGCATCTAATGAAATGATCATGTGGTTCTGTTCTTTCAGTTTGTTTATATAATGGATCACGTTGATGGTATTCCGTATATTAAACCATCCCTGCATGCCTGGGATGAAGCCTACTTGATCATGGTGGATGATTGTTTTGATGTGCTCTTGAATTCGGTTTGCCAGAATTTTATTGAGTATTTTTGCGTCGATATTCATAAGGGAAATTGGTCTGAAGTTCTCTTTCTTTGTTGTGTCTTTGTGTGGTTTAGGTATAAGAGTAATTGTGGCTTCATAGAAGGAATTCGGTAGGGCTCCATCTGTTTCAATTTTGTGGAATAGTTTGGATAATATTGGTATGAGGTCTTCTATGAAGGTTTGATAGAATTCTGCACTAAACCCGTCTGGACCTGGGCTCTTTTTGGTTGGGAGACCTTTAATGACTGCTTCTATTTCCTTAGGAGTTATGGGGTTGTTTAACTGGTTTATCTGTTCCTGATTTAACTTCGATACCTGGTATCTGTCTAGGAAATTGTCCATTTCCTGAAGATTTTCAAATTTTGTTGAATATAGGTTTTTATAGTAAGATCTGATGATTTTTTGAATTTCCTCCGAATCTGTAGTTATGTCTCCCTTTTCATTTCTGATTTTGTTAATTTGGACACACTCTCTGTGTCCTCTCGTTAGTCTGGCTAAGGGTTTATCTATCTTGTTGATTTTCTCAAAGAACCAACTTTTGGTTCTGTTGATTCTTTCTATGGTCCTTTTTGTTTCTACTTGGTTGATTTCAGCTCTGAGTTTGATTATTTCCTGCCTTCTACTCCTCCTGGGTGTATTTGCTTCTTTTTGTTCTAGAGCTTTTAGGTGTGCTGTCAAGCTGCTGACATATGCTCTTTCCTGTTTCTTTCTGCAGGCACTCAGCGCTATGAGTTTTCCTCTTAGCACAGCTTTCATTGTGTCCCATAAGTTTGAGTATGTTGTATCTTCATTTTCATTAAATTCTAAAAAGTTTTTAATTTCTTTCTTTATTTCTTCCTTGACCAGGTTATCATTGAGTAGAGCATTGTTCAATTTCCACGTATATGTGGGCATTCTTCCCTTATTGTTATTGAAGACCAGTTATAGGCCGTGGTGGTCCGATAGCACGCATGGGATTATTTCTATCTTTCTGTACCTGTTGAGGCCCGTTTTTTGACCAATTATATGGTCAATTTTGGAGAAAGTACCATGAGGAGCTGAGAAGAAGGTATATCCTTTTGCTTTAGGATAGAATGTTCTATAAATATCCGTTAAGTCCATTTGGCTCATGACTTCTCTTAGTCTGTCTACATCACTGTTTAATTTCTGTTTCCATGATCTGTCCATTGATGAGAGTGGGGTGTTGAAATCTCCCACTATTATTGTGTGAGGTGCAATGTGTGTTTTGAGCTTTAGTAAGGTTTCTTTTACATATGTAGGTGCCCTTGTATTTGGGGCATAGATATTTAGGATTGAGAGTTCATCTTGGTTGATTTTTCCTTTGATGAATATGAAGTGTCCTTCCTTACCTTTTTTGATGACTTTTAGTTGGAAATTGATTTTATTTGATATTAGAATGGCTACTCCAGCTTGCTTCTTCTGACCATTTGCTTGGAAAGTTGTTTTCCAGCCTTTCACTCTGAGATAGTGTCTGTCTTTGTCTCTGAGGTGTGTTTCCTGTAGGCAGCAGAATGCAGGGTCCTCGTTGCGTATCCAGTTTGTTAATCTATGTCTTTTTATTGGGGAGTTGAGGCCATTGATATTGAGAGATATTAAGGAATAGTGATTATTGCTTCCCGTTATATTCATATTTGATGTGAGGTTATGTTTGTGTGCTTTCATTCTCTTTGTTTTGTTGCCAAGACGATTAGTTTCTTGCTTCTTCTAGGGTATAGCTTGCCTCCTTATGTTGGGCTTTACCATTTATTATCCTTTGTAGTGCTGGATTTGTAGAAAGATATTGTGTAAATTTGGTTTTGTCATGGAATATCTTGGTTTCTCCATCAATGTTAATTGAGAGTTTTGCTGGATACAGTAACCTGGGCTGGCATTTGTGTTCTCTTAGGGTCTGTATAACATCAGTCCAGGATCTTCTGGCCTTCATAGTTTCTGGCGAGAAGTCTGGTGTGATTCTGATAGGTCTCCCTTTATATGTTACTTGACCTTTTTCCCTTACTGCTTTTAATATTCTTTCTTTATTTTGTGCGTTTGGTGTTTTGACAATTATGTGACGGGAGGTGTTTCTTTTCTGGTCCAATCTATTTGGAGTTCTGTAGGCTTCCTGTATGTCTATGGGTATCTCTTTTTTTAGGTTAGGGAAGTTTTCTTCTATGATTTTGTTGAAGATATTTACTGGTCCTTTGAGCTGGGAGTCTTCACTCTCTTCTATACCTATTATCCTTAGGTTTGATCTTCTCATTGAGTCCTGGATTTCCTGTATGTTTTGGACCAGTAGCTTTTTCCGCTTTACATTATCTTTGACAGTTGAGTCAATGATTTCTATGGAATCTTCTGCTCCTGAGATTCTCTCTTCCATCTCTTGTATTCTGTTGGTGAAGCTTGTATCTACAGCTCCTTGTCTCTTCTTTTGGTTTTCTATATCCAGGGTTGTTTCCATGTGTTCTTTCTTGATTGCTTCTATTTCCATTTTTAATTCCTTCAACTGTTTGATTGTGTTTTCCTGGAATTCTTTCAGGGATTTTTCCGATTCCTCTCTGTAGGCTTTTACTTGTTTATTAATGTTTTCCTGTGCTTCCCTAAGTGTGTTCAGGTCTTTCCTGAAGTCCTCCAGCATCATGATCAAATATGATTTTGAAACTAGATCTTGCTTTTCTGGTGTGTTTGGATATTCCATGTTTGTTTTGGTGGGAGAATTGGGCTCCGATGATGGCATGTAGTCTTGGTTTCTGTTGCTTGGGTTCCTGCGCTTGCCTCTCGCCATCAGATTATCTCTAGTGTTACTTTGTTCTGCTATTTCTGACAGTGGCTAGACTGTCCTATAAGCCTGTGTGTCAGGAGTGCTGTAGACCTGTTTTCCTCTCTTTCAGTCAGTTATGGGGACAGAGTGTTCTGCTTTCGGGCGTGTAGTTTTTCCTCTCTACAGGTCTTCAGCTGTTCCTGTGGGCCTGTGTCTTGAGTTCACCAGGCAGCTTTCTTGCAGCAGAAAATTTGGCCTTACCTGTGGTCCCGAGGCTCAGGTTTGCTCGTGGGGTGTTGTCCAGGGGCTCTCTGCAGCGGCAGCAACCAGGAAGACCTGTGCCGCCGTTTCCGGGAGCTTCAGTGCACCAGGGTTCCAGATGGTCTTTGGCTTTTTCCTCTGGCGTCCGAGATGTGTGTGTAGAGAGCAGTCTCTTCTGGTTTCCCAGGCTTGTCTGCCTCTCTGAAGGTTCAGCTCTCCCTCCCACGGGATTTGGGTGCAGAGAACCGTTTATCCGGTCTGTTTCCTTCTGGTTCTGGTGGTGTCTTAGGCACAGGGGTCCTGCCGCTCCTGGGCCCTCCCCCACGGGAGCCCAGAGGCCTTATACAGTTTCCTCTTGGGCCAGGGATGTGGGCAGGGGTGAGCAGTGTTGGTGGTCTCTTCCGCTCTGCAGCCTCAGGAGTGCCCACCTGACCAGGCGGTTGGGTCTCTCTCTCACCGGGTCTGGGAGCAGAGAGCTGCTAGTCCTCACTGTCTTAAACTTCGGCGCTGCTACAAGCCACCCAAAATCTCTACCACATATCCCAGTCCTCCTCTGCTGCACCTTCTAGGCCTCCACTGCGGCATTCGACCACCACCACCTGCTAGCTGCTGTGGGACTCAGGACTTCCACCACTTGAGTTGCTGCTGCAGCTCCAAAATTGTGTATCTTATGCCTGGTGCTGTGAGGTTTCGTTAGTCTTTGATTCTTTCGTGGAGCATTGTCCTCTCATTTGTCTAAGCTATCTTGCATAGGTTTTATATAGTTTTAATTAATTATAAAATAAAATAATTTCTTGAGGCCTTATCAGACAACTTTATTCATTCTTTTCCTTTTATATCATCCTCATTCTCTTTAGATCAAAGTTCATCCCCTTTTGACCATTTAAGAGTAGTGTAGCTACCACTACACACACACAAACACACACACACACACACACACACACTCACACAAACACACACACACACACACACACACCTGACAATTAGAGACAATGCAAAAAATCGATAGAACATGGAGAACTCAGACTGAAAAGATACATTTATACAACATCTTCTGCATGTACAGATCAGGGAACACCATAGAATTAGAGGTAAAGACACTGTAGAACTCAGAAATCCAGGAAGTCTGCTGTAAAACAGTATCTGGTAGAAATAATTGAATAAACAAGTCCATAACAATGTTAATATTAATGCACTTTTTAACATGGAATGTGAGAAATCTCATGGGGTCACATCTCTAGACACAAATGGTTCCTGGGGATGGTAGCATTAGTGTCTCCTAGAGATGAACCCTCTTATTGGTTCTCCAGTGCATGTCAATTAGCACCAAACCCACATACTTTTAAATATGAAAAATAGACATGACAGATTATACACGTGTACACACACACACACACACACACAATATTGTTACAATAATAATCAAACAAAAAGAAGGCATGGACTTGAGAGTTGGGGGAAGACATGGGAAGAGTTCAAGGAATGATAGCTGGGAAGGATTGGAAATATGAAAGGGGATGTTGTAATTCTATTTCAATTCTGAGTATATGTTGAAATAAAATAAGCAATATTAACTCCAGACAATCAATATGAATTGTGTCATACATATTAAACACTACAGGTAAAATTTTTAGTTTCTTTCTGTACCGTGTGTTAATCCCTGGAGCTTCTTTATGCCATACAAGAGCCCTGCTACTTAGGTACATCTTCTTTTTATATTTTAGTCAGGCTAGGAATTTGCAATCATCCTGTTAATGCTATGTGAATAGTGGATTGGAGCCTTTAAGATTTTAGTACATACTGACTTTAAACCTATATTTTTAATGATATATATACACAAATACTTACCTAGATATAAGGCACTCTTTACTTTCTCCACAGCTTTCTTTAGGGAGACAAATAATACCGGAGGTACAGCAAAGATAAAATTACTACAACAAAGAAAGGGAAAATATTACTGTTTCTCAAAAACAGCTATAATTTCTATATGGCTAGAAGACAGGCACTGGCAAATAAATGTATTCCCACTAATTTATAAAATATGTAGTTATGTCAAATAGAACCTATGCAATGGCTTAGACTATCTTCACTCTTAGAAACTTATTATCTATCTATGAACATAGTGGAACATGTTTCCTAGTTACATGTTGCAGCATCTTTTGGGTATATGCCCAAGAGTGGATTAGCTGGGTCATCAGGTAGAACTATTTCAAATTTTCTCAGGAACCCCCAGACTGATTTTTAAAGTGATTGTACCAGCTTGCAATGGAGGAGTGCTCCCCTTTCTCCATATCCTTGTCAGCATCTGCTGTCACCTGAGATTTTTATCTTAGCCATTCTGCTGGTGTGAGGTGAAATTTCAGGGTTGACTAAGGATGTTGAACATTTCTTTAGGTACTTCTAGGTCATTCAATGTTCCTCAGAAACTTATTTTTTCCTATGTGTGTCCCAGTCCATGCACTGGTCTGGCTAAGTATGTGTTTTGTTAGCTTGAAACATACTCTTCATTCCAAGAGTTGTACTTATTCCCAGGACTGTCCTCTGATAGCAAACAAGTTAGTCTGCTAGATATCTAGAAAGTTTCAGCAGAACATTTCTCTATCTTATTTCTGTTGACTCTATGAGACAGAAGAGAAATTGATGAATGTGTACTTCCTGATAACAATGTTGGTGTGGTAAAGTTCATTAGGTAATTTCTACCAGTTATTGAGGATATGCCAAGTTGAAACTCTGCCAAACCAACTTGTATTCATCAATTGAGTTTTTCCTTGACACAACGCTACTATCTGAATTATTATATTTGATTTATATTTAGAGCTGAGACACTGAAATTCAGAATGGTTAAGTCATTTTCTCAAAATCATAGCAAGTAAGAAACAAGGGATCCAAGTCTGGCCAAAACTTTTAATTTCAAGTCCCCAAGAAAGGTGCTATTCTTATGATACAGCTATGCCATTCCTGGACCTCTGAGTGGAACATTTTATATTGTGCCTATGGTGGTTTGAATGAAAATGGCCCCCCATAAACTTTGTACTATTTGAAAAGATTAAGAGAAATGACCTTGTTGGAGGAAGTGTGTCACTGGAGATGTGCTTTGAGGTTTTCAAAATCACAAGCAAGTCTTTGTGGCTCTCTCTCCTTGCTGTCTGTGGAACCAGACGCCAAACTCACAACTATGTCTCCAGAACTATGTCTTTCTGTATGTCACCATGCTTCTCACAATGGCGATTGTAGTCTAAACCTCTGAAACTGTAAAGAGGCCCTAATTGCATGCCTTTTTTTTTAAACAAAAGTTTCCGTACTCATGACACCTCTTCACAGCAACAGAACACTGACTAAAACACCACCATAGAGATACTTACACATTAATATTTATTCCTGTACTATTCCCAATCATAAGACAACAAATTTATTTCAAATGTCCATCAACAGCAGCACAGACAATAAAAATTCTATACACATATTCAGCTGTAAGGAAAAACTACTAATCTTAAATTTTTAAAGGAGGAAGTCTGAATACTTCAAAGAACAGAAGGATTAAGGAAGACAGTAGGGGAAATGACAGGGCATATGACTTGAAAGTGAAAAAGGGACCCTGGGGTACAAAGCTGTGTGGGTAGGGAACTGGGAGAAGAGGAGCAGGGGTATGATCAACAGCAGAATGTATGAAATCCACTACCTTACATGCAGGCACAACACTGTTCTGTGATCTGACTTACCTTTTTTGATACTAGTGATTCCAATTTCTATAAAAACATAGACCTTACAGATAATGATCCTCTTTTAAAAGTGCATAGTCAACTGCACCTCTCTGTAACTAGTACCATAAATAGAAAATATGTCCCAGAATGACTGCTCCCTAGAAGAGCTTTCTTCATTACTTGGGGTGACAACCTTGTCCATTCATAATTCTAACGAAGAGCTATTTGCTTCTTGGATAAATGTAATTTAATTAATCAGAGATTTTTATTCATTTATTTGAACTTACATTAGCTGGCCTTAAAAATATTCTTTTAATTATAATGACATCATTTCCCCCTTTTGTTTCTTCCTTCTAAAAACTGCTGTGTATCCATACCCTACTGCTATTTTTCAAATTCATGGCCTTTTGTTCACGAAAAAATTACATGCCACAAGCCCCACATACACACATGCACACACAAACACAAACTACACATTTATAAATTTATAAATATAATTTACATATAAATATGATTCATATATATTAATATATACATAATTACAGTCTCTTCAATATATGTAATACTACTTGCATTTATGTTTTCAGAACTAACCATTCGATATCTGGTAAAGTTCATGTGCTCTTTCCCAACCTTGGCATTTGTTGAAGATATTTTGGTCTTTACCATAACACATGAAGTTATTAAGACAATCTCCAAATTTTATCCTCTTATCCTCTATCTCACAAAGTTCCAACTTTGTGAGAACTGTGCTGAATGCACCATCTACCAAAAACATCATGTTTACCTTTAATAAAATGCTAGACCTAGACTCAGAAAAATAAAGCAGCTGGCACAATGTGACTTTGTAAATTTGAGCCTGAAAGACTTCCAGTTACTATCTTAGAAAGCAAGATGACTCATGCTAAAGGTCAAAACTCTAACAAGTAGTATAAAAACAGTGGCAGTATTTTTCAACACTAGTGTTTTTGATAAAAAGCTGTGATTAAAAGCATTGAGAATGTGCATAAAATTTTCAGTAGGTAGATAAGAACATAGATTAATTTCTAAGAAACTTGAAAATGTCATGCCCTTTCTGGCGTATGTCTTGCTATCTGGGTCATTTTTCTGGACATATTACTTATAATATATGCTAATTTCAAATATATATAGCCAAATTCCATCAATGTTTTTGTACTGTACTTTATTTTTGAATTGTACTATAACCTGTTTTATTTTTGCATTATTATTATTGTTGTTTATTCTTTTCTTGTACAATATATCCCAACCACAGCCTCTTTCTTCTCCCCTCCTCCAAGTCCTCCTCACCTGCCCTCTCCCTGATACCTACTGCTTCCTTGTTTCCCTTCTGAAAAGATTAGGCCTTCTGGTAATATCAAGAAATCCTGAGAAACATGATGAAATAACACAAGGCATAAAGCATAATATCAAGTCTGGATGAGGCAACCCAATAAGAGGAAATGTATGCCAAGAACAAGCAAAAAGTCAGTGACAACCTCATTCCCAATATTAGAAGTCCAACAAAAACCCCTGGCTCAACAACCACAGTGTGTGTACAGAGGGCCTAGGTCAGACTTATGCATGACCTAGGATCTCTGCTTAAGTCTCTGAGTTCCCATGAGCCCTGCTGAATTGATTCTTTGCGGATGTTCTCCTGGTGCCCTTGACCCTCTGTCTCCTAAAATCTTTCCTCCCCTATTTTCTTGGAGTTTTCTGAACTCTACCTAATGTTTTAATTAGGTAGGTTGACAACGTTTGGGTCTCTAGGTCTGTTTCCATCAGCTTCTAGAAGAAGTCTTTTTGATAATATTTGGACTAGGCACAGTTCTATGAGCATAGCAGATTGTCATTAGAAATCATTTCACTGATTTTTGTTGGCAGTAGTGTTTTGTTCTATCCCACTTCTCTGAGCAATACAGCTTCTTGATCCTGGCTATCCAGGCGGTATAGGGTATCATCACCCTCTCCTAGCTTTTCCCCAAGTTAGACCAGTCATTGCTTAGCCATTCCTTCAAGCTCTGAGCCATCATCCCCCAGCAGCATCTAAATATAAGAACACTGTATACTGTATTAGTCAAGGTTCTCCAGAAGAATTAATAAAATGAAGATCTCTCTCTCTCTCTCTCTCTCTCTCTCTCAATCTCTCTCTCTGTCTCAGTTGGTTTTTAGTATATGCCAGAATTCTGAAGAGGTGAACTCTAATACCAGTGAGAGAATGAACTTGCTAGTGAGATTAAGGACAAGCAGGAAATGAGCAAGATCTCTCTTTTTCCTTGCCCTTTATATAAACTGCCACCAGGAGGTGTGGCCCAAATTTAATCTGGATCTTCCTACCTCAAAAGATCTGGATGAGAGTCGGTCTATGCACTTCAAATGATTCAATTAAGAAACTTCCTTCAGAGATGTAGTTGGCACAAGGATTTTGGGTAATTCCAAATATAGTCAAATTGATAACAAAGAGTCATCACTGTACACTTAGATGATTCTTCTAGATGTTGGAAAATATTGACAGCTGTTTACTAACCCATTCTCAGACTAGAGAAAACTTCATTTTAAAAATGTTTGTGTGATTCCAGAGCATATTTTATATAACCATTTTCTTTCAAACAAATATTGTTTTTTTTAAACAAATACCATTTTGAGCCCAAAACAAATATCATTATTTTCGGTTTGTGTCCACCAAGTGGTAGAGATACTCTATTAAAAAAGTGAAGAAAATGCCTGCATATCTTAAAGATTTTCAGATATTAAGCTGCATTTTCTTCAGGCCTATGACTCTCAAAATGAGCTTGCTAGTTTTATGTCAGCATGACAGAAACTAGAGTCATCCAAGAGGAGGAAACCTCAACTGACAAAAATGGGTTCATATGATTGGGTTCTAGGCAGGCAAGACTGTATGGCATTTTTTCTTTTTTCAGAGATAATTTCATTAATCAAAGTTTTTTTTTTTTTTTTTTGGTTCTTTTTTTCGGAGCTGGGGACCGAACCCAGGGCCTTGCGCTTCTTAGGCAAGCGCTCTACCGCTGAGCTAAATCCCCAAGCCCTCAAAGTTTTAGATGATAAATAAACCTCCAAAAATAAAGGCTCTAAGACCAAAGGAAAGGTGTAATTTGATGCATAGTTTCAGTGAGAAAGCACCAAAGAGTGAACATAAATGAGGACATGGCTACTCCGAGGAATGGGTGAGAAGAACATTTACTGTGGACAGAGAGCACAGCCTAAGGCACCTGGCAGAGTTCAGACTGACCCAGGCAATAGGTTGAACCAGGCTATGGAGGGTGGGAGAGAAGACGAGAGGCTAGGAGTGAGGCAGAAAACCAAGAGATCATTAGTTTTGATCTGTTAAATAGGCATCTCAGTCCTTTGTCCTGAGTTTCTTTGATACCCAGCATTTTCGCCTTTTGCTCATGGTAGAGGGCAGTGTGATCTCCTCTTAAGAATTCCTCCTGGTAAAATTGGGCTTTCTTTGTTGTGGCCCTGAAAAGCTGAAATTATTACCAAGGACTAGAAAGAGAGGAATGCAGACTGGAGGATATCTGTGCTGCTCCTTGCCCAGGCCTCATGGGACTATGTGGGGTGAATGACGTGCAGGCAGCTTCAGAGAAATGTGTGTCACACAGCTCAGGTTGGGCAGAACACATTTCATAGGCACCCAGGATTGGCACATTTCGAAGAGTTTGAAGTCTTCAGTTTATTGCAAATCTGGTTGGACAATAGAGGCTAAAGGCAGAAGTTAAGGTTGACACAGGAGAGTACAGCCCATTATGAATAGAGCTACCCATGGGTAATTCATGGGTGTATAACAAAGTAAGGTGAGCAAACCATGGGGAGCAAGTCAGTACACTGCAATCCACTATGGATTCTGCATCAGCTTCTGCACCAGGTTCCTGCCTTAACTTTTTTTTTTAGATTTGATGTTCTATTAACTTGAAATGTAAGAGTAATAAATGTTTTTTTACCCAACTTGCTTTAGGTCATGGTATTTATCCCCACAGAAGAAGCTCTAACTAGGACAGACATATGGAAATCTTCTTTTCCCTATTTATATCTTATTAACAAATGTGATTTCCTGTCATTTTAGTTTACAATTGCATCAGGTTTACAGGGATATAGAGCATTCTCAGGTCCTGAAAGACCATTTTAACCCCATCTTTTTTTTTCTGAAAGATCATTTTAATAGAAACACTGACAGTGAACCTCTTAAAGTGATACAACAACTATACACATTGAGACAAAAAGTTTTAAATATTAAAAATCAGGGTTTTTTTTTTTCGTATTTTGGGATTGAATGTTGCACATAAGATAGAGTCAGTGGGAAGAACACATTCAGTGTTGTTTTCTGTGAGATACAATGGATTGCTTCCTTGAAAGAATTATTAGCAATCAGACTTCTTTATAAATATCATTTTTTGTTTTTATAAAGGTTGGGGTTCATGGATATTTGTTTTGCAGTCTTGAGGCTCCATTTTAAAATTACCAGAGGTAGAAGATGCTGAAAAAATATATATCAGATAATGTAAAGAAAATGTTGATTTTGCTTAGCATTTGTAGATGGACAGGTGAGGGCAGTTTTATGTGTGTGTTTGTTTCTATAAGTCTATTCATCTAATTAATAGCTTCCTAAAGAAGCAGAAGATATTGTATGCATTTTTAATTTGTGAGTTTCTACTTTAAAAAAAATCATATTCCACTGTTAATGCTCCATTTTAAATCTCTAATTTTTTCCAGGTTTGCCAATTGCATCACAGGTTTGTCTCTTGGGCTGGTTCTATACCTAGCCTCCGGCTTTTCTTGGCAGGTACCTTACAAGTAGCATTTCCAGTATCTTTGGGACTTCAACACAAGCTAGACTTCACTTTCACAGCTACACACAATGACCCCTTTGAGTCTCCATTCAGGGAAACCACTGACACAGGCCTGGCCAAACAGCTTTCAGGAGCTGGGGAGATTCCGCCTCCCTTTTCCTGTATCCTTAACTCTAAAGGCCAAATTTGCCATGTTCTGGTGTTTGATGGGGTCTGCTTTCTGTTATGGAATCTTTCCTTCACTATTCGCACTTTCCTTTAATTCATTTTTATAAGTTTAAAGCTTACCTTGGGCCAAAATTACAACTCTATTCATTCCACTTACTATCAGACTTTTCTTTCAACTTTTTACACCCTTGACCACAGGATGTAGTTCTGTCACACTTTGTGAAGCTTCTTTTCTCTTCCAGGTGTACATTTTGTATTTTTTTATTGCCCAGATTGATTCTTTTTGTTGTTCACCCCATCATATTAGTGACTACATAAGTATGGATACTGATAATAGGAAATACAGTAAATAATATATTTTCTTCAAATAATCTCTGCCTAGGTGGATAATCTGAAACCCTTGAATTTTATCATCAGGCAGATTTTTCAGACCAGAGCAAAAAGCAGTCATATTCTGCACCACAATATCACAAGGATGGTCTCGAGGCCATTTACTAATATTCTCCTCAGAAAGTTCTTTTGCTGAGTCCCACAGTTCAAATCACCCTTAGCTTCCTCCAGCCTCTTCCTAGGATGGGCTATTATGGCTCCCTTAATGCATTTAAAACCTCAAAACTCATACCTAGTGACACAGTTACTCCAAAAAGACACACCCCCTAATTTTCTAAAGTAACACCACTCCCGGATGAATAAGCACTCAAATATATGAGCCTAAGGAAGACATTTTTATTGAAATTCATCAGTGTCTCTTTCTGTTTCTCTCCTCTGTCTCTCTGTCTCTCTCCATATAGGTGTGTGTCTCTGTGTGTGTGTCTGTGTGTGTGTCTCTGTGTGTGGGACCGTGTGTGTGTGTCTGTGTGTGTGCATGTCTCTGTGTGTGTGTGCATGTCTGTGTGTGTGTTTGTGTGTATGTGGGTCCGTGTGTGTGTGTCTCTGTGTGTGTGTGTGTGTGTGTGTGTGCGCGCGTGTGTGTCAGTCTCTGTGTGTGTGCCTACATCCATGTATCTCTGTATATAAAAGTACATTTGTAGAATATAAAAATATTTACCTTTGGAGATATGCCAAGCATATCTTTATTTCAAGAAAAAGATACATTGATTGCAAATTTTACGTGCATTTTGTTAAGGTTTGCCCAGACATGACATGAATGAGTTTGTCAACTGAGAAACTTAGATCAGCTTGAGGAAGCCAAGAACGCACTTTCAAATATAGCAATCAAATTCTTTGGGTCTTCCTTCTTTTGGTATAATTAAGGAAATTGATTTGTTGTACTTAAGTGTTTACCAACAAAATATTTCCAATAAAAATATGGATGGAAAAACAACTGTTAGCAAAGAAAACAAAATAAAACAACAAAATAAACAGCTTTACTATAATGCCTTTTTTTTCCTGAAGATTCTGTTACGAAACTTCCCTATCAATTTAAAATCACAAATACCTTAAGATTAAAACAGTTTCATAAGCCAGATAAAGTATAAAGTAAATATTATCAGATGGAAGCTATAGCTGGAAACTAAAGAAGAAGAAAAAATCTCTGTTACAAAACCAGAAAACATAGCATTGTTCACTGTCCATACTCAGGCACAAATCAGCCAGCATTCTACGAAAGTTACTAGATTATCACAAGTCTGACTTGGTCCCAGTTGGCCCTGAAGTTTATAGATGCATCATGAATGAACATCTTCAGGTGTTTAGTTTATGAACAAAATCAAATGCTAAACAAAGAAGCCATCAAATATTAAAAGAACAAAAGAATAGGGAGGAGCATATAACTCGTTTTGAATCATTATCATGACATTGGAATATTTGATGAAAACGCATGTGAATTGTACCTTCTTGCCTAAATAGCTATGGGAATCTGGGAACAGGAAGGCCTGATCCTTCCTTTCTTTGACACAAAGCTTCTTCTATTACCATCTGTCTGTCCTCACCTACCAGTTTGTTTCATTCTGAGAAAAATGTCTCTGGGCAACTTTCTTCTCAGAAATCAAAGTTATGAAAATAAACTAGCATTATTCATGAACATTTCAACGGTCTGAAACAACATGTGCAAAATAAAAATAAAAATTGGAAAACCTCATCTCTGGAAAAGCACGGATTCATACTATGGTGGAAAAGAAAGAAAGAAAAAAAGTCAGCCAGCAACATAATTTGAAAAGTTTCCTCATTTGAAGTAGTGAGGTAGGCATACTTGCCTCTCAAGCCTGAGCTTGAGAGGATATAGCATTTTTTTTTTTTGTATAAAATAGTTTCTGGGGAAAAAATGTACACTTGCTACATAGTCCTTGTGGTTATCCTTGAAGCACAATAGGAAGGCAGTCAAGACACTCAGAAGGATCCATTTGAGTGAACTGAATGACTTTAAAGGAAATCAGAAAATGACCTCCAGAGAAGTAATCTTCATAGAGATATTTATATTTTAATATTGCTGGAAATTTTGCTGCTTATCAAAACCGGGAAGGAAAAGGGCTGGCTGAAGCTCAGTTTCTGTCTCTGGGGGAGAGTCTTCTTCCACAAACACTTGGTTTTTCATAAATTCTGACTTGGGGCAAGCTCCTTTATGGTTGTTTTATCAGTTTTCTTACTCCTGAGAGGAAGCTTAATGCTCTCTGAATAGTAATGGCTGCCAGCCCTGTCCTGGGGAGGCTTATGCTCTACTTCTTTCTCTTTAAGCTTCATTCCCAGCTACTACTATGTCTGTTTTACCTCACAACTGACCAGACACACCACATATACACAGAAAATAATTATCGCAAAGAATATTTATATTTACCTTTCCAAGTTGAAGAACAAATTACACTAAAAATTAATTGATTATTTTAATATAACATGAAAATAAAATAGCTCACCTACTCTTCTTTCCTCACTGGATATTATATGTTGTTCATGTAAATAAGTATGTTATCTAGAGACTAGAATATACAAATATAATGCACACCACAACTAGAAGAAATATGTACTCACAAAAACACAGTAACTGATTCTGGAAATGCCTTCATACAAGTAGCTAAAATTAACCCACTAAGAAGCACCATGGACACTTAAGATTTCCTGAGGTAGCACTAGCACATTCTTGGTTCCTGAGTAATACATTTTGAAAACAAGACTAAAATTATTGTAAAGCAGCCTGTGAGAGATAAAGCAGAGGAACAACATATTGCTTCCAAGCATTGTATACTTTGTAGAAGAAACTGTGTTGATAATTTAGTTTGCATTGTATTGCTCATGCATCATTGCTGTTAATTAAATATAAGAACTGTCCATTTCACAATCAGGAAGCTAGTTTCAGGGAACAGAGCTGACTTGATTAAGGTACAGACATTTTCTGGAAGTGGAATCTACAGTGCCTGGCTCTAAAACACATCTACACAGAGCTGCCCCTCATCCTGAGAGTGTTACTCATAGAGGAGACTTAAGGATGCTATGGTACTAAAAATGTGTTTCCATCTGGCAGGTTAATACTCAGTACATGAGTCATGGTATAAACCTTTGCCTCTTAGATTTTCCTTATGTTATTTTTCATATTTAGTTGATGTATTATTTATAAAATTTAGTTTCAATCTTCTTTATATCTGCCTCTCCCCTATTTCGGCCTCTGCTTTTCCTTTTTGTGTCTATGTGTGTCTCATTCAAATACACACACACACACACACACACACAAACACACACACATGCACACACACAAACACAAACATACATGCGCACACACACAAACCCACATATGTACACACACACACACACACACTCACACACACTCACACACACTCACATGCAGGCAAGCAGACAGACAGATACACACACCAACACACTCTCAGTTTCCTTACATTACCCATTTGTATTGTTGACTTTGGTTTGAAACTGAGTTGCTTGCTTTGTGTGATTGTTTTCAGGGAGAGATACACAACTTTGAAAAAATTATGAAAAAAATAAAAGCATGTAAAATTATTTTTATAAAAGAATGTCTTTTTCTTACTTTTAATATTCCTTAATATTCCTTCCTTTTATTTTATCTTTTTTTTAACACTCCAGATTTTATTCCCCTTCTGGTCTACCCTCCAACAGTTCCACATCCCATAATTCCTCCCTGCTCTCTGTTTCTACGAAGATGTCCCCACCCCTGCATCCCCGCCTCCACCAGATCTCTAAACTCCTAGGGGCCGCAAGTCTCTTGAGGGTTAGGTACATCTTCTCTTACTGAAGCCAGGCCTGCAGTCCTCTGCTGTATATGTGTTGGAGGCCTCCTATCAGCTTGTGTATGCTGCATGGTTAGTAGTCCAGGGTCTGAGAGATCTCAGGGGTCCAGGTTCATTGAGACTGCTGATTTTCATGGTTACCCTCCTCCTCAGCTTCTTCTAGCTTTTCCCTAATTCAACCACAGGGGTCAGCATCTTCTGTCCATTAGTTGGGTACAAATATCTACTCTGACTCTCTCAGTTGCTTTCTGGGTCTTTGATAGGAGAGTCATGAAAGGTCCCTTTTTGTGAGTGCTCCATAGTCTCAGTAATAGTGTCAGGCCTTGGGGTCTCCTTTTGAGATGAATTCCACTTTGGGCCTGTTGCTGGACCTTCTTTCCTCAGGTTCCTCTCCATTTCCATTCCTGCACTTCTTGCAGACAGGAACAATTATGGGTCAGAGTTTTGACTGTAGAATGGCAACCCCATCCCTCACCTGATGCCCTGATTTTCTGCTACAGGTGGGCTTTACAAGTTCCCTCTCCCCACTGTAGGGCATTTCATCTAAGGTCCCTACCTTTGAGTACTGAGAGTTTCTCATGTCCCAAGTCTCTAGTACATTCTGGAGTGCCCCTCACCCACCCCCATCCTCCTGGTTGCCTGTCCGAAGGTTGCCTGTTTCCATTCTTTCTGCTGTCGCTCAGGACTTCAGTCCTTTTCCCCCATCCAATACCAGGTCATGTTCCTCTCTGTCCCCCTCCTGTCCCTTTTCCCTTTCAAGTCCCTCCTCTACCGCTACCCCTTGTGATTGCTTTCTTCTCCTTCCCAAATGCGACTGAGTCATCCTCACTTGAACCCTTCAGATTGTTGACCTTTTTGAGTTCTGCATACTGTATCTTGGATATTCTGTACTTTTGAGGGGACTAATATCCTCTTATCGGTGAGTACATACGATGCATTTTAATAAATACAAGGCATGTATATTTCACAGTTTATTGTTTTAATCTGCCTTTTGCACTTTTCAGTTTATTTAGGATTAAACAACTCTGGTCTTGGACAGAACCACAAGGATGTAAGAACAATGGAATGACGCAGTAGATTCTAACCAGAAACTGAAATGAGCATAGAATGTAGCTTTGGGTTGATTTTGTTGTTGTTGTAAGTGTTGATGAAGACTCTAGTGGTCTCCATAGTTTGGAGCTTGAAATCATCTTTCATCATGGTTGTTTCTTTCTTCCTCCTTTCTTTCTTCTTTCCTCTATCTACTTTTGGCCTTACAGAGATCACATTTATAGTCAAGAGAAAAACTGTGCTGGTGTATATGGGAGTGATTTAATTATGTAAAGTAGGAAATGTTCTTAATATTGAGTCTTCTGGGCTTGAAACAATGTCATTAATCACAGTCTTGTAAAAGTTATCTCAGCTTCTTAAAAAAAAATCTCTCCTACTTTTTTCCTCACATAAAACCTAATCCTTGTTTCCACCAACTGTATTCAGCAGGTAAAAACTAAGAACTCTGGAAACCTTGGCATTACCTCTGTAATGGGCCAATTAGAGAAGGTGTCTCCTCCATATTACAAAGATTTGTCTGAGGGAGCCACTACTTTGTTAAAGCTGTTTTGTGGACATCTTCATAATTAATGGAAAAATCATTAGGAATTCAGTCTTTATTAACCCCTATAGCTGCAGGGGCCCATTTCATCTTAATTGCATTCATTTGGCACTGGCAGTATTATACAGCATAATCACTAATAAATGATCTTTTAATTTGTACCAATCAACGGAGCTTGCTTTCATGCCAATATTCCTGTTTCTTTGATGTTGACCTGTCTTGATTTTTGATCATTTGGGCTTAAGATGATTTACTGGAAAATCAATATCAATACCAGAACTGCTTGTATTCATATGTCTGTGGTTAGGTTCTATTTGAGTGTATTTTGATTGAAATAAGTAGTGCTTGATTACCCATTCAGATGAGGGGGGGAAGTGTCATCAAGTTGGGAAATCTGGTACTGCATTCTCATTCAAAGGAAACTAATTAGAAACTGTAGGGAAACTGAAGATTCAGGAGTGCAGGAGTGGTAACACTTCAGATGCCACTAATTAAGCAACTTTGTCCACCATTTCCTAAAGGCCTTCAGCAATAGCATAATATGCTATTACCCATTAGCAAGGCCAATGGGGGCTTTGGTTCCCCTTGTTAATGGGAAACCCCGAGACAGTTTCTCTCATTATCCCCTTGTCAGCACTGTCTCTGCAGTGTAAAGTGGTCGCCATTGTTCCATGGGTCAGCTAACCAGAAACCAAGCTAGTGTAAAGAAACATTCTGCGGTTAATTGAAAAGGACTGAAAAATCCCCCTATCATCCAGTCACCTCTCTTTATTTGTGCAACAATGGAACATATATGGACTTGTGAGGGAAAAGAAAGTTCAGGCAATGACATTGAAATTTTCCTGACTAATACAACTACAAAGAAGCCTTTGAAGATAATTCTAGGCAAAAAAAAATCTACTTAGTATTTTTTTCTTCTTTTTTTAGGATGATGACAGCAAGGCATAAGTCAGTGTAAAATATTGCAGTTAGTGTTCTGAAGAGTACTTCTGTGATATGATTCCCTTCACAAGAAGAACTCAAATGTATTCCTGGGGAACTGCTGAACTCATTAGCCTAATGAGCACATGTCATGAAACTTGGAACGTCACAAAGAAAATAAAAGTAGCCATGTGCCATGATCTGCATAGGTTTCTTGAACTCTTAAATGGAGTTTAGTATAAAGTACATCTCACTTGAACTAAATTAAAACCTGGAAATATAGATTACTAGAGCTGAAGCAGATATTTATACCACAAGGAAATAAGTTTTAAATAAAAGATTGTAATGATTTCTATGTTTGAAAGATTTTAAAGTATAATTAAAATACAATGCTCAAATTACATGATAAAGAAAATGGGAAATTATACAAACATATTTTAATGACAAATGATCTCTATTTGTATATGTAGAAGATGCTTTGTTTTCGTTGTTTTGTTTCTGTTGTCTTCATGTGATTTTGTTATGATCTTCAGGTAGATGTCCAATGTTGTTCATTGCATAGGACCATTACAACTGAGCTGCTATTGTTCATTCAATAGTTTCTTAAATCACCATTTATTGCCAACTTCTTGGTTTTAGGTAGTGTGCCAGGCACTGAAGATACAATACAAATTGGACATGGTACTTGACCTTGAGAAACTCATGATGTAATAGAGATGTGAACTTAATATTATCATTATTCTACAGTATAGTTACAAAACCAAACTCAACACACCAAATGCTATGTAATCAATGAGTCTATAGAGGGAATAAAAATGACAAAGGTATGTAATAGATGTTGTTCTGAGCCTAGGTGGGGAAGGCAGAGAAGTAGGACAGTGATGGTCTAGCTGAAGTTCATTGACATGAGCTCAGCCACTGCCATAGTTGGTTTTTCATCAATAATCAGCACTTCCAAATACAGTAGAAAAAATTGGTAGCATTGTTAAAAGGATCTGAAGAAAAAACAGGTTACTACAGTACTGTGGAAGGATCCGTTCAGATGTTCAATATAGATATTCAACAGATGGGAAAGAAAATAGACCAGATTGAATAAAACAGATAAAGAGCATATCCCCAATGTGCAAACATGTTGATGGTGTAACAATAGAGCTGACTGGATAGGTATTACCAAATTAAAAGTCAGTCCATTTTAATGTTGAAACTTATTGTAATATAAGCTTGATTTGATTATTCCAAGGTGCTTAGGCTATCTAAACTTCTTGACTTCATCTAATCTGGTTAGATTCTTTAGATATAAATTTCTCTATCTAAGGCCTTATTGTCTAAATTTCTTGATTTAGTAGCTGTTTGTTTGTTTGTTTGTTTTGTCATTGTCTAAGATAGGGTCTTATTGCTGTGAACAGACACTATGACCTATGTAAGTTTTATAAAGGACAACATTTAGTTGGGGCTGGTTTACAGGTTCAGAGGTTCAGTCCATTATCAACAAGGAGGAAGCATGGCAGCATTGCAGCGTCCAGGCAGGCATGGTACAGGAGAAGCTGAGTTCTACATCTTCACCCAAAGGAAACCAGGAACAGACTGAGCATCCCCAGGCAGCTAGGAGGTGGGTCTCCTAGTCCAGCCTCACAGTGACACACTACCTCCAACAAGGCCAAACCTTCTACTAGTGCCATTCCCTGGGCCAAGCATTTGCAAACCATCACAGTCATTAGTGAAAATGTTATTTAAGTTAACATTTTTAAACTGTTGTCTCGCTTCATGAGACTTCAGTAGATATCTAATCTCCATTAACTGCAAAATAGAGAGGGCATAGATACATAAGGCTTAAAAAGAACAATTTAGACAAAAATTTGTAGGCTTCTACATTTCTACTGCAATGCTTCCTTAGTGCCCTTAGTAAGCCCAAGGGTAATCTCTAAGACTCCCAAGAATGGCTAAATGTTAACACATATTGGCCTCTAAAACTTATTTTGCTTATTTGAGAGTTCATGGCAAAGTCTTCACTGTGTTTTCATGAAAAGATGACAACCTTTGATATGAATGCTGGCTGCTAAAGTTTGATGTTTGTATCTCACCAAGATCTTAGGTTGAAACTCCTAAGGTGAGTATGGTAGTTGGGGCCTTTGGGGCAATGATTAAGTGATAAAGATAAATTTCTCATAAGTGGGATTACTGGACTAGCAGAATGACTCAGTGAGTAAAGGTGCTCTTGACATCTGTTAATGCAAGAAAACACAATGAAATGCATGCTGTCCCCCGAAGCCATATAAAAGCAGAAAGACAACTGTTTCCACATAGTCATACTCTAATAGACATGTGCATCCTGACATACTCATACTAGTCACATACATCCACCAACAAGAGAGCAAATGCATTTTAAACACAATAATGAGGATTATTGCCTTTGCAAAAGAGGTCGTATCATGGTGACCGTCCCCTTTTACAATGTCAAGTCACAGGAAGGAGCCACATATGATCAGCTAACCCTCAGTCATTAAATTTAGCAGCAGTTTTACTTTGAATTTCTGAGCCTTCACAACTGCCAGAATACATTTTTTGTATGGTTAAATGTTATCTGAGCTGTGAAATTTTGTTTAAATAACCAATGGAAATTTCGAAGTAGATTATCAAAGTAAGTAGTACTTTACTGTTTCTCAATTTTACATATATAATGACTTAGTTACGTGTGGTCCACAAACTCTGCATTGAGATAGATGTTTTATTTAAATTAAGGAAATGTGAGTTGGTGTAGGTACCAGGTACTAGACAGACAATAAAAATGGCAAGGAATGATGTGAACATATGCAACATTTAGTGAAATATTCTCTCCAAGGATATACACTTGTTTTGCTGTGGTCATTTCAAATCAGTGCAAAATGTTTGATCCAATATTTTTCCTTTGGAATGTTCTCAACTCTTTCACTATTGCTAGAACAAGTGATGTTCATATATGCTCTACATTTTTCTTTAAAAAGGTATGCATGTCCTCCTGGTCCAGTCTTCTTGAGACACTGAACACAGTAGCCTATGTAGACATTAGCCATGCCATTAGGAATAGGGAGGGGAGGGGGATTTAGGAAGGAAAATTGGGAGAGACAGCTAAAACTAAGAGAAATTTGAGAATTTTTATGAAAACCTAATACAAAACAAATGTGCTAAAATATATATGTATATGAAGGCAATCTGAAAAAACTGCCAATTCATGGGGAAGCTAGATTTTCATCTGTCCATCTCTTAAAAAAGCTTCCTATTCAGAGACTGGACTACATATACATGTACATATAAAATTGTGTTGTTGGCCAAAGGCATTCCCTGGAAATCCTCAAATAACCCAAGCTGTTGCCAGACTATGAGGATGCTGAGTACAAACTGAAACAAGACCACATTGCTAAGGACAACACCTACAAAACTCATTGAACATGAAGAGATGTAGCTAGTGCCTATATACAGCCTTCAACCCTATGTTCCAGTGTCTTTTGTGTAGGAAGGTACTCTTCATGCTCTCAGAAGACAAAATTAAACACCCTGCCAGCCACAAACCCTTTATCTATAATCTGTACTACCTAAAAATATGGTGGCACAAAGATTATGGGAATAACCAACCAATATTTGATTTGAATTAAGGCAGATAACTGGCTGACCAATAAACTGACACTTGATAGTCTGAAGACATAGGTTAAAATCAAATAATACTGGTTTAAAAGAAGAAAAAGAAAAAAGGTAGCGGTAAAATGTCTCCTAACGACAAACCATTATACTCATAGATCAGTGCACTGTTCAATCATCTTCAGAGAAGTCTCTTCCTGTAACAGTTGGAAACAAAATATACAGACTCAGAGCCAGATATTACACAGACAGTGAGAAACCTTGGAATATTTAGCCCTAAATGAAATGTCTCCACTAAATCAGTGCTCTCAGAGTCCAGAGAACCCCAAGGAAGAAAAAGCAGAAAGAGTATAAGAGCAGAGGAGATGAAAGACACCAAGAAAACACAAGTCTTTTATCATGAACAAAGCTCATATGAATACATAGAGATTGAAACAACAAACACAGGTCCTATAAGGCCCTCTGTGTTTATATCATGGCTTACAGTTTAGTGATAATGTGTTAGTAAGTGAGAGTTGGTCTATGATTCTTGTGCCTTCTCTTGGGCTCTTTTCCTTCTGTTGGTTTATCATGTCCAACTTTGATGTAGTAATTTATTCTAGTCTTATTATATTTTATATTGTTATGTTTTCAAAAATTAGTGAATATCTATTTATTAGAAAAAAGGATAACAACTGAACTGTTATTTAAACTTGGTTAAAAGGGGAATATTAATTTTCTTCAATGACATGACCTTGAGTATATCAATCACTTCAGGCCATGCCTCAAGTTCATGAGTAGTTGACCAACATACACTGAATGCCAGGGAAGTGTTGTTCTATTTTGTTTTGTTTGTGTGTGTGTGTATGTGTGTGTGTGTGTGTGTGTGTGTGTGTGTGTGTGTGTGTGTTTTATTTTATTACTGTTTTTGTTTTAGTTATTTATTTTAGTATTCTTTTGGGGTGAAGTGTCATTTTGTTTTCTTGGTTTGGTAGGGTGGTATGTTGCTGGGTTTTTGCTGGGGTTTTGAGAAAGAACTTAAAGTTTGGTAGTTAGGAAGTGGAGGGTATCTGGCAGGGCTTGGGGGAGCTGAAAATAAGATCCAAATATATTTAAATGTAAAATTGTTTTAAATAATAAAGAGGCAGTAAAAACAAAAAAGTGTTAAATACATGAAGTAAATTTAAGAGGACATTCTCCTTTTGTAGACTTCAGTTTTCTGTGTTTAAGTTTTCCTGCTAACTTCAGTTCTTCAACCTTGCCTCATTTTCAAGTTCAGAAATAGCTCATCTGCAATTTCTTTCATTTGGCATAGTCTCCAAAGAGCCCCATTTACTCAGGGTCTCATATTCTGAGGCCTATGCTCCAATTACCTAGATACATTTGTCTTTGAAGTCACTTTGTAAAGCTCTATGAAAAAGTTAACCTGTAGTTTTGAGATTGTATCTAAAATATATTTTGAATATTCTTTCATTTTAGTAACAAAATCAAGACTTTGCTATTTTAAGTTATGCTTTTCAGTGTTCTTTTTAAAAGCGTGATTCAAAATTTTGCTGTTAATTGAGATTCATTATTTTCTTAAATTTAATAAGTTATAACAGTATTTTAAAAATATGGTCCTACATGTGCAATAAAGTTCTTTAATATATTTCTGTTAGTAAAACAAGTTTTGTGATCACTATGCTTGAAAAAAAATGTTGGTACACCAAGAATTCAAGGTTTGTAGAATTTCATAAAGCATTATTCATATCCCTTTAGCAAAATCCTATTTGTAATAATTCTGCTATTGAAAACACAGTAGCCACAAAAATGTCAAGTAATCTGGAAACTAGAACAGTGGTTCGTCTGTTAAGGAACATTAACTGCTTTTGCAGAGAACCCAGGTGTCATTCAGACTATGCATATCATGGCCCACAGCTTCTCTTACTCCAGTGCTAGGAGATACAGTGCTTTCTTCTGAACTCCATTGGTACCAGGTACA
Organism: Rattus norvegicus; assembly: GCF_021556685.1. NCBI lineage: Eukaryota > Metazoa > Chordata > Mammalia > Rodentia > Muridae > Rattus > Rattus norvegicus. The sequence continues at coordinate 42,021,064 of NC_141538.1, read as the reverse complement.
CATGTAGTGCTCAGAAATGCAGGCAGCCAGAATACTCATACTCATGAAAATAACATTTAACTAATCAGTAAGACTACAGACCTCTAAAAATATATCTCTGTATGATTACAAAACTATATACCTCATCTCTTTGGATTCTTAGAATTCTTGTTAACTATGTAGAATTATTTAACAGCCACTAAACAATAGCAAAAATAACAATAAAATCATGGTTATCAATTTGGGGTAAGAGGAGACTTATATATGTTCACATGTAATAATTCTGACCTGTCATTTTTTCATGCAGAATGAAAATATATTTTCTTTTTTCTTATATTTTATTTATAATTGTTTTGTTATGTCATTTTTTAGCAAACATTCTAGCTCACAAAAGAGTTAGTTAAATGCATCCAGAACTGTCAATCACCTTTAGAATGAAACAGAGTATGAGTCACTGGAAGCAATGCAAAACCACCTCATCTTCTTGGACAGAGCTATTCACTTAATTACTTATTTGCCCTCTGCTTGGCCATTGGAAAAAAATCACCTTTCTAGGACATTTCTTTGCAAAAAAAGTGTGTGATTTGATCTTTCTTTCATGACCTGGGCATGCCATCCCAATATGAGAAGAAGCAATAAATTGAAGTCAGATACTTATTGGAATGAAACTCCCATTTTAAGAAGAAATTCAGATCTATTTAGCTTGACCTTGGAACTTGAATTAAATCTATAGACACTCAACTTTCTCTAGGGAAGTGTAAGGTTTATATGAGTCTGAGTGCATTAAAGCTAGTGTAGTTCTGATCTATGTACTAAGTTGGTTAATTTTTCATTTAAAGGACAAAGGGTTTCACTGGAACTAATTTAACTGACTTAATTTGTGATATTCACATACTAGTTTAGATCCTAAGCCAGGAGAGGATTTATAATAAAGTCGATTAATATATCATTAAAAAAAACATAATATGCTCACTGATAGATGTTTTGACGGTAGCCACTGCTGCCTATGGCTGGGGAATTCTGACATGTTCATTTGTGCCTCTGCTCCTAACCAACTGGATGACCTGATATGAACTTCAGATGCACTCTCTGAATTATAATGATTCCCTCTTTCACCTTTCTCAGAGGAGTGTACTGAGAATTAACGAGTTAATCACCATAAAGTACATGAAAAGACCAGTTAAGGCAATATGTTAGGGGTTTCACAATATAGAAATATTTGCTTTCATTTAAAAAATACCTCACTGTTGTGATGCTCACATTATCCTAAGTGTGAAGATAACATGCATGATTTGTTATCATCTGTAAATATATAAGAATTTTAGGATTCATAAATAAAAAAAGGGAAACCCTCCAATATTTTCCGCAGAATGTTCTTGTCCTTTAACTGTTCAGAGCTTCTGAACAGACTGTCAGAATTTCCTTGATTAACTTCATTTCTCTCATACTGATGCTTTCAATTCAATAATTAATTTCATTTTTATAACTTTTACAATACATTGTGATTATTCTTTCTTTTTGTTAGCTTATATTGTATGTTTGTCATAGACTATGTAACTGTTTGTTTTGTGTTCCGACAATGTATGTATGGCCAGACCACTGGAATATTCAGTAAATTGTTTGTCCATTATACACAAATAGTAAGAGAGCTTCAAGTGAAACTCTTCAGCTATTGCCTCAGTTTCACATCGCTCTTTAATGAAAAACTGTTTTGCACAAGATAGAATACAAGCAACGTTTTCTTCTACTGATAGTTACAGATTTATAACCATTAGTATTACTTCTTTCTTGAAATACTTGAAGGTCTTGTCATACATATCTTTTGCTTGTTTTTTTACAGTTACCCAATGATATTTTATGTTATTTATGACTATGGTGAAGTGTGCTGTTTCCTTTGAGACACAACCTGGCTCAGACGGTTTATTGTTTGTATAAAGAAAGGCTACTGATTTGTTTGTGGTAATTTTATATCCAGCCACTTTGCTGACGTGTTTATCAACTGTACAGTTTCTCTGGTAATATTTTGGGGATTATTTATGTATACTATCATATCATCTGCAAATAGTGATACCTTGAATTTTTCTTTGCCAATCTGTATCTCTTTGTTCTCCTTTTGCTGTCTTATTGCTCTACCTAGAACTTTGAGAACTATATTGAATAGTTATGGGGAGAGTGGGCAGCCTTGTCTTATCCCTTATTTAGTGGTATTACTTCAAGTATCCCTCCATTAAATTTGATATTGGCTGTTGGTTTGCTGTGTACTGCTTTTATTATGTTTAGGTATCGTCCTTGAATTCTAGTTTCTCCAATAATTTTCACATGAAGGGGGTTGTATTTTGTCAAATGCTTTTTCATCATCTAATGAGATGATCATGTAATGTTTTTCCTTGAATTTGTTGATATAATGGATTATGTTAATGGATTTTCCTATATTGAACCAACTTGGCATCCCTTGTATGTAGCCTATTTGATAATGGTGAATGATGGTTTGGATGTCAGAATTGTATTGAATATTTTTTCATTGAGTGGGGAAGGATCAGGTATGGGAGGAAATGGGGAAGATGTACAGAATTTGAACAGAGGTATGAACCAATGGGGGATGGAGAACTGGGGATAGTCACCATAAAGTCCCAGATGCCAGGAAAGCAAGAGGCTCACCAAACTCAGTGGGGATAACATTAGCTGAAATACCTAACTAAAGTGATAGAGAACTTGTACATACCATATCCAGAAGCTAGGCATGGGCCCTGGTTGAGGGATGAGGCCACCCACCCATCTTAAATATTCTTACCTAGAATTGTTCTTGTCTAAAGGAAATACAGAGACAAAGAGTGGAGAGGAGACAGAAGGAAAGGCCATCCAGAGACTTCCCCACCTGGGGATTCATCCCATAAGCAGCCACCAAACTCAGACACTATTGTTGATGCCAAAAAGTGCTTGCTGACAGGAGCCTGATATAACCATCTTCTGAGAGGCTATGCCAGATGCTGACCATTACAGATGTGGATGCTTGCAGCAAACCATTGGACAGGACATAGGGACTCCAATGGAAGAGTTAGGGAAAAGACTGAAGGAGCTGAAGGGGTTTGCAACCCCATAGGAAGAACAACAATATTAACCAACCAGACCCCCAGAGCTCCAAGAAACTAAACCACCAACGAAGGAGTACACATGGAGGAACCCATGGCTCCAGCTGCACATGTAGCAGAGAATGACCTTATCTGGCATCCGTGAGAGTGGAGGCCCTTGATCCTATGAAGGCTCAATACCTAGGGTCGGGAAATGATAGGACGGTGAGGAATGAGTGGGTGGGTGGGTAAGGGAGCACTCTCATAGAATCAGGGTGAAGGGGATGGGATAGGAAGTTTGAGGAGAGGAAACTGGGAAATGGAATAACATTTGAAATGTAAATAAATAAAATAACCAATAGTATAAGATGAACGAACATAAGAAAAAAAAAACTAACACTCATGAATTTCTTCTCTTAAAGTCTCTGGAAATTTTCCTAGTATTAGGTACTGCAGAAGACAATATCAATAAATGTCTGAGAATAAAATATTCTGCCTGTTGTGATGGCGCACGCTGGTAGGATTTGCTGAAGGAGGCAGAGGCAGAAGGATCATGAGAATATAATATTCCTTCTTCTTTCTAGTTATCTAGGCTTAGATTTATCAAGTGGATACATGGAGAACAAATTTTCTTCATGTTAGTCATGCATTTAGTTATAAGCTTGCAGGACAGATTATAGTGAGTGTTTGCCATGTACGAATGTAAGAAACAGAGAACAGTCGATAGCAGATAAAATAATGAATAGGATGAATATAATTGATGAGCATTATGAGCACGTATGAAAACTATGTAACAAAACCTATGACATGTATAATTAAGACATGAAAATACAATTCTTTGTCTGGATTTCATTTTCACAACCATCACAAAGTTTAATATTGTTAAGAGGGAAATAAAATGTACTTCAAGCTTATTCCAAAATAAGAGTCACAAGTCCTTTATAAGCTGTTGGGATTTGACTTTAAAAATGCATTCCCAACATAAATTTATTAAATATTTTTACATAAACTTGACCTGTACACTCTTTTAGTTTCTTTGGATTTGTGATCATATCAACGTTATTATTTCTGGTGTATATTGCCTTGTGTTTCAAGCATGAAGAATTGGTTTATCAATTTTATTTGATTTGCTCCTTTCAATAGAGAGTTTGCTTTTGATCTACTTCATGATGTCAACTTTTTCTTATTGTTGCCAACTTATCTTTTTGATTCACACCCTATCTGCTCTCAGTTTCATTTCTCTGATTCTCTACTATTGTATCAACCCTAATATCCCATAACTCTAATACCCCATGCTTTCCTCTAAAACTGAATTCTTGTCCATTGAATATTCATATAGTATCATATGTATATGGAGCATTCATAGAATAGTCATAGAATAGAGAGATAATAATCTCTATTCTCCAATTTAGTTTTAGGTTGTCTTTTATATTTTATATTTATTTTTATAGTGTTCTTATGAGACTGCCTTTTCAAATTTCCAAGCTGTGGAATATAAATTTACAATACCAATATTAATTTCTTATTTTATCCTGTGACTACATGTCATTATGGAATTCAGTTACTTTTAATTTTATATTTTAATTTTTATTTTTACTGTAACCTAATAATAGATAATTTCCAAATATGGTCAAGGGGTTTCTAAAGCAAGCATCTATTATATAGTTTTCTCTATACAAACACATATTTTCAACGTTCAGCTTTTTTCAGGTTACTGAATTGATAAGGCACCTAAAGCATGTTCTTGTAGTTTTTGAGGTGTTAGGCATTTTTGTCCTATGAATTTTGATGATTTGTCCTTGGACACTCCATTGTCCCAGGTGTTCTTCTATTATTCTTGCAAAAGTGAGTTTTATGATACATTCTATATTTATATCAGCTGGTTTTGAACATGAGAATACGGATTACCCACACACGCCTATTTCATTTCCATTTGTCTTCCTTCTTTTCCTCTTCTGTTTAGTGTTTTTAATTAGTTTCAACCCATGGAAACTGCCTATTAGATGTATGTTCTTCATACTGCACAAACTGGATTTATATTATATTGCCCAGTATTATAGCTTTGTAGAGGTAAGTACAGGTAATTCCTATTTCACCATAACACATGACTTGCCTTAGTTTAATATTTTGTGAGGCAAACTTTATTGTCAGTTTTGTAAATATCACTTAATTCTCTTAATAATTAAAAGATCTGTGAACTAATTATAGTCCATATTAACACTTTGAAGAAAGTATATGAAATTCACATGCTTGATACTGGTATTTTTATTATCAAATGACTAACAAAAAGACTGAAGCATCTTCAATAATATTACTTTTTTTAAATATGTATAATCATATTCATATCCTCCTCTGACAACCTTAGTAAAGTTAAATTGTTTTATTCAGTTTAACCTCTCTGACCATCTCCTATTTTGAGTTAGTTTTATTATTTTAAAGTTTCGAGATTACCACTTACATCCAATTCGTAAATTCTAATAGATGTTTCCTACCACATGCTTCCTCATTTCCAGGTTATGTGTTTTGATTTATGGCTTGATATTATCATCTAATAGTTCTTTACAAAATGCCTCTGGGTTCCTTTGCTTTTAGAGTCTGCAGGTTGTGTAACATTTTTTCAATGGGTTTCAGGCATCTGTTACAATTTACAAGCCATAAACTTTTTGTACCATTAAAAACTTTTCTTTTCTGTTTTCCATAAAAATTTATTCATTGTTTTAGAAAAATTAAGGTGTCTTGAACACTTTTGGTTGCTGCTTTTATCAGTTAACATTTTGGGTCACTCTCTCATAGGAATTTCCTTTGTAGGAGTGTATTACAGTTCTTGAAGTATATATGTGTCATATGAGAGTCTCAATAAATTCTAATGAGTTAATTAATAAACAAAGAGACTTGAGTTTGGTTATACTGATGTGTGCCCATTTTTCAGAAATCACATATGATATTAGGAAATTTCCAATATATCATTTTCTTTCATCTTGTAATTTTCTTCTATCACAGCTTTTATAGTTACTCTTTTTCAATAAAATCGTCTACCCAGGAACATGAACATATAAATATTATATATATACATATATATATATATTTGATTCTTGTTTCTTTTGGTCTTTTATAGTCTATTTTATATGATTATTTCCACATCTGAACTACATGATACTGACTTCTTAAACTTCTGCCTATTCTGGTTCTTCAAGCTTGATTTTTTTACACTTAATTTGTGAAATGGGTTCATTTCACTGGTTTCCCAACTTCCTAATTCTGTGCCGTTTTAATGCAGTTACTCATGTTGTGATAAATCCCAATATAAAATCGCTTGCATTTCTACTTTATTACTGTAATTTTGCTACTGTTATGAATCATAATGCAAATAGCTGTGGTTTTCAGTGGTCCTAGATGATTCCTGTGAAAGGTTCATTTGACACCAGAGTGGTCATGACCTGTGGGTAGAAAACCACTGGTTTATTGTTTGACTTCATTGCTCTTCTAAGCTTTTGCAGTTTGTGTTTAGAAGTCTAATGTATTATTGATTTGTTCAACTGTTATGTGTATATTAACTTTCTTTCAGTATTAGTGTCTTAATTTAGGTTTTGCTTTGGAGTGTGTGTCTGTGTGGATGACTGTATTTGGTCATGCATGTCTATGTGGAGGGCAGAGGAAGCGTTTGGCTTTTTATTCTATCTTGTTACTTTAAGACTATCTCTGACTAAACCAGAAGATTGCAGGCTTGAGATAGGTTGACTGACCAGTGAACTTCTAAATCTCCCACTCTTTGCTACTCCAACACTGGGCTTAATGGCATGAGTAGCGTGCTGACGTTTTTTTAGAGCTTTAGTGGTAGGGTTCAAATTCAAGTCATCACCCTTTCACAGAAAGCACACTTACTAAGCAATTTCTCTAGCATTATGATTTTTTTCTTAAAAATTCATTAGGATAAGGATAAATGATGCTCTGTCCTTTAAATTTACTTTTTCAAATTAAACTTTATTATTAAGAACTTATAAAATGAAAAGATGATCCAGAAGCATAATTAACCAGGTCAAGAACTGGTTAATTTTTTTTTCAATGCTGTTTCTCATCCTGCTGATAATGTGCTCACAGGGTTACTCCTCAGATTCTTCTGTTACATTAGTTCATTTTGAAGTATATCTCCATCCAAGCCTGTTGATGTGTCCAAGTGTCCCAGGAGCACTATGGGAGAGAAGCAAATAGGGTGTTTGGTTAGCACTTGTGTGCAAACACACGTGTATCAGTATATAGCACTTCACAGTCTCTGCTTTATGTTCTTTGCCAATACCTAGTGCTACAGGAAACTAAAGAAGTCACAAATTTATCATTCATGTTTATAACTTGTATATACTTTTGGTTTCTATATGTTTAATTTATTTGATACATTTTGAATGTGTAACATGTACAAAGTTCTACAGACTGTAGTATACAATAGAGTGCATCCAAAAGTTTTGTAATTAGTGGAATCTAATATTATCTGAGGCCCTTTTGACCCATGTTGTTTTATTGGTTTTTTTTTCACTTTACATCTGTTCACTACCCCCTCCCAGTCTTTCCTCCATCCTACCCAACCACTATCTTTTAAGTAAGTGCCCCAAACCCCTATCCCCCAACCCAGTCACATCAACTCTCTTCAAGGTAAGGCACATCTTCTCTCACTGATTCCAGACAAGGCAGCGCAGCTTGAAGACAGGCAAAAGCTTTTGGGATGGTTCCTGCTCCAGTTATTTGGGACCCACATAAGGACCAAGAAGCACATCTGCTACATATGTTCAGGGTGACGTAGGTTGAGTCAAGGATGCTCTTTAGTTGGTGGTTCAGATCTAAGAGACCCAATTTTCCAGGCTTGTTAACTCTGTTCACCTTCCTTATCCCCTCTGGACTAGCTAGCAATCCTTCCCCTTATTCTTGCACAGAAGTCTCTAAGCTCCATGCATTGTTTAGCTGTGGGTGTCTGCATCTATCTATCTGAGTCAACTGCTGGGTGGAGCCTCTCAGAGGTTGGCCATGCTAGACTCCTGTCTGCAAGCATAACAGAGTATCATTAATAGTGCAGGGATTGACGCTTTCTCATAGGACGGGTCTTAAATTGGGCTGGTTATTGGTCGCCTATTCCCTCAGTCTCTGCTCTGTTGCTTCTCCAGTATTTCTTGTAGATAGAATAAATTTGCAGTCAACAATTTTATAAGTGGGTTGTTTGGACCTATGTTTTAAAGGTTTTCTTATAAATTTTTAAGTTTAAAAATTTACTTAAATTCACCATGCCTCTGATTTCTGAGAAATTTAGGCAAGACAGTTCACAACTTAAAATTTCTTTATAATACCAAATAGTTTTATTCTGAAAAGGTGACTGATTTGTTCACAAAAGAAATCATAAAGAAGGTCTTTTATTGACTATACATGGACTGACCCTGGACTCTGACCCCATAGGTAGCAATGAATATCCTAGTAAGAGCACCAGTGGAAGGGGAAGCCCTGGGTCCTGCTAAGACTGAACCCCCAGTGAACTAGTCTATGGGGGGAGGGCGGAAATGGGGGGAGGGTTGGGAGGGGAACACCCATAAGGAAGGGGAGGGGGAAGGGGGATGTTTGCCCGGAAACCGGGAAAGGGAATAACACTCGAAATGTATATAAGAAATACTCAAGTTAATAAAAAAAAAAGAAGGTCTTTTATTTACATTTTTAAGATATTTTGTGCTCACAATAGACATAGGTGTGTTTCCTTCCAGCTGCTAGCTTTTGATGTGTCTTGGGACATGTCACAGAAAGTATCGGTAGAAAAAAATAGCTTTGTTAAATTTTAAAGTGAGCCCTTTGTTTTTTCTCCATATACATTTATCATCGTATATTCTGCCATATGGAAAGGCTGAAATAAAAGTCAGCAACTGTGCTTTTAAATTGAGTCCCAAATCTTTATTAACATGAACAGTAGTGCCTTAAGCCTCAGAAATGTAACATGCTACCAAATAAATGCAGTGACTTGGAATTCTTTGCTTCTAACACTAATACCGTGCTACACTCAAAACTGTTTTACTATATTTTGTATGCGATTGAAAAGTGCATAGATTTCTAAAATTCATAAAAATGCAACTAATAAAAGTCATGAATTTTTCTTGTATGGAAAGATACCAGAGAAAGAAATGAAATATGTAAACCCCATAGCTTGATGAGAATCTTTAAAGGAAAGCAAAGAGATTGTGATAGGTCACTGTCTCTCACACAAGCATTTAGTGCATCGTAATCTGCCAGCACTGTCAGATTTGATTGAAAGATAATGCAAGAATTTTTTCTTTCCACAATTTATAGCATGTATCCATTAGGAATAATTATAGTTGCATGATTTTTCTAGCTGTTATCTCTACAAGTGTTACTAATGGTTTTATCAATTACTCCCTGTCCAATAACTGCATGGTTGTAACCTAATTTAAAGACACTCTATCACCAGGCTGATTTGTGGAGTAGTAAATGACAGCATTTGAGACACCAGCCAAATGACTCACTTCAGTGACTTAGTTAGTCTCTAATAATTAACAATTAGTAAGTACCTAGAAAGGCTCAAGAGACTGTAGCTCTCACAATTCTCTTTCTTATCTAAATACAAAAAGTTAGAAAGACCTTGGTGATTCAAATTAATAAAACTGATACCTCTATGGATTTAGAGAGCATGTATAGATATGTGTGCATGTATATAATATGTGTGAGTATGTATGCGTGTATGTGCATGCATGTATATATGTATGTAATGAGCTGTCAATAACTCATCTTTAATGTTAAACAAATTGGAATATGGTAATCTCTGTTTATATACCTATGTCTTATAGAAATAAATAAGAATGCAAAGACCCTCCTTTTATAAACCTTCACAATCGTCTTAGTGCTTTGATTCAGAAGTAAAATAGGCATTTTAAAAGAAGAATGATGCTGCAAAATTTGCGCTACTTCTTGAACCTTAAAGGGTAGATACTGTATGTGCAAAAAAAGGCCCTTCACTGGAGATCACTAGTGGGAACTTTACATATTGCTGAGGGACTACAAAATTATTGCTTTGTGGATCTAGAAATGAGGAAATTTAAATAACTTTTAAAAACTTTTATTGGTCGTAAAATATGATTTTTAAATATATTATCTATAAGAGCTGTTTAAATGAATTATCCTAATTTAAAAGGCTGAACCTAAATTTAAGCTTAGAAAAATGAGGAATATGAAATAGTTAATGAACATAAGATAGCATTTGTGATGGGCTACCCTTTCGCAGAGTGTTAGTATGTTTGGATTAATCCTGAGGAAGCCAAGTTCCTTTGGTATAATTCATCAATTTGGCTATTTTGTCTGAGCTTAGTTAATTAAGCCCTCCAATTAAACATGAACATAATAATTGAAGGAAACGATTGGATGTGAAAAACAATGATGATCCAAAGCTTCACCCGACCCTCTGATGACATTCTAAGTGGTTCCAAGGCATCGATAACCTGGAGAAACATGGGTGTTTGCTCCATTCTGTACCAAAGTATCTCATTATTTCCTAGAGAAGATGTGTAAGTAGAATCAACTATAAATATATAGCACTGCCTTGAAGTTTTAAGACTTTACAAAGTAAACGTTTTAAAGCATCACATCTTCAGACAAGCTCATCTTGATGCCAACAGCTCACTGCACATTGTGTATCAGGAGCACATGCTCTTTAGTAATGTTGAATAGACAGGGGACCTGCTTGCTTTGGCTTACTTCACAAATATGCTAAAGAAGTTCAGTGTGTAAACTGCTGAAAGCCAGGACCCCAGCTACTGCTTACCATTCCTTGAATATGTCACCATCTTGCAGTATTCACAAAAGAAATCGGTGGAAAAGAAGAAAATAAACCACTAGAGATCTGACCATCCCCTGTGTACAATCACAATGGCTAATTTGCAGAAATAGGTTTCTCTAATTTTTCGTTGTAGAGGAAGGTTATGAAATAGTCATAATGGCATAAGAAATACCTTCTCTGAAAGCTGCTAGGAAAACTCTAACCATAATAGAATGGCAGGGACTCATGGTGTTTCTTACAATGCCATTGAAGCCCCACCCCGCCTTACTGGGTTATATTTGCATATTCTTTTGAAAACCCCACATTGAGTATCTATAGCCCCAGCTGATGTCATCGGGCACAGCATGCAGCCACTAGAAGTGGGACAATTATAATTTTTGTAGCTGATTAATCATCATGAAAAAGTAACAGTCAATTGACTCAATCATACAACCATGGTGATTAATCACACTTCACTTGTGTTTTTCCCCCAAGTATTTTACTGACAGTGCAGATGTTGGCTGATTTTCTCCTTTAGCCTTTTACTTGGTCACAGATGTTAAGTAATCACCTTGCCCTGATACTTGACTTACCCATAATCTTCAGTATACAAGTCCTTAAAACAAAAATGTGCTCCTTTCTTAGAAATCAAATGGTAGCATAGTTATTACCTTAAAAAAGAAACAGGTTAATCAATACGTGAAATCGCCATAATTGTACGCTGCAATCACAGATGCTTTTTTAAAAAATAATTATGCGACTCCCCAATTTATTTTTTAATGTCTGTTAAACCATTGGGGAAGCTGCACCATCACACCCTTCCTAGAGTGTTAATATATCAATTTTATTTACCCTTAATTCAAAACTCGATGTTCCAACACAAATTCATAAAAAGTTTTACCTGGCTGCTTTTCATTATTAGACAGACATTTTACTCCTTAAAATAAAGGATGTGGAGTGCTCTTACCTATGTCTAACACAATTTGATACTTCTCAGTGACTGGCCCATAAGAGCTGAAATGGCTCAATAGTGACAAGTACTACATTTATAAAATTGTCACATGTGAAATGTTGAAGATGTGAAATGTTGATGATTAAGAAGCAATTACAAATGTGGCAATCTGTTGGTAAAGAACAATGTTCAAGGAACAGGATGAACTATTCCACGTCAGTTAAATCACTTTTTGGAAAAAGTGTCAACATAGTTTGTATTCAAAGCAACTGAAATGGTACTCTTCACTCTCTTTTGAAAAAGCGGGATTAGTGGGTGAGGTGTGTGAAAGATATGTGACAGTCAAACCTAGAAGATAGACATGCATGTCTAAAGTATCAAAAGAAAATGACTGATCCCAATGAAGAAGTAATATGGCAGTCACAAAAAGAAGCACCCCTCACCAATTCTTTAGAATGCCTTCCATAAATTCAGTATTGCCAATCTCAGAAAAAATCATCCTCTGATGCTGACCTTCACATAATCTTTGAGATTGTTTCACACATGGAAAATTGCTTTCATACCAAGAACACAGTGGCATTGGGGTCTGTCTGGGGCTACTGTCTTCCCACTGTTAATAAAGAGCCTTGGGTTGGATATAATTGTTAATAAACTAATTCTAAAATCCACTCAAATGTCACTTATAATCAGGGTTTTTCTGCCAGGCTAGGACCCCTGGGGAAACCATCGAAGCTATGAAACTTGCACGCTATGGCAAAGATGTACATAAAGAGCTAGAAGGCCACACTTATTTTATAGTCTTATTGTCTAAAATAATCACCACATATGATGAAGCTCAGAATGATTTGCAGCTCTGCAACCAAAAAAAGAAGAAAGAAAGAGAGAGAGAGAGAGAGAGAGAGAGAGAGAGAGAGAGAGAGAACGAAAGGGATGCAAAAGAGAAGCGAGAGGAAACTAACTGAGCCCAGTTCTCTTTGGATATACCAGGAGAGGGAGAGGTGAAGCAAGAGCTGCTCCTAATTTACAGCAGTAGCATCAAGGCACAGAAGACAATACAAAAGCATTTCAGAGAGAGGATACCCATGACATGAAACTATTTAAAACAATTAATCAAAAAAGCCTAATTATTCAATTAGATGGATAAATGAATCTTCTTAAAGTGGATATGCACTAAAAGAGTGATGAGGAAATCTTTCAAAGGGAAATGAGTGCAACAAATCAGCTAAATATGATCTCTTAAAAATTCTGAATAATAAGTCAGTGATTATGTTTTAATTGGGCTTTAGCTTTATTATAATTGAGGACACTCATTATCTTGTTTTATTGTATTTATGATTTTAATATTCATACCATTTGGCACTTTATCTTTGTATACTTTCTACCAGGGCTTGTTGCACTTCCTGGCTGATTAGTGCCTGGGTCAGTGTGAAGTGAATACAGATGTCTCAATAATAATCATCAGGATGTGGGTTGATCTGCAGTGTTTGAAGGTCTCCTGTAAAGTCATCCTTTGTGCAGTTGAGAGGGTTTTGGCACACACACACACACACACACACACACACACACACACACACCATTCCTGTCTCAATGGAATTGCTCTGTAAGAGTCTTCTTCTAGCAGGAAACTGAAACTGGTTTTCATGCTAGGGTGGATCAAGGACACTTGTTTTACAGTATGGTAAATGGTCCTAAAATAACTCACACCCTTACATCTGTCCTTTCTCAGGAGACAGGCTCTGTTAAAAAAATAAAGGAACAGTTAACTGATCATTCCTGCTCTTTATGGAGAGAGGAACAGAGGGCAAAGAGACCTCATATGCTGGTCACGACCCTTACGTAGCAAGGGCAGTTTAATCACAGATTATTTCCAAGATTTGTCACTCACTTTGCCATGTAAATGGTCCACACAAGACAAGTTACTCAGACAATTAAAAGGAGTCAAGGGTGAAGTCAGAAGTTAGGGAGAGTATAGTTACCTCAAGTGGATACCTCAAGTGTAAGGATTGTTAAATGGGTCTGTGAGAAGTCTATGGAATAAACCATTTTATTCTTATGCATTGAATTTTTGGGAAATAAGTGTCCTGTGTGAATACTTATTGCATTTTTTAAATTATTCAAATGTATCATAGGCAAAATTATATTTAAGATTAGGTCTCTAATTCTTTCTTAGTTAGGTCAAGATAATTAGGTTAAAAAACAGTATAGACTATTTTGTTCCTTGCCAGATAAATGTATATTTTATAACCAATTCTCCTTCTCAAAACAAATGAATTGATCAACAATAGAAAAAACAAGCAAACAATGTATATAAAGTAAAGCACATGCACACTATGCTAACAGTGTCAGATGTTCTGAGGTTGTTAATCTTCCTTAATGTTTCTAAAACAAAAAACAAATAGCATTAGAAACCTAGACAAAAGACTTTACTCAAAGTTTTATTTCTAAGATAATATTCATTTTTTATATTTGTATGTTTGTCCAGAATAAATGTCTTCTGAATTTTTTCATTTTACAAGATTATAATAAGACAGCAAAGGTTCCCCTCTCCCCTTTTCTTCCATATCATCTCACACACTGTTCCTGTTCTTTTTATTTTTAATTCATTGTGTCTTTTACCATGAATTGTTACATATATATATATATATATATATATGTATATGTCTGTGCCTGTGTATGTCTGTGTCAGTGTCTGTGTGTATTTGTGTATGTTTATGTGCGTATATAACTAAATATATAACTACAACTTGCTCACTTTATGTAATGCTACTTATATGCATGTTTCCAGAGCTGGTATTGGTATGTTTTTCCTTGGGAAAGAGCATTTCTTTTGCTCCAGCATAATCCTTTAACTATGTTCTGGTATTTGTCTTTATTCCCACAGGTAAGTGTAGTCCTCATGCCCTATCAGGGAAACCTCTCTCTTTAACAAGTGAGGACCACTACAGAAAACATAACCAATTAAAATGCAGAATTGTGACATTCTGTCCCAGTAGACACATATGCAAAATACTCCCACAACTAAAACTTGGTGATCACTGCAGAAGAGGTGGCAGAAAGATTATAGGTGCTGTGAAATTGTGTTTCCCAGGAATGTCAGAAGCTGCACCCATTAAATCTTACCAGCACGACTCTCTAAACATTAGATAAACATAGGCATCATCAATACATTTACTAGTATGGATAAGGGAAAGCCCAAGAGGTTTCTACCTATAATAAGTACTATAGGTAACTGTGGAATGCTGCGAGGCGGGGAAATAGTTTTCTTATTTTCAAACTAGTTATATTTGTTATCTAATAATTTCATACGTGCACGATATGTACTATATCCTGATTACTATCATCCTTTGTTTCCTAATTTCTTCCACACCCCTGTCTGCTCTTATTGCTCTTACAGTTGTCCTTCCCATGTTTACATCTTTTTGATTTGTTTTTATGACCCACTGGGTTTAACCAGAACTTTTTGTGTAACCATGGGTCTGCAGGTAACAAACAGAGCCCAGTGAAGTCATAAGTGTGTATGCAAGTGGAGACAATGATTTTCCCTTTCTGGAATCTATCAGTATTTCGTAGTTGAGTATGGATGGGTAGAGCTCATAAGAACCTCCCCCATTTATGACTGATTGTGGTAAGTTCAGTCTAGAGAAGGCACAGTGCAGACAACTGCCACTCCTGTCTGTGTTCATTATAACTATGTCCCCCTTAAGCTCCAATGATAGGATTTAATTTTCTCTTCACACTCTCTCCCATTTTTATGGTAATATACATATACACACTCCCATGAGTGGCTAGGCCCACGATGGCAAGACTGTGATTCAGATCTTCACAAAAGAAAAGGTAGAAAGGTAACGGACACAAGTCACAACCAAAGGCAAGCACGGTTTTCAAAGACCCAACTCTAGGGTCTTTTATTGGCAGTTTCTTCTCATACTGATCTTAAAATAATGTAAGTTAAAGAGCATTTCAAACATCACATTAATTGAAGATACTTCAGTTTCAAACTAATAACAGTATGTGTCTGACCCCAGTAGGCTTATATCACTTCATAATACAAAGGTTTTTTTTGTTGGTGGTGGTGTTTTGTTTTGTTTTGTTTTGTTTTAGTTTAAATTTGAAAGATTTTCTAGGTTAAAGAATCCCACTGCTGTTCAAAAGTTCAAAGTTCAAAATCCCTTTTTGAGAGGCAAGTAATGAAAGAATGTATTCCCGCCCCATATTCTTGTGTATGTTTCTCTTTCTGGAACTCTTGCTTTCTCAGCTGACTGAGAAAGATGCTGATACTTACTCTCAACCAATGGAATGAAGTCAGGAAACCCTCTGGTTGAATTAGGGAAAGGCTGGAAGAAACTGAGGAGGAGGACAGCCCCATAAGAAGACCAGCAGTCTCAAGTATCCTGGACCCCTGAGATCTCCCAGACACTGAGCCATTAATCAGGCAGCATAAAAGAGCTTGTCTGAGGTCTCCTACAGATATACAGCAGAGGACTGCCTGGTCTGGCCCCAGTGAAATTTGAGGCCCCAGGGAATGTGGAGGTCTGGTGGGGGTAGGGATGGGTACATTCTCTTGGAGACAAGGGGTAGGAGGAATGGGATGAGGCACTGTGGGACCAAAGGAGGGGTAATGACTGGACTGTAAAAACCAAAGGCAAGAAAAAAGGGAACATTGAAAAAAAAGAAAACTTTATTGTACTCTAGTTTTTCTTAATATCTCTAGTCCTAAAATTCTTTTCTGTGTTGAAGCCATGAATTCAGGTTTTGCATGAGTCAAGATCCTCAAAGATGAGGAGTACCACAGTCTGTCACAGGTGAGATACTAAGCCTCTTCCTATCTGTTTCTCACAATGCTAGGAAAATCCCTCTAAAACTGTGAATCATGGGTATGCAAAAAGACAGAATACCTTTACTGGAAACAGACTCTTGGCTCCAGCTTCATATGTAGCAAAGGATGGCCTTGTTGGGCACAAAAGAGAGGAGAAGCCCTTACTCCTGCCAGGGCTGGACCCCCAGTGTAGGGGAATGTCAGAGTGCGGAGGCAGGAAAGGGGCACTGTTTGGGTGGGGGAAAGGGATGCCATTTGAAATATAAATAAAAATATCCGATAATAAATAAAAGAACAACAACAACAAAGTCTTCATTAGGATTCCTAGGCAATGTCTAGGAAAAAGAAGGAGGTCTTATCCGCGTTCATAAACTCTTGTGTGTGAAGACTGCATCATTCGTATTAAACATAATGTAATATTATTTTTATGTTAGTGACCTTCATAGAAAATGATAATAGTGTCAAGTTTTTACTTATCAACTGGTTGGAATCTTCACCTGGAATGCAGAATAAAAGGTCCATAACCCTTCCCATATCCCCATATTGCCTGCTTTCTAGCTGCGTAGTTTTGATCGTGAAGAGGAAGGCCAGCTATAAGAGTAGCTCTTGCTGCGGTGGTATTCAAGTAGCCTCAGACTGAAGCAGAGAACACAGGCGAGAACCTGTAGGGGGTCTAACTTTGAAAGGCCTGCTCCTAATGACCTTCCTCCACCAGTCTCCCTTTACCTAATAATTGAGCTCCACAGCCTTCAAATAAGCTCCACAGGGTGGGGACTGACCATTCAAATACGAGCTTGTGAGACACATTTCCGATACAGATCATAACGCTTACTCTTTTGGTCTTTGTTGTTGAGTTTTTTTTTTTAAGGTAGGGGGAGTTAAGTTTCCCTTTTCTTCTTTTTTTTTTTTTTTTTTTGGTTCTTTTTTTCGGAGCTGGGGACTGAACCCAGGGCCTTGCGCTTCCTAGGTAAGCGCTCTACCACTGAGCTAAATCCCCAGCCCCCCCTTTTCTTCTTTATGTTACACATTTCTTTCCTAAACTGGATCTTTCTACACTGTGTGCTTCCAGGGTTCCAGGAAGAGGCTTCCTGCTTCACATTCAGATTCTCTAGCTACTTCTGATTTCTTTTTTGATTAATTCCCTAGAAGTAATTTCTCTATTTTTTAACCATTTAGATACCACTACCTAAAAATATATTAACATCAGTTATCTCAGTGTCATTTGTCCCTCCACTCTCTGCAACCAGAAATAATGGCTATTCTCCATGCTGTTCTTGGAGTCACAACTTGTCACATTAGGTCTCTCTGAAGTCCCCCCTGGAGTATGAAATGTGAGAGCTCAAATTATTTCCAGACATCAAGAATCCATTTTTATACATTTAAGTCTTTTAATGATTTGTGCCATGTTGCTGTTTTATGGTAGAAAGCATTTCCCATTCAAACATATCATAAACAGCACGTACTAACTACATAAATCTAAAACTAGGACGCCTTTTCTGTATTCAAGGGCCATAAGAAGCAGTGTAGCCAAATTGCAATATAAGAGATGTTCTTAAGAGTTTCAGAATATTATGCCAAATTATTTTAAAATTTCCATTATTTCTACTAATAAAATCACATATATATGTATATGAATTTAAATGTAATTCTCCACAAAAGCAAAAATGAAAGGAAGTAACATTTGATTTGTTTTCATTCAGTTCAGCAATTAGGATCAGATTCAAAATTAAGTGAAATAGCTTGCTCCCATTAGATGATTTTTTAAAAATAAATGTCTATGTCATCCGTCTATAACCCTTTTGCTGGATTAGCTGAAAGACCATGATAAGAAATCCACCTGCCGTTCAGTTTAATTTCTTGTGTCTAGAGCTCTACCACATTCTGTGTAAAACAAATCAATAAAACAGATTTATGAGGCCCTGAAATAGAACAGTCGAAAGGAGGAAATTATGGGCAGTTTTAGTTATTAAAGATTTTACCTCGAAATTTAGTGTAAGGGAGCTGTTGTTCATCTTTTTTTAGCACAAACAGGGTATTTATCACACACATGTACCGAGGAGACAATTGGGCTCTGGCTTGCTGCAATGTGTCTTTATTTGTTGCTTACCATTAAAGGGAAGGAGGAGATTCTAGCAGAAAAAGACAGGGTGAGGGAAGTCAGGAGCAGAACAGCCAACAAACGAGTGAACAGTGAGCCCATGTGTAATACAAACAGGAAAAGAAAGTGCTCCCGTCCATACAAAGTTGTTCCATTTTATCCATTTTTACTAGTTTTAAATTAACAAAAACAAGGGAGGGCAAATTAAATAGCAGGCAAGGAAAAACAGAAGTAAGGAAGAGAATGAGGTGTGTTGACTACTATGGAGACAAATTGAGACCCTACTAATCCTCACAGACATGATCGCTACTCATTTTTCACCATAGTATGTGCAGACATATGCATCTATCTGACAGTAGCTGTATAGGATGTGTTTAATGGGTTGACTTGCTGACTGGCTTTTCAGAGACAACCACAAAGCACTTGGATGCAAGCTATCATGATTCCTGCTTAGACACACATCATCATACCGGCACACTATGAGAAAAATTCAAGTTTAGCTTTTGCTTGATGAATTAAAAAATGACAGAGGGAAGACTGCATTATTTTGAAAATAAAAAATTATAATTATATACCTAACATAAAATTGCCACAATAGTAATGGTACCCAGCATTTAAACTGAATTCAACTGTAAAATACTTTACAACTAATTGTGCCTGTTAATTCCTGAAAGACAGGTCACCACCATCACTGCCATTCTACACATAGGAAGGATGAGGCATATTGGATGAAATTCTTTGACCAAGCCTATTGAGAGTAAATAGAAAAGCTTAGGTTATCATTTGGGGCTCTGTCTTTTTTGGTTGAAAGGCTAGAAGGCTATCACTCTTGCAACGAAAGTGACGAAAGCTTAGTGCTCTTTCTCTTTTAAAAAGAAGATTCACTCATATTTCAGTTAATACTGATTATTCTATAAACTGAAATTATACTCACCTTCAGAAACCAGTAATTATTTTATACTGGATCCCATACTGGTTTCAATTTCTCATTGTCTTCATAATTCTTCATAATGACTTCAAGAAATGACTACATAATGGAAACATTGCAGTTGGTTGCATCTGGTTTCAAAACATTGGAACTCGGGTTTATTTTGAAAAGTTTTGTTTGAAACTTACAGTTTCATTTGAAAGTTGTAAATCCTATCAATCTACTTGGCTTCACAATTTTGACAAGTATGTTCATTATTAGTAAACAATAATGGTTGAAATTTTTGAAAATATATAATATGTGAGAGGAAAATAATATTTTATTGCCTTTTATAGAATAATTATTTCTGCAATTTTCTTGCCTTCCAAAATTGTTGTTTAAAAAGAATGTTGATGGGGATAAAATTGTACATTCAAAATTATTCCACAGCATCTATATTTCTGGAATTTAGTATGAGAAACCCCCTCACTTTAAGACTCTACAAAAGTGGGAACACGGTGTAAAAATTGGAAATTTTAATACAAATTTTCCTTTCCTTCTCTTTAGATGATCAAGGTCAAGCATCATGTTTTTATCTAGTGTTAGTTTGCTTATTCATTGCTGTAACAGGACTTGAGAGAAATATTTTTTTTTAAAAAAATGGACTCACCTTAGCATACAACTTCAGTGGTGTCAGTCCACATAGCAATGTTCATTGCTTTTTAACATCTGAGGTGAAGTGCAGCATCACAGCAGAAGACATGGTATAACAGAACTGCTCATCTCATGGTAGCCAGAGAGGAGAAATGATGAGACAAGAAGGGATCAAAGACAGAAGGAGTCCTTCCAGAATAGTGGTTCTCAACCATCCTAGTGCTGAGACCCTGTAATTGTTCTTCAGGGTGGTGCCACCCAACTGTCACATTTCTTTTGTTACCACTTCATAACTGTAATTTTGCTGCAGTTATGAATCAAAGTGTAAAAATCTGTGTTTCCTGGTAGTTAGGAGATGCCTAAGTAAAGGTCATTCAACCCTCCCCCCAAAAGGGTTCATGACCCATAGGTTGAGATCCACTGTTCTAGAGCATGCCTTTGGTGACTTCCCCTCCATTCATTTTCCACCTCTTATTTTCTAGCACCTTCCAGTTGTACCATCAGATTATGAATCCATCAAGGGGGTAATCCATTGATTAGGTCAGAGAATTTATAGCCTAGTCATTGAGCCATATACAAGTGATATAATCTGCGATAAGAGTCAGTAATACACTAAGACTATATACAATTCAGTCATGTTTTGGTACTTACACATAAATAAAAGAAACAAGAAAAGTCCTGAAAATACTTGCTTTGATTCACATATGCAGCAAGAATAACTTTTTCCAAAAATTTAGTATTAGAAATATTTTTAATAAAAGTTCCCAACAAATAAAAAATGAACTTTGATGTCAGCAGCTTGACAGCACACCTAAAAGCTCTAGAACAAAAGGAAGCAAATACACCCAGGAGGAGTAGAAGGCAGGAAATAATCAAACTCAGAGCTGAAATCAACCAAGTAGAAACAAAAAGGACCATAGAAAGAATCAACAGAACCAAAAGTTGGTTCTTTGAGAAAATCAACAAGATAGATAAACCCTTAGCCAGACTCATGAGAGGACACAGAGAGTGCGTCCAAATTAACAAAATCAGAAATGAAAAGGGAGACATAACTACAGATTCAGAGGAAATTCAAAAAATCATCAGATCTTACTATAAAAACCTATATTCAACAAAATTTGAAAATCTTCAGGAAATGGACAATTTCCTAGACAGATACCAGGTATCGAAGTTAAATCAGGAACAGATAAACCAGTTAAACAACCCCATAACTCCTAAGGAAATAGAAGCAGTCATTAAAGGTCTCCCAACCAAAAAGAGCCCAGGTCCAGACGGGTTTAGTGCAGAATTCTATCAAACCTTCATAGAAGACCTCATACCAATATTATCCAAATTATTCCACAAAATTGAAACAGATGGAGCCCTACCGAATTCCTTCTACGAAGCCACAATTACCCTTATACCTAAACCACACAAAGACACAACAAAGAAAGAGAACTTCAGACCAATTTCCCTTATGAATATCGACGCAAAAATACTCAATAAAATTCTGGCAAACCGAATTCAAGAGCACATCAAAACAATCATCCACCATGATCAAGTAGGCTTCATCCCAGGCATGCAGGGATGGTTTAATATACGGAAAACCATCAACGTGATCCATTATATAAACAAACTGAAAGAACAGAACCACATGATCATTTCATTAGATGCTGAGAAAGCATTTGACAAAATTCAACACCCCTTCATGATAAAAGTCCTGGAAAGAATAGGAATTCAAGGCCCATACCTAAACATAGTAAAAGCCATATACAGCAAACCAGTTGCTAACATTAAACTAAATGGAGAGAAACTTGAAGCAATCCCACTAAAATCAGGGACCAGACAAGGCTGCCCACTCTCTCCCTACTTATTCAATATAGTTCTTGAAGTTCTAGCCAGAGCAATCAGACAACAAAAGGAGATCAAAGGGATACAGATCGGAAAAAAAGAGGTCAAAATATCACTATTTGCAGATGACATGATAGTATATTTAAGTGATCCCAAAAGTTCCACCAGAGAACTACTAAAGCTGATAAACAACTTCAGCAAAGTGGCTGGGTATAAAATTAACTCAAATAAATCAGTTGCCTTCCTCTATACAAAGAGAAACAAGCCGAGAAAGAAATTAGGGAAACGACACCCTTCATAATAGACCCAAATAATATAAAGTACCTCGGTGTGACTTTAACCAAGCAAGTAAAAGATCTGTACAATAAGAACTTCAAGACACTGAGGAAAGAAATTGAAGAAGACCTCAGAAGATGGAAAGATCTCCCATGCTCATGGATTGGCACGATTAATATAGTAAAAATGGCCATTTTACCAAAAGCAATCTACAGATTCAATGCAATCCCCATCAAAATACCAATCCAATTCTTCAAAGAGTTAGACAGAACAATTTGCAAATTCATCTGGAAAAGCAAAAAACCCAGGATAGCTAAAGCTATCCTCAACAATAAAAGGACTTCAGGGGGAATCACTATCCCTGAACTCAAGCACTATTACCGAGCAATAGTGATAAAAACTGCATGGTATTGGTACAGAGACAGACAGATAGACCAATGGAATAGAATTGAAGACCCAGAAATGAACCCACACACCTATGGTCACTTGATTTTTGACAAAGGAGCCAAAACCATCCAATGGAAAAAAGATAGCATTTTCAGCAAATGGTGCTGGTTCAACTGGAGGTCAACATGTAGAAGAATGCAGATCGATCCATGCTTATCACCCTGTACAAAGCTTAAGTCCAAGTGGATCAAGGACCTCCACATCAAACCAAACACACTCAAACTAATAGAAGAAAAACTAGGGAAGCATCTGGAACACATGGGCACTGGAAAAAATTTCCTGAACAAAACACCAATGGCTTATGCTCTAAGATCAAGAATCGACAAATGGGATCTCATAAAACTGCAAAGCTTCTGTAAGGCAAAGGACACTGTGGTTAGGACAAAACGGCAACCAACAGATTGGGAAAAGATCTTCACCAATCCTACAACAGATAGAGGCCTTATATCCAAAATATACAAAGAACTCAAGAAGTTAGACCTCAGGGAAACAAATAACCCTATTAAAAAATGGGGTTCAGAGCTAAACAAAGAATTCACAGCTGAGGAATGCCGAATGGCTGAGAAACACCTAAAGAAATGTTCAACATCTTTAGTCATAAGGGAAATGCAAATCAAAACAACCCTGAGATTTCACCTCACACCAGTGAGAATGGCTAGGATCAAAAACTCAGGTGACAGCAGATGCTGGCGAGGATGTGGAGAAAGAGGAACACTCCTCCATTGTTGGTGGGATTGCAGAATGGTAAAACCATTCTGGAAATCAGTCTGGAGGTTCCTCAGAAAATTGGACATTGAACTGCCTGAGGATCCAGCTATACCTCTCTTGGGCATATACCCAAAAGATGCCTCAACATATAAAAGAGACACGTGCTCCACTATGTTCATCGCAGCCTTATTTATAATAGCCAGAAAATGGAAAGAACCCAGATGCCCTTCAACAGAGGAATGGATACAGAAAATGTGGTACATCTACACAATGGAATATTACTCAGCTATCAAAAACAACGAGTTTATGAAATTTGTAGGCAAATGGTTGGAACTGGAAAATATCATCCTGAGTGAGCTAACCCAATCACAGAAAGACATACATGGTATGCACTCATTGATAAGTGGCTATTAGCCCAAATGCTTGAATTACCCTAGATCCCTAGAACAAACGAAACTCAAGACGGATGATCAAAATGTGAATGCTTCACTCCTTCTTTAAATGAGGAAAAAGAATACCCTTGGCAGGGATGGGAGAGGCAAAGATTAAAACAGAGACTGAAGGAACACCCATTCAGAGCCTGCCCCACATGTGGCCCATACATATACAGCCACCCAATTAGACAAGATGGATGAAGCAAAGAAGTGCAGACCGACAGGAGCCGGATGGAGATCGCTCCTGAGAGACACAGCCAGAATACAGCAAATACAGAGGCGAATGCCAGCAGCAAACCACTGAACTGAGAATAGGTCCCCTGTTGAAGGAATCAGAGAAAGAACTGGAAGAGCTTGAAGGGGCTTGAGACCCCAAAAGTACAACAATGCCAAGCAACCAGAGCTTCCAGGGACTAAGCCACTACCTAAAGACTATACATGGACTGACCCTGGACTCTGACCCCATATGTAGCAATGAATATCCTAGTAAGAGCACCAGTGGAAGGGGAAGCCCTGGGTCCTGCTAAGACTGAACCCCCATTGAACTAGTCTATGGGGGGAGGGCGGCAATGGGGGGATGGTGGGAGGGGAACACCCATAAGGAAGGGGAGGGGGGAGGGGGATGTTTGCCCGGAAACCGGGAAAGGGAATAACGTTCGAAATGTATATAAGAAATACTCAAGTTAATAAAAAAAAATGAACTTTGAATGTTACGATGTTTACTAAACTCTGAATATACTGCCAGCATTGGAATGTATACTTTGTACGTTTCATTATACCCTAGATTCAAATAGTGTATAACAACAAAGTGTTGATTCTGCTGAGAACCAGCATGCAGGTGTCCACCATAATTTGGGATTGAAGGCGGAGTTGTGGACTTTGCAGGGTCGTTTTAAAGTCTATTAGTATAGGAGTAGATGACTTTTACTTTTCTTTCCCTTTGATTGGTTCTGTCTCCAGAGTTATAGGTGCATTTGTGCTTGGTTAAAGTTCTGGGAGATTTTGGGGATGTTTGCTGATTAACTATACTTGACTCACCCTAGATGGTAGGGCAGCTTTTAAAGCTCCTGATTGGGTCCCTGTAAGGTTAGCTCAGGTTAGGTGGTGAGGAAGCTTCCTGATTAGCTGCCTATGTGGGGTGGTTTTTCCTGGAGTTGACTTGTTTTGGACTTTTCCAGTTCTGGGAAACAGAAATTTAGGCCTAGTCTCCCAAACTGCCAATTTGAAACCTGTCATGAAGTCAGCCTGGCTCTGGCTGATGAACTCAGTCTTTTGACTTGAAGTTGTAAATCCTACGAAATGTGCAGTATAACTTTACAAATTATTTCTTTTAGTTTTTAGACAATTGCAGTGAAACGTTCCCCTTTAGTAATGATCTATTCTAGTTTTGGAGTTATGCTTTATCCATTTAGAATACATTTTAGAAATTTTTCTGTCTTCTTGTTCTCTGACTCTTTACTCTGCAGAAGTCAATTAATGAACACCCGCTGTCTGTTCTCCACACTTAAACCATACAGTGAAACACTTGAGACAAACATCTCTGCAAATGCTAGAAAATGGGCATGCTTCATGACAGAAAAAAATATCTCCAGAAGAAAAAAGTATAGTTTATGAGAATGTTGAGTTAACTTGTTTGCTGTTACAATCATACAAAATAAGTGAATGCTATCATTGTTTCACATAGCCATTTGGAATTCAGGGTTGCACCTTGGTTCCTTTTACTTAACACTAACCTGTGAAGGATAATAATGAGCAGGGAATATGCCCAACTATCACAGAAATTCATAGGTGAATATATTAAACAATTCTTAATTAATATGTGAGAAAAAGAATCAATGATTTATTGATAATGGATTGACAATAATCTATATATTATCTGCTTTTCTACCTCTTGTTGAAAATACTCTTTTTTTTTCAAGTTTCAAAAGGATTTTTATTTTTTTCTTTATTAACTTGAGTATTTCTTATTTACATTTTGATTGTTATCCCTTTTCTGGTTTCCAGGCCAACATCCCCCTAACCCCTCCCCCTCCTTTTCTATATGGGCTTCCCCTCTCCACCCTCCCCCCATTACCACCCTCCCCCCAACAATCACGTTCACTGGGGGTTCCCTAGCCTCAGCCCTTATGCTACAGAAGGAAATAATAACTTGCAAAATAACTTTGAGTTTCTGATATAGATGGTATCATTGTTTACTCATAATACTTCAAAAATACTTCAATCTTAACACTCCTAATTAATATACTCTGTCTGTCTTCTTTCTGCCCAGAGGGCAAAGCAGAGCTGGAAAAATTGGTTCTCTGGACCAGGAGGAATGCTGAGAGCATTACAGCTCTTAGAAGAGAATTGAGGAGGTTTGGGAGACCTGAACAGGACAGGTACCCAAGGTCCCAGGTCACATGGTCTGAGCTCTCAAGGCCCCAGGTCTCTCATCAGCTACCCTGCCAGCAACAGTGCCAGGGGCAGAGGCAGCAGTGATATGCTAGACTTGCTAGCAAGGTGGGTCCAAGGTCCAGCTATGAATGCTTCAGAAGGGAGTCTTTCCCATGATTTGCAGCTCAGTAAAAGTAGCCACTATCAGATGATCCTTGGTCAAATAACCTGTGTGCTCTTTTCTATGTGGACAGAGATTACATAAACACTGAGGAATGTGGTAGGATTTAGGAGTAGGTATTTCCTATTGGCTCAGTTTGAGAAGTTAGTGATACTTTATTTGCATTGTCTCACCCAGGTGTTCTATCCTGCAGGGCAGTCAACGAGGGTACAGAGGGTTCCTGGAAGAGAATGGGGGACAAGAGACATGAAGAAGGACAGGAAGACAAGAGTCTGATCAAGGCGACAATTTTATTTTTACCCAAAGCTGAATTTATACCATAGCAGGGGTAACAGAGCAAGGGGGGAGTGGGAAGCAGCTATGCAAGCCAAGGACTCACTACTCTTGTGGTCAGTTGATGTCCGGAGGATGTTGGTTTTTCAGAAAGGTCACAGTTTTGTCAATCAATGAGCATCCTGACCACTAGATTTGTATTAGCCTTCTGCAGCTGGCTGGGGATTTTCCATGAACCCAGTCATACTTAACTCTAACTATAATATTAACATGAATAAT
The DNA here is from genome assembly GCF_021556685.1 of Rattus norvegicus. Lineage (NCBI taxonomy): Eukaryota > Metazoa > Chordata > Mammalia > Rodentia > Muridae > Rattus > Rattus norvegicus. Next base: position 41,993,997 of record NC_141538.1, on the reverse strand, counting down.
GGAGGGTTTTAAGGGCATTGCTCCCAGCACTGCATAGGGAAGCACTCCAGGTGTTTCCTTACATGACTTACTGACATGATTCTCTCACTGAGGTATTTTAGTTACTTGCTCCAGAGCTGGTGGAGAAATGGGGAGCGAAATGCTCCACACTTGCTGATCTCAACTCTTTGAGATTCCCAAGGTCTGAGGTCACTACACCTTAGCTGTCCTGTCTAATAGCACAGTCCACTTGCCCCACCACAGCTTTACAAAACAAGTTTCAGAGTGAATAAAGCACACATAGGATGAAATTAAAACGAAAATAGTGAAAAAAATGCAAGCAACAAATTTATTTACTTAGAAAATGTAGTAAAGAAACAAATATTTGTAAAAATCTTATACCAGAACGTGATACAGGCAAGAGTCATTTGAGACAAGGAAATCTCAATTAAGAAAAAGCTTCCCTAAGATCAGGCTGTAGGAAGTCCTGTAAGGCATTGTTCGTTTGTTTATTTCCATTTTTATTAGATATTTTCAATCTACATTTCAAATGATATCCCCTTCCCAGTTTCCCCTGAAGAAACCCCCTATCCCATCCCCCAATTCCCTGTCTCGCTGAGGCTGCTCCCCCACATACCCACAGAGCCACCCATTCCCTCCCACCTCCCTGCCCTAGCGTATCCCTACACTAAGGCATCAAGCCTTTAAAGGACCAAGGGCCTCTCTAATCATTGATGCTCTCTACAAGGCATCATGTGGTAGCACATGTGGTAGCAGGCTGTGAAAGAGCCTCTCAGGAGACAGTTATATCTGGCTCCTATCAACAAGTACCTCTTGACATCCCTAATACTGAATAGGTTTGGTGACAGCATGTGGGATGGATCCCCATGTGTAGCAGTCTCTTTCAGCCTTTGCTTCAGTCTTTGTTCCATACTTTGGCTCCTGATTTCCTGCTGTGAGTATTTTTTCCCCATTCTAAGAAGGACTGTGACTTCCACACTTTGGACTTTCTTTATTCTTGAGCTTCATGTGGTCTGTAAATTGTATCTTGGGTATTCTGAGCTTTTGGGCCAATATCCATTTATCAGTGAGTGCATATCATGTGTGTTCATTTGTGACTGGATATTTTCTAGGCCCATCAATTTGCCTAAGATTTTTATGAAGTCATTGTTTTTGATAGGTAAATAGTACTCTATTGTGTAAATGTACCACATTTTCTGTATTTATTCCTCTATTGAAGGATATCTGGGTTCTTTCCAGCTTCTGGCTATAACAAATAAGGCTGCTATGAACATAGTGGAGAATGTGCCCTTGTTATATGATGGAATATCTTTTGGGTATATACCTATATGCTATAGCTGGGTCCTCAGGTAGTGGAATGTCCAATTTTCTGAGGAAGCACCAGAGTGATTTCCAGAGTACCAGCTTGGAATCTCACCAACAATGGAGGAGTGTTCTCAAAATCCTCACCAGCATCTACTCTCACCTGAGTTTTTGATCTTAGCCATTCTGACTGGTGTGAGGTAGAATCTCAGGGTTGTTTTAATTTGCATTCCCCTGATGACTCAGGATGTTGAAGATTTCTTTAGGTGCTTCTCGGCCATTCGATATTACTTAGTTGAGAATTCTTTGTTTAGCTATGCCCCACATTCCTGTTTAATAGGGCTATTTGATTATCTGGACTCTAGCTTCTTGAGTTCTTGTTATATGTTGGATATTAGCCTTCTATTGGATATAAGATTGGTAAAGATCTTTTCCCAATCTGTTGGTTGCCATTTTGTCCTAATGACAGTGTCCTTTACAGAAGATTTGCAATTTTATGAGGTCCCATTTGTCGATTCTTGATCTTAGAACATAAGCCATTAGTGTTCTGTTCAGAAAATTTTTCTTCAATGCCCATGTGTTCGAGGCTCTTCCCCACTTTCTCTTTGATTAGTTTCAGCATATCTGGTTTGAAGTGGAGGTTCTTGATCTCCTTGGACTTGTGCTTTTTACAAGGAGATAAGAATGGATTGATTTGCATATTCTACATGCTGACTTCCAGTTAATCCAGCACCATTTGTTGAAGATGATGTCTTTTTTCCACTGAATGCTTTTAGTTCCTTTGTCAAAGATCAACTGACCATAGGTGTGTGGGTTCATTTCTGTGTCTTCAATTCTAGTCCACTGGTCTGTCTGTCTGTCTCTGTACCAATACCATGCAGTTTTTATCACTATTGCTCTGAAATACTGCTTGAGGTCAGGGATGGTGATTACCTCAGAAGTTCTTTAATTATTAAGGATAGTTTTTGTTATCCTGGGTTTTTTATTATTCCAAATGAACTTGCAAATTGCTCTTTCTAACTCTGTGAAGAATTGAGTTGAAATTTTGATGATGCATTGAATCTGTAGATTATTCTCATCAAGATGGCCATTTTCACAATATTAATCCTCCTAATCCATTATCATGGGAGGTTTTTCCATTCTCTGAGTTCATCTTCAATTTTTTTTCTTCACAGACTTGAAGTTCTGGTTATACAGATCTTTCACTTGCTTGGTTATAGTCACAACAAGATATTTTATATTATTTGTGACTATTATGAAGGCTGTTGTTTTCCTACCTTCTTTCTCAGCCTGTTTATCCTTGGAGTAGGGGAAGGCTACTGATTTGTTTGAGTTAATTTTATATCCAGACACTTTGCTGAAGCTGTTTTTCAGGTTTAGGAGTTCTCTGGTAGAATTCTTGGGGTCACTTAAGTATACTATCATAGAATCTATTTCATCTACTACAGCAGGTCTTGGATACCCCATCACACTAGAAAAGCAAGATTTGGATTTAAAGTCACATTTCATGGTGATGATAGAGAACTTTAGGAAGGACGTAAATAAGTCCCTTAAAGAAGTGCAGGAGAACACAGGTAAACAGGTAGAAGTCCTTAAAGGGGCATTATCTTAATTAGTGCTTGATGTGGAAGGGCCCATCCCATTGTGGGTGGAGCCACCCCTGCACTAGTAGTCTTGTGTGCTATTAGAAAGCAGAGTTAGCAACCCATGAGGAGCAAGCCCATTAGCAGCACCCCTCCATGGCCTTTTCATCATCTCCTGCCTCCGGGTTTCCTCATACTTCCAATTCCTGGCTCACCTCTATGGGTTGTGACTACAGATTTGTAAATTAAATAAACCTTTCCCTTCCTGATTTGCTTCGATCATAGAGTTTCATCATAGTGATAGAAACTCTAGCTAAGACAATGCTTTCTCACAGAGCATTGGCATTTAAGCCTGGCATAGTGGCAAACAGTTATAGTCCTATCACTTAGGGATGAAGAAGGAAGCAGAGGCCTTTTTGACTTTATAACCTAGTCAGGGCCTTCCTAAACTACAGGAGACCTTGTCTCAAATATATCAAACCAATAATGACAGAACCCTGTACATTTAAACTCAAAACATTGAAACATATACATAGGAATGACACACATCCATATTTAAACCCATATGTAAAATTTCAATTATTACTTAAAATTCATATCCATATTAGTACAGTGTATCAATTATATCATTAGCTTATTCACTAACCAATTTCTATAGAAAATGTAATTGTGATATTTATATTCCAAAATCTGAGCATACCATGAATTACTAATCATTTCCAAATTATATAAATCTTAGTGTAAATCCATTTTTCATCAACTTATACAATATCTTCTTAGATAACATCAACTATAAACTTTATTCTAGATTTCTTATTATTTGGCACTTAACCTGATACTAAAGTTTTATATAAAATGGATAAATTATCACAATGTTTATTTTTCTACTTCGTTCCAAAAGCCCTCAATATCTTAAACTATTTAGGGTACTATGTTTAAATGTATGAACACTGTCCTTTCCTTCATTGCACAACTAGGTAATTGAAAAATGCCTTTTCATTTTTTCTTTTACAAATTTTGCTGTTTCAATTTTCTACCTTGAGAATTCTCTTTTTAGCTAGTTTGAAATATTAAACACAATATCTAAAAGTTGTCATAGCAATTTTTACCTCTTGTCATTTAAGTATTTTCAGAAAAAATAAACAGCATTTACAGAATGGACTTCATAGATAAATCTTTGTCTCAAGGTATCTCACGTGTCTCTGGACACAGTTGAATTACCCTTGTGTAGAAGAGCTATGTGATGTAGTCAGTCTCCTAGCTGAGAGCTGGTAGGTATAGCATCTGACATTTCTAGAAAAATACAATCACACACAAAACTCTGTTCTTCTTGCCCCTCTTCCAACAATGATCCTTGATCCTTAAATTCGTTCAGTGTGTTGTGATGTATGAGTTGTGACTGGGCTCTATGACAGTGCATACTGTTTTTAATTTAATAAATTGCATATTCTAGTCACCATTCTCCTCCCGGTTGGCCCTCTGACTGCTCCCAATCCCACTCCTACTCTACAGTCATCAATAGGAAGTCTCCACCCCAACCCCACCAGACCTCCCCCTCCCTGAGGCTGCGTTAGGTGCAGCTTTCCTTCTGAGACCAGGCCAGGCAGCCCTCTGCTGTATATGTATTGGGGGCCTTGGACCAGCTACTGTATGCATTTTGCTTTGTTGTAGGTTTCTGTAAGGGTCTCTATTGCAAAGAGAAGTTTCCTTGATAAGAAACAAAGACTACACTGATTTATGCACATAGGGACAAACATTTAAAATGTGCTTAGGTATCTGCTGGTTTATTAAAGTGGCAGCTGTGGATTCTCCATGTGTTTATTAGCCCCAAGTAATTTGCCAGGTTTCCAAAAACAGATATGGTTTCTCTCTTTTTGAGTGGGAAACCTGCTGATTAATATTAATGTATGTGTGCTGCTACTTCAAGAAGAAGATTACCCTAGCATTCTGGGTGTTGATGTAGTTCATGGGCTACCATAACCAGATGGGACTGTTGGTTGCTTCCCTCTTTTATTTTTAAATTTTTTATTAGATATATTTCTGTATTTACATTTCAAATGTTATAACCTTTCCCGGCTTCCTGTCCATAAGCTCCACATCCCCTCCCCCTCCCACATACGGGTGTCCCCAACCAAAATCCCCTTACTGCCCCCCAAACTCCTGACATTCCCCTGCACTGGGAGTTCAATCTTGGCAGGACCAAGGGCTTCTCCTTCCACTGGTGCTCCAACAAGGCTATTCTCTGGTACATAAGCAGTCCATGGGTCAGTCCATGTATAGTCTTTCGGTAGTGGTTTAGTCCCTGGAAGCTCTGGTTGGTTGGCATTGTTGCAAGCCCCTTCAGCTCTTTCAATCCTTTCTCTAACTCTCCCAAAGGGAGTCCTGTTCTCAGTTCAGTGGTTTGCTGCTAGCATTTGCCTCTGTATTTGACATGCTCTGGATGTGTCTCTCAGGAAAGGTCAACATCTGGTCCCTTTCAACATGCACTTTTTAGCTTCATCAATCTTAGCTAGTCTTAGAGGATACATATACATATACATATATATATACATATATATGTGTGTGTGTGTCTGTATATGTATATGTATATGTATATGTGTATGTGTATGTGTATGTGTATGTGTATGTGTATGTGTATGTGTATGTGTATGTGTATATGTATATGTATATGTATATGTATATGTATATGTATATGTATATGTATATGTATGCCACACGTAGGGCAGGCTCTGAATGGCGGTTGCTTCAGTCTCTGCTCTAAACTTTGCCTCCATATCCCCTCTTATGGATATTTTTGTTCCCCCTTTTAAGGAGTGGGAGTTGAGCTTCCTGTGGTCTGTGGATTGCATCTTGGGTAATTCAATCTTTTAGGCTAATATCCAGTTATCAATGAGTATATACTAATTGTGTTTTTCTGTGATTGGGTTTCCTCACTCAGGATGATATTTTCTAGTGCATTCCATTTGCCTATGAATTTCATGAATCTATTGTTTTTGATAGCTTAGTATAGATACACAATATTTTTTAATCCATTATTTTGTTGAAGGGCATCTGGGTTCTTTCCAACTTCTGGCTGTTATAAATAAGTCTACTACGAACATAGTGGAGCACGTGTCTTTATTGTATATTGGAGCATCTTTTGGGTATATGTCCAGGAGAGGTATAGCTGAGTCCTCAGGTAGTGGAATGTTCAATTTTCTGAGGAACCTCCAGACTGATTTCCAGAGTGGTTGTAGCAGTTTGCAATCCCACCAACAAGGGAGGAGTGTTCCTCTTTCTCCACATCCTCGCCAGCATCTGCCGTCACCTGAGTTTTTTATCTTAGTCATTCTGTTTAGTGTGAGGTGAAATCTCAGGGCTGTTTTGATTTGCATTTCCCAGATGACTAAGGATATTGAACATTTCTTTAGGTGCTTTTTGGCCATTCCATAAGAATGTTTTGTTTAGTTCTGTATCTCATTTTTTAATAGGGTTATTTGGCTCTCTAGAGTCCAACTTCTTGAGTTCTTTTTATGGTTTGGATATGAGCCCTCTATCAGATGTAGGATTGGTAAAGATCTTTTCCCAATCTGTTGGTTGCCGTTTTGTCCTAACCACAGTGTCCTTTGCCTTACAGAAGCTTTGCAATTTTATGAGGTCCCATTTGTCAATTCTTGATCTTAGAGCATAAGCCACTGGTGTTTGGTTCAGGAAATTTTCCCCAGTGCCCATGTATTTGAGACTCTTCCTCACGTTTTTTTCTATTAGTTTGAGTGTATCTGCTTTGATGTGGATGTCCTTGATCCACTTGGACTTAAACTTTTTACAGGGTGATAAGAATGGATCAATTTGCATTCTTCTACATGCTGACATCCAGTTGAACCAGCATCATTTGTTGAAAATGCTATCTTTCCCCACTGGATGGTTTTAGTTACTTTGTCAAAGACCAAGTGACCATAGGTGTGTGGGTTCATTTCTGGGTCTTCAATTCTCTTCCACTGATCTGTCTGCCTGTCTCTGTACCAATACCATGCAGTTTTTATGACTATTGCTCTGTAATACTGCTTGAGTTCAGGGATGGTGATTCCCTCAGAAGTTCTTTTATTGTTGCTTCCATCTTTAAAAAAGGTTTTTGTTTTTTTTGTTTTTTTGTTTTTTTTGCATAATACTGGCCTTCAGGTCTGAAACAACTCTATGACTTCAGGGTACTATATCTCATGTACATGGTATTGGCACCAGTAATGACTTACCTTTCACTTCCGGGGAGCAACTAAGGCCAATAACAATAGTCTATAATACTTTGGGAGTCTGCTGAACAACTCTGAGTAACCCCGAAGAGTCTTTCTAATGCTTGATATTGAACTTCGGTTAAGTGGTCTGTGGCTCTTAGTGGGAGCACTGTTAAACCAAATAAAAATTTAATTTAAGCTATTCATATCTGTGTTATTTGTGTGTGTGTGTGTATGTGTGTGTGTCTATGCAAATTTGTATTACTTATGTGTATTATAGGTATCTATGGGTGTTTAATAGTATGATTCCTTATGATGTTTTTGAGAAATCCTTATTATTTTGCCCTCTTTCTTCTGTGTTTATCTCCAATTCGTCCCATAATTATTGCTCTCCCAACACCGTTTTCACCATTTCCCCATTGGGGTCACTTGTACCCACTATTATCTCCTCAGTTGCTCCTCTTACGCCATAATGGTTTATTTTACTTTCCTGATGTTAACAGGAAAGTACTTGTTACTCCAAGTTATTAATTCTTATATGAAGATTTGAAGGGAGGAAATTTAGATGATAAACTCTTTGTGATGTTTGTCTTTCTGAGTTTGAGCTACATCATTCAATATTACCTGAGCAAAGATGATGCCAATAGATGTGATAACACAAAAAGAGACCACAACCAGTAAGGCCTAAATGAGGAGTTAATGACGACTAACAAATGCTGAGAGTGAGAGAAAGGGTCTTTTGCAGAGAAGAGCATATCAGTTGCTTATATTGACTGGTATAGAGATACTAAATGGTAAACACCAAAAATACATACATGCAAACATGAAAGCAACATTGTGTAGACTGGGTAGATTCTATTCAATAATTTTTTAAATAGTATTTTCATTAATTCTTTCAAATTTTTCTATAATATATTTTAATCACATTCATACTACTCCCAACTCCTCTGCACGCTCACATCCCTACCCAACCAACTTTAAATATATATATATATATATACATATATATATGTATATATATATATAAATCAAAGCAGGTCATGAATTTGAAAGAATGACAGGAAAGATACTAGGGATGTTTTGAATGAAGAATAGAGGGGGCTGGGGATTTAGCTCAGTGGTACAGCGCTTGCCTAGCAAGTGCAAGGCCCTGGGTTCGGTCCCCAGCTCCGAAAAAAAAAAGAGAGAGAGAGAGAGAGAGAATAGAAAAGTAAGAGATGATAAAAGTGTATTTTAATATGAAACAGAAAAAAAAATTAAAGAGAATTATTTGGCTTACCCAAGATTAGATAAGAAGAGCTAAGCCATAGTTTTTCCTTTTTGTCGTTTTATATCTGCTACTTGTTTTTTTATGAGAATTTGTGTAATATAGACTGTGGTATAGGGCTGTTCATTTTTTAACGAAGTTGTTTATAGTATCTGTAGTATTACTTTAAAATCCTTCATTTTGTAATCCTTGGTTTGTGACACACATTTTATGAGCTAAGTTTCTGCACATATTCCAGGGTATCACAGTATGTTCTGTTTTGTTAATCTAACTGTAATTTCTCCAATTGGAACCACAGAACATTTTGAACATGATAACATAATTAAACACCTTTTTAATAGAGTAAAAATGTTATTTTTCCTTTCCCATTTGGTTCACGTGTATCTGTACCTATTTATACTTCCAGATCAAATTTAGAATTATTTCTTCATGTTTCCAAATAACACATTATTAATGTTACAATTACTTTGGAAGCTATGTATATATTTTACTAACTTCAGTGCTTCACCATACAGTCAGTTCATATTGCACTGCCAATTTTATTTCTATTGCTTTGTAAAGTGTCATAAAACTGATCATGTAGATTATGTGGATTTCTTAATAAGATATTACTATAATGTGAATATTACCTTTTCTCATTATATACTCTAATTGGTTATTTCTCCTATGCAGAAAAACTATCAACATCACCATTTAATTTGTATCCAATCATTGTAATGAAGTTCAATATTAATTCTCACAGTTTTGTAGATTATGCCTTTGAATTCTCTATTTAAATAGTCATATCATATGCAAATAATAACAAAAATTGCTTTTTCTTATTTCACTATTTTATTTTATCTCTTTAGTAAGAATATTTATATCTGTTAATTAACATGTAAAAATTTGCAAGCTAGTTTGTGTTCATGAAATGTAATGCTGAATTTTTAAAATAATATTTTCATTATTTTTTTCAAATTTTTCCATAATATATTTTAATCACATTCATACTACTCCCAACTCCTCTGCACACTCACATCCCTACCCACCCAACTTTGACTTTTCTCCTTCTTTCAATTATTTTAAGCCACATCGAGTCTAGATTTTACTGCCCAACAACTCTTGGGAGTATGGCTAGCCCCGAGGTATGGTTGACCTGTAAGGTACTTGCCAGTGAGGAAAGCTGACATTCCCTCTCCCAGAAGCTATCAAACACTGACAACTCCTAGGCTTAAGGAAGTATGGCATGCCCCTCCCTTCTCCATGTGCAGATTTTGTCTGGCTTCAGTTTATACATATCTTTTTAAAATCACTTTGAGTTCATCAGGACAACTATTCTGCCGTGTACCCCAAAGTCCCCATTTTCTTGAAGTTATCTTCTACCTCTGACTCTTACAATTTTTTTGCCTCCACTTCTGTGTTATTTTCAGATCCATAGAAGGGTGTCATATGTATGTTCCATTTAGGGCTAAACATTCCATAGTCTCTTATCCCATCTACAGCTGAATGTATGTTAATTTTCATCTACTGTGAAAAGATATTTCTAAAATGAGGGTTGAACCATGTATTCCTAACAAAAATAGTGATAAGTCATTAGAAGTCATTTTAATATTATGTAGATTTAGCAGAATATTAAGCTGTTCACTAGGGCTTATGAGCCATCTACTCACATGTTCTGAAACTTTAACAAATAGTGCTGGTCAAATTGAATGGCCCTATGTAATATTGGATTTTGTTTTCCATTTAATTAAAGTATAATTACATTATCTACCTTCCTCTACCCTCTTTTAATGCCTCCAATTTTCATCCCATTCCTTCCTAATTCATAAACCATGCCTTATTTAATCATTGTTGTTATGTTTATGTGTTTATAAATGCAAATTGCTATGTTTCTTTAGTCCTTCCTGCATGTATGTTTCAAGGGCTTACCACTCTGGATTAAAATACCAATCATGAGGCTCATCCATGTGGAAGACTATTTCTCTATCTTTCAAGTTTTTACTTGCTTATAGCTCTTCATCTAGGCATGGCAACTCACGAGATACAGAATATCTATGTTGGCATTGCTCACATCTTGTTTTTGAGCAATGTTTTTGAAGTTTCATGGGTGTGTCGCTTCCCTACCATAGCATAAAAACACTAAGCATCGATAATATAAGTCTTGAACTCAAAGGTCACAAAGTTTCACAAGTAGGTAAAATATAAGGGCATAGGATGAGGATACTTTTATGTAAATATTGGATGCTTTTAAATACATCATGTATGTAAATACATTTAATGTATATTAAATTTCACATCCTAATGACCACTAAATGTTGTTGATGATTTCCTTTGCCAATAAAGAAGAATAAATAAAATATTAATAACATCATTTTTATGATATCCATTTATCTGTTTGTCTATGGTACCTATCACACCTATCACATCATAATTTCCTTATTTATGTATGCAGATACAATACATAATTTAGAACATTTACACAAACACACACACACACACACACACTTCTCTATTTGTTACTTGAAAGAAGCAAGAGTAAACTTTTCTAGGTCAAATGTTCTATTTTTGAATTAATACAAATTCTGAGAAGCTATGTCTTACAGCTTAAACTGGTATTATGACTTTTTTTAGATGTTCTCAGTTTATAATAAATGATTTTTAGATACTTTTTGAGCTTGGGTAAACTTCCTCAATTTTAATTAGACCATGTGTTATTGTTTATTTTTTGTTGTTGTTCTTTAAATTAAGTCAGAATCATGCAAACTCAATGTTTGCCATCAAAACTATAATGGTTTCAATTGATGCTATTTCTTGTGTGGCAGGTGCTAAGTCACCTGTTCATAGCTATACACATAAATGGGGGTGTGGGATAAGACTCTCAGAAATCCCTCAGTTTCCAATAAAATGTTACCAGGCTCAGTTAATGTGTCAATAAATGGAACCATTTTTAGCTTCATCGTGTGAACCTCTGACACCCTATAGGAGAAGAGTAAGGTAAATATGACTTGGAGGGTTCTGCTTGTGGTTCACTGAAGGTTCTGCAGTTGTAAAATATAGCACTCAAAAGCAATCATACAATACACATAAAGCTGATTCATTAGACTTCTCTTTTTCACCTTGACATATAAACATGTATACAGTGGCATCTAGATGCAAGTGAGGGTATATGAAGTATGACAGTCACTTTGATTCATAGGGAATGGGATCTTTCCAGTGTGCTGCTATACAGTAGCTTGGATTTTTATACTTTGGCACATTTGTTGAGGAAGGAATAAGATGTCACCCTACTGCTCTCAGGAGAATGGGATTCTCTGATAAACCCCCCCAAAAATGTTGGAAACCACTAATCACTTTTTTTTGCCCTTTGCACTATTATATCCTTTAGCAGAAAGTTATGTCCCTCACTCAAGCACTATGCACATTGTCAATCTTATTTATTTATTTATTTATTTATTTATTTATTTATTTATTTATGTAATCATATGAGTTTACAATGTTCTTTTTTTTTTCATTCTTACAGAAACATTAGGAGGTTTGTAAGCACTGAGGAAAGAGTTATCTTTCAGGTTTAAAAGTATAAATCCAGGCTGTAATAGAGACCTCATATATTGGGAGAAGTCAAAGTACCCCCCTCCCAACTTTCCACACTTCCTCTCTACTTCACCAGCCCTCTACCTTATGCCCAGTCCCTTGCTCTTTTACTTGCTATGCTCCAGCTTCCAACAGGGGCAGAGACTCACCTTCTACCAGAGAAGAAACCGACTGAGAAATCCACACAAATCTGCTCCATGCTCTCAACTACTATGCACCCTATTCTCAGTTTCCAATCTTCCCAATGGTTATATCCCAGACCCAATTGAAGCAGACACTCCCTGCTTTACCAGAAACCAAGCTGACTAGGAAGATTTCAAAAGAGATTGGCAGCCGATCAAATTCCCTCACTAGCTCAATATCATGGCATTTCCCCCACCCTCTCAACAGTCCTGATGCTTCCGAATTTTCTTCACTCAACCTCTAACTGGAAAAAAGGCTCCCTGCCCTATCAGAAACCACACAGAATGACCCAAGCACAGGAAGGTAACACGGATCAGTTGGCCAGAGAGAATACAGAAAACAAACAAACAAACAAACAAAAACACCCATCATTTCAAAAAAGACAAATTAAAAATTAGGCACCTAGACCTTTAGTTCCCTGAACCTAGATATCTAGAGTCCAATTTAAGAACAGAAGGAAAAACAGCCAAGGCATACAGTCACCACCAGAGTCCAAGTATCCTACTATAGTAAGCCTTAATACATATTAGAGAGATCTCATATAGCAACTTGACAACGCACTTGAAAGATCTAGAATAAAAAGAAACAAATTCACCAAAGAGGAATAGAAGACAGGAAATAACCAAACTAATGGCTGAAATCAACAAAATACAGAGATAGCAATACAGAGTCAATAAAACAAAGAGTTGGTTCTCTGAGAAAATTAGCAGAATCAATAAAACCATATCCAAACTAACTAAAAGACAGAGAAAGAATACCATATTAAAACAAAGTGGAATATAAAGGGGGACATATCAGACACTGAGAAAATCCAAAGAACCATTAGGACTTACTTCAGAAACCTATATTCCAAAAATTGTGAAATAAAATTTTCTACATAGATACTACTTACCAATGTCAAATTAAGATAGGAAAAAAAGATAGGATAAACAAAATTTAAAGAGAGATATAAGCTCCAAAGAAATAAAAGCAGTCATTAAAATACTTTGAACCAAAAAAAGAAAGAAAGAAAGGAAGGAAGAAAGAAAGAAAAAAAGAAAGAAAAAAGAAAGAAATCGTATCGAGTCACATGGTTTTGGTGGAGAATCATACCAGATTTTCAAAGAAGAGCTAATACCAACAGACCTCAATTTATTCCATAAAATAAAAACAGAAGAAAATGTCAAATTAATTTTATGATGTTACAGTCACCTTTATACACAAACCAAAGACCGAACAAGGAAAGAGAATTACAGACCAATTTCCCTCATGAAGATTGATGCATGCATACTCAATGAAATACACTCAAACTGAATTTAAAAACATAAATTTTAAAAATATCTACCCAAAAGGATTACGTATGCATCGTATCAGTGATACAAGACAGGTTCAACATACCAACATCTGAAAATGAAATCTACCATAAAACAAACTGAAAGAAAACACTGCAAGATCATCTCTTTTGATGCTGAAAAGCCCTTTGACAAAACCAGACACACATTCATGATAAAAGTTTTGGAAAAAAAAAACCCTTAGGAAGAGAGCTGAACACCCAGGAGTGCAGACATTCTGAGACCGCAGGACAGTCACTTCTGCACACCTCTGCCCACATCCCTGGTCCAAAGGGAAACTTCACAGTGCCTCTGGACACAGAGATATAGGAACAGTCAGCCACCAGTACCTGCAGTTCTGGTCTGTGGCCAGAACCAAGCTGAATTGGCCAAACAGCTCCCTCACCCAAATCCCATGGGTGAGAGAGCTGGACCCTCAGAAGTGTGAATACTCCTGGGAAATCAGACGAGACTATCCTCTGCCCACAATCCAGACCCAAGAGAGAATCGCCTAGTGCCAACTGTGTTCCCTGGGTGAAAGGACCTCGGAGAAATTAGAGCAATAGTCATAAAAACTGTATGGTATTGGTACAGAGACAGGCAGATAGATCAGTGGAACAGAATTGAAGACCCAGAGATGAACCCACACATCTATGGTCACTTGATCTTTGACAAAGGAGCTAAAACCATCCAAGGGAAGAAATATAGCATTTCCAACAAATAGTGCTGGTTCAATGGAGGTCACCGTGTAGAAGAATGCAAATAAATCCATTCTTATAACCCTGTACAAAGCTTAAGTTCAAGTGGATCAAGGACCTCCACATCAAACCAGATACACTCAAACTAATAGAAGAAAATGTGGGGAAGAATCTGGAACACATGGGCACCAGGGAAAATTTCCTGAACAAAACACCAATGGGTTATGCTCTAAGATCAAGAATTGACAAATGGGATCTCATAAAATTACAGAACTTCTGTAAGGCAAAAGACACTGTCATTAGGACAAAATGGCAACCAATAGATAGGGAAAATATCTTCACCAATCCTACATCTGATAGAGAGCTAATATCCAAAATATACAAAGGACTCAAGAAGTTAGACTCCAGAGAGCCAAATAACCCTATTAAAAATGGGGTACAGAGCTAAACAAAACATTCTCAGCTGATGATTATTGAATGGCCAAAAAGCACCTAAAGAAATGTTCGACATCCTTAGTCAGCAGGAAAATGCAAAACAAAACAACAATGCAGATTCCACCACACACCAGTCAGAATGGCTAAGACAAAAACCTCAGGTGACTGCAGATGCTGGCAAGAATGTGGAGAAACAGGATCACTCCTCTATTATTGGTGGACAAACCACTTTGGAAATCAGTCTGGAGGTTCCTCAGAAAATTTGAAATTTCACTACCTGAGGACCCACCTATACCTCTCCTGGGCATATACCCAAAAGATGCTCCAACATACAACAAAGACACATGCTCCACGATGTTAATAGAAGCCTTATTTATAATATCCAGAATCTGGAAAGGACCCAGATGACATTCAACAGAGGAATAGATTAAAAAAATGTGGTACATCTACATAATGGAGTACTACTCAGCTATCAAAAACAATGACTTCATGAAATTCATAGGCAAATGGAATAAACTAGAAAATATTCTGAGTGAGGTAATGCAATCACAGAAAAACACATTTGGTATGCACTCATTGATAACTGGATATTAGCCAAAAAGCTCGAATTACCCAAGATGCAATCCACAGATCATAAGGAGCTCAAGAAGAAGGATGACCAAAATGTAGATGCTCCCACTCCTTCTTAAAAGGGGAAAAATATCCATAGGAGGGGATATGGAAGCAAAGTTTAGAGCAGCAACTCATGGAACGGCCATTATATACAGCCACCAAACTTGATAAGATTGCTGAAGCTAAAAAAATGCAAGCTGAAATGGACCCAATATAGATATCTCCTGAGAGACATCCAGAGCATGTCCAATACAGGGGTCAATGCTAGCAGCAAACCACTGAACTGAGAACAGAATCCCCATGGGGGGAATTAGTGGAAAGATTAAAAGAGTTGAAGGAGCTGGCAACCCCATAAGAACAACAAGCCAACCAACAAGAGCTTCCAGGGACTAAACCACTACCCAAAGACTATACCTTGACTGACCCAGGGCTCCAACTGCATATGTAGCAGAGAATAGCCTTGTTGGGGCACCAGTGGAAGGGGAAGCCCTTAATTCTGCCAAGGTTGGACCCCCAGTATAAGGAATATGGATGAGACAGTAAGGGGGATTGGTGGGGGGAATACCTGGATGGGGGATGGGGGATAAGGGGGCTTATGGACAGGAAACCATGAAAAGGAATAACATTTGAAATGTAAGTAGAGAAATACATCTAATAAAAACAATAGAAAATAAAAAAAGATAAGATTATGCACGTTCCTATCTCTCACTATCAAAGTATCAAGTCATTCCCACTATTGGACCTTTCTGAGCACACTGCTTAATTTAAAAGCCTTAGTAGAGTGCCAAAGAAAGCAAGACTGAGAGGTACAGAGGTCAAGAAATAAAGTCTTCACTGGTGTGCATAGCAACAGGATCACCTACTATCCACCATATGCATTATAAAAATTCTTTAAAGTCAAACCTTAGGACACCAACAGTTAATGTGTGCTGATAAAACATGTTCAGTACTGTGCTAAGCACTGTGACAATTTTTTTTTAATTATTTGACCATTCTGAAATAACAAACCACTTAGAATGTTATGTGTTAAACCATCCTGTAATTTTACTTGCAATCTTCATTTTATAAATACAATGAGTACAGACTGTATGTCAGGAAACACTTGAAACTACTGAAATACCAAAATGAGAAGACAATATTTTTACTCTAAATTAAATTTCATTTTTTTTAAAAAAAATGAGACCTATATGATAGAAGATACACCTTAATGGTAGACATTTATCTAGCAAGGCCCTGGATTCCCTCTCAAACACAAAAAAAGATCGGAAGATGGCATTAAAAAGAAAGAATTAAACTCCTGACTCTCCTCAAAACAGACTAAAACAAACAAAAGAACAAAAACAAACAACAACAAGGCTGTGAAAGCCAAGCCGTGGAGCAGTGCTGAAAGGCACCCACAGCCACAGCTGGTCATGCTTCCTATCTAAACCCCAGTTTAGGGGGTCAGGATAGAGGATCACTGTAAGTTCAAGGCAGGTCATCTCTGGCTATACAAGGAGACGTCATCTCAAATACTGAAACACAGGAAGAACAGGAGAAAATGTGCATGTTGCCCACCATCTGGCCCTGACACTGAAGCTCCCTTTGATGAGCAGTCCCAGGAGAAAAAAACCAGCCTGAGTCCCCTAGGGAATGTTACAAAACAACACACTGCATCGATCCATCTAGATCATCGAAACCAAGTCCAGCTGAGTAATTCTAGATATACATTCTTTCATCCTAAAAAAGTGAAACAAATTTCAAATTGAGAAAAATTCTTACTGAAATAGCACTACATTGTTGGGTGTATGTCTTTTCTTACAGAATATCATCAAGCATATTCCTCTGAATAAAGCTTTAAAGTATAGTATAGTTTCATTTCAGATATGATAAGGATCTGAGTAAAATAAGCAAAAAAAGATATCCTTTGTTATCTATTTTAGTATCACAAGTATCTCAAAAGACAAAATAATTTTGGAGCTTCCAAATGAAAATAAAAGCTTGCAAACAAAAAACAACAAAAAAAAGTTTTGGAAAGATTAGAGATAAAGGGACATACTTAAACATAATAAAAGTGATTTACATCAAACCAATATGAATATCAACTTAAACAGGAAGAAATTCAAAACAATGCAACTAAACATCAGGAACAAGATAAGACTTTACACCCTCTCAATATCTATTAAAAATGTATTTGAAGCCAGTACTTGAAGTTTTGGCTGAAGTAATAAGAAACTAAAAAATATCAAGAAGATAAAATTGTCAGCAACAGATATGGTTGCCAAGGTAATACAAATGCTGAGATTATATCATAATTGGTGATGTATGAAGATTGTCAAAAAGCTTGTTGTAATTATTTGGGTGAAATTAATAATAAATATCAAAGAAGCAAGATTAAATAGTTCATAAAAAATAACTCATTGGATTCTTCCATGTATAGTAAAGAGAACACAAATTCCAGAGGCACCAACATTTTATATTGAGGCAAACAACATGGGGAAGGCAGGTTATAAGTCAGATAGAACAATCAAAGTTGATCAAAAGTCTATATACAACAGTTGAAAAATTAGAATTGTATGCAATACAATTGTATGGTTTTATTCGGTTACCCTGAATATCATTGATTCTTTATATGAGGAAAGAGTTGTTTAGCATATAGAGACTGCTGAGTGTGTTCTGGATAACTCACAATTACCTTTATTATTTATATAATTTCAACAAGCCTTCTGAAGTAGAAACTCCTCATTATATATTCAGTCTCATACATGTTTGCCTGGTCCATTAGCTCAAGGAAATGAGGAAATTGACCAGTGCCTAATAGGAAATGTGTTAGAAGCTTCCAAATTTCATGAGAAACATCATATTAGTGGGAATGGTTTAAAGAAAAAATTTCCATCATTTGACAAAAAAGCCAAAGATAAAACAACAACAGTAAAAAATGTCCTGTGTTCTCTACATAACCAAAATCTGTTACCTGCTGGTAGTAACTCTAGAGAAACCAAAATAAGTGACAGCTGGCAGATGAATGTTTTCCATTTTGCAGAATTTGGAAGTCAGTGGTACATACACAACAACATTGACACATACTTAAGCATTCAATGAGCAACTTTAAGTTCTAAAAACTGATTGTGTAATTAGACATTTATTGTGAATAATGACAATTATAGGAATACCTACACAAATTAAAACTGAAAATGTTTCCATACATGTCTTCCACAGGATGAAGTAATTCTTTGCATATTAAGATATAAAGCATGTTACTGGTATACCACACAATCCCCCAGGACAAGCAGTTATAGAGAGAGCCAAATATTCCTTAAAAGATGAATTTTAAACAAAAAGTTAAAGTAAAAAATCCCCATGGAAAGACTAAATAATGCTTTGTTAATTCTTAATTTTCAGAATATTAGTTAAAAATGAACAACAGCAAAAAAAATGAATAACAGCAGGTGAGAGACACTGGGTTATAAAACAACAGCAACAAAAACCAACAAAAAACAAACAAACAAAAACAAAACAAAACAAAAACAAAAAACTGAGAACTAAACCAACCAATATGCTATAAGGATATGTTGATATTAGAATGGAAACTTGCAATAGTTTTAAGATGGGCATCTGGTTATACTTACTTATGTATTTACAGAGGATGAAAAATATGTCTACCAACAAAACTTATAATGATTAGATCTGACCAGCAGCAACATAAACGTCTTCACAAAGCAAATACCTCAGGTGATTCACAGTCACAGATTGTCTCAGTTACTGATTCCTCAAAAATGTGCATGCAAATCAGTTTCAACATGGCTAGCCCAAATGATTGATCGCACACAAACCTGACATACCATACATAGACTGGACAGATAGCATGGAGACTGGACAGAAAACACAGACACTTGACAGACAGCACAGAGACTAAACAAACAACACCAAGACTGGACAGACAAAATGGAGACTGGATAACACAAAACTAGGCAATAAATGCTGTAGCTATCTTTTTTTAAAACTTAACCATTTTGTCTCTGAGCCACAGACAGGAATTCTTTACCTCAATTCAGCAGGAAGCAATTATGTTTCAGAAGACTCTCATCCCAGTCCATTAGATTGAGCTTGAAATTTTTTGTCATTGGATATGTTATGGTTGCTACCATCTAAGGTGGTAGGCTATTTTATTTAATTATTATATTGAAATTTAAGGTTGTTTTGCTTAACTGTTGTACACTGATATAAATTTAAGGTGGTCTTGCTTAATGGTTATATACTGACAGAAATTTAAGGTGGTTTTACTTCTTTATTGTATAATGCTAAAAATTTAAGGGTCTTTTTTTAGACTATTGTTTGACTATCTAGCACAAAAACCGTTTAAGGTATGATGCAAAGTTCTAGTTTTGTGGTTCTTATAACGTTTTCTTTTTAAATATTTTTTATTTTTATTAATCATCCCATTCATTACACCTCAAGTAGTATTCCAATTCTCAGTTACCCTCTCCAAAACCCCCATCCCATGATATCACACATCCCGGTGCTACCCCTCCACCAACCCTCCCATCTCACATCTGCCAACCCCAACCCACCCATACCCCACCTACCCTGTTGTGGTTGCCCTGGAGTTATCTGTATTTTGATGCTAATTCCACTGCCCCAAAGACAGCTGTACTCAGGAATCAGGTGACTTCACCAGAACCTTCTCCCCACTGAATTTGTAAAATACAGGTGAGGGGCAGGTACAGGATAGAAGGAGGCCTGTCATTGGAGGAGAAGGAAGGATGGGCAGGAGAGAAGTGTGAAGGAAGAGGAGGAGACAGGAACAGAAGGGAGGAGACAGGAGGGAGAAGGAGAGAAGTCATGGCAGGACAATGGAAGCTGACATTGAGAGAAGATTCTGCTCTGTGTACTTGCAGGTTGTTATTAATGTTCTCAGGGGATGGATGGTACTGGGCTTTGTATGTTTAAGTGGGCAATTATATCTTATCAATTGGGTCAAAGATTGTTGTGTTGTGTGTTCTTTTATGTGACAGTTTGAGTGTAGGAAAGTGTGCAGTGGCTGGACACACTGGGCCGCCGCGGAGTTTGGATGTGTTTCTGCCACGATACCTAGCAGATATCTTGGGGCGCTGTGATGCGAACCTAGTGGGGTAAAAGACAACCTTATTTTTTGTATTTTTTATATTTTTACCACAACACTACCCCACCACTCTAGCAGTCCCCTATTATGGGGCATCAAGCCTCCCCTGTACCAAGGACCTCCCCTGAGGTTACTGTCAGCCAAGGCTAGCCTCTGCTACGTATGCATCAGAACCCATGGATCCCTCTAGTTACACTCCTGGATTGGTGGTCTATACTCTAGGAAAACTAAGTGGTCAGACAAGCCTATGTTGTTCTTACAATGGGGTTTCAATACTCCTGCACTTCCCCATCAGCCTCCCTGAACCCCGAAGACGTGGCTCCAAGCATCCACATCTGCATTGGTCATTTGCTAGCTAGACTTCCTCAGGAACCACCACACTAGGTTCCTGTCAGCCAGTGCCTCTTACCCATGGCAACAGTGTTGGGTTTGGTGTCTGCAGACATGATGAATCCCCAGTTGAGGCAGTTCCTAGTTGGCCCTTCCTTCAGTACCTGTTCCATTTTTTGGCCCTGTTTTTCCTTTGGACAGGAACATTTCTGGGTTAAAAACTGAGATGGGTGGGTGGCCCCATCCCTCAACCAGGGACTGTGCTTATCTACTGGAGGCAGAATCAACAGGATCTATCTCCCCCTTCTCTTTGCGTTTCAGCTAAAGTTATCCCTATTTGGTCCTGGAATACTCATTTTTGCCTGGTATCTGGGAACCTCCAGTGGCTATTCCCAGTTTCTCATCCCCCAGCAACATATTTTTGTTCGTCTTCCTGACTCTCTGTACTTTTCTCACATCTCCTCCAGTTCCTGATACTGCCACCTTTATTTCCTCTCCCTTCTTTCTCCATCCCCTGGCCCACTCTCCCTCAACCTCCCACAATCCTGTACCCCCCTCAGTGCAGGACTGAAGCATCCGCACCTCTGTATTCCATCTATGTTCCGTGGGGTCTGTGGGTTGTGTCATAGGCATTGTGAGCTTTTGGGCTAATAACCACTTACGAGTGAGTTCATGCCCTGTATCCTATTGTGTCTGGATTACATCATTAGGAATGATATTTTCTAGTTCCATCCATTTGTCTGTGAATTTCATGAAGTCATTGCTTTTAATCACTGCATAGTACTCCATTTTGTACATGTATGACGTGTTCTGTATCCATTCTGGATTGTTTCCAGATCTGGCTATTACAAATAAGGCTGCTATGAACATAGTGGAGCGTGTTTCCTTGTTATATGTTGGAATAACTTTGGAGATGTGACCAGGAGTACTGTAGCTGGGTCCTCGGATAGAACTATTTCCAATTTTCTCAGGAGCCACTAGACTGATTTTCAAAGTGCTTTTACCAGCTTTCAGTTCCATCAGCAATAGAAAAGTGATCCTATTTCTCCACATCCTTGCCAACATCTGTTACCTAGGTTTTTGATCTTAACCACTCTGACTGATATAAGGTGGAGTCTCAGAATTGTTTTGTTTTACTTAGTTTTTGTTGTCTAATTGCTCTGGCTAGAACTTCAAGTATTATATTGAATAGGTAGGGAGAGATTGGGTAACATTGTCTTATACCTCTTTTTAATGGGATTGGTTTGAGTTTCTCTCCATTTAGTTTGATGTTGGCTACTGGTTTGCTGTATGTTGT
Source organism: Rattus norvegicus (assembly GCF_021556685.1). NCBI lineage: Eukaryota > Metazoa > Chordata > Mammalia > Rodentia > Muridae > Rattus > Rattus norvegicus. Next base: position 41,972,101 of record NC_141538.1, on the reverse strand, counting down.
TTTTATTATATTTATGAATGCCCCTTGAATTCCTGATCACTGCAATACTTTTAACATGAATGGGTGTTGATTTTGTTAAAGGTTTTTTTCAGCATCAAGTGAGATGATCATGTGTTGTGTTTTCTCTGAGATTTTTTATATAGTGGATTGCATTAATGGATTTCCATACATTGTACTATTCCTGCATCTCCTGGATGAAACTTACTTGATCATGGTGGATGATTTTTTTAATATGTTCTTGGATTCAGTTTGCAAGAATTTTATTGAGTATTTTTGCATTGATATTCATAAGGAACATTGGTCTGGAGTCCTCTTTCTTTGATGGGTCTTTTTGTGGTTTAGGTATCAGTGTAATGGTGACTTCAAAGGAAGAATTGGGTAGTGTTCCTTCTGTTTCTATTTGATGGAATAGTTTGAGGGGTGTTGGTATTATGTCTTCTTTGAAAGTCTTATAGAATTCTGCACTAAAACCACCTTACCTGGACTTTTTTTGTTTGGGAGACTTACAATGACTGCTTCTATTTCCTTTAGAAGTTATGGGACTCTTTTTTAATCTTGGATACATTTTTATTCATTTACATTTCAAACGTTATCCCCTTTCCCCATTTCCCATCCATAAACCCCCTATCCTCTCCACCTCTTCTTCTATGAGGGTGTTCCTCAACCCATTCACCCACCTCTTCCCACCTTGCCACCCTGATATTTCCCTACACTGGTGGTGGGGGAGGGTTGAGCCTTGGCAGGACCAAGGGCTTCTCCTCGTATTGGTGCCCAACAAGGCCATCCTCTGCTACATATGCAGTTGGAGCCATGGTTCTGTCTATGTGTCTCTTTGGATGGTGGTTTAGTCCCTGGAAGCTCTGGTTGGTTAGTATTGCTCTTATGGGACTGCAAGACCCTTCAGCTCCATCAGTCCATTCTCTAACTCCTCCAAAAGGGACCCTGTTCTCAGTTCAATGGTTGACTCTGAGCATTCACCTCTGTATATGTCAGGTTCTGGCAAAGCCTCTCAGGAGACAGCTATACCAGGCTTCTGTCAGCATGTATTTCTTGGGATCCCCAATAGTGACTGGGTTTGGTGGCTGTACATATATGTGCTGGATCCCCAGGTGGGGCAGTCTCTGGATGGCCTTTCCTTCAGTCTCTGCTCCAAACTTTGTCTCCATATTTCCTCCTGTGAATATTTTTGTTACCCCTTCTAAGAAGGACTGAAGCATCTACACTTTGATCACCCCTCTTGAGCTTCTTCCACTAATCAGTGAGTGAATACCATATACTTTTTTTGTGATTGGGTTATCTCAAACAGAATGATATTTTCTAGTTCCATCCATTTGCCTGAGAATTTCAGGAAGTTATTGTTTTAGTAGCTGAGTAGTATTCCATTGTGTAAATGTACCACATTTTCTGTATCCATTGTCTGTTGAGGGACATCTGAGTTCTTTCTAGCTTCTGCCTATTGTAAATAAGGCTGCTATAAACATAGTGGAGTATGTGTCCTTGTTTCTGGGGCATCTTTTGGGTATATGCCTAGGAGTGGTATAGCTGAGTCTACAGGTACTACTATGTCCAATTTTCTGAGGAATCTCCAGACTGATTTCCAAAATGGTTGTACCAGCTTGCAATCCCATCAACATGGATGGAATGTTTTTCTTTCTCCACATCCTTACCAGCATCTGTTGGCACCTAAGGTTTTTTTGTTTTTTGTTTTTTGTTTTTTGTTTTTTTTCTTAGTCATTCTGACTTTTGTGTGGTGGACTCTCAGGGTTGTTTTGATTTGCATTTCCCATATGACTAAAGATGTTGAACATTTCTTTAGGTGCTTCTCAGTCATTTGATATTCCTCAGTTGGCAATTCTTTGTTTACCTCTCTACCTCATTTTAATAGGGTTATTTTATTCTCTGGAAGCTCTTTAGATGGTTTATCTGATCCTGATTTAACTTTGGTATCTTCTATCTGTCTAGGAAATTTTCAGTTACATCCAGATTTTCCAGCTTTGTCTTGTATAGATTTTTGTAGTAAGTTCTGATTACTTTTTTAATTTCCTCAGTTTCTTTTGTTATTTCTCCCTTTTTATACTTAATTTCATTAATTTGGATACTGTTTCTGTGCCCTCTGATTAATGTAGCTATGGGTATATCTATGTTGTTGGTATTTTCAAAGAACCAGCTCTTAGTTTTGTTGAGTCTTTGTACAGTTCTTTTTGTTTCTATGTTATGGATTTCAGCCCTGAGGTGATTCTTTCATGCCATCTACTCCTATTAGGTGTATTTTCTTTGTTTGTTCTAGAACTTTCTGATGAGTGATTAAGCTGCTAGTGTACGCTCTCTATACTTTCTTTATGGAGGTGCTCAGAGGTATGAGTTTTCCTCTTAGTACTGTTTTCATTGTGATCCATAATTTTGAATATGTTTTGACTTTATTTTCATTGAATTTTAAAAGTCTTTAATTTCTTTGTTTCCTCCTTGACCAAGTTGATATGTATATCTTGTGAGCTTTCTTTTGTTTTTATTACTATTGAATACCAGCCTTAGTCCATGGTGGTCCGATAGAATTCATGGAATTAATTCACTAGTATTTTATTTGTTGAGGTTTGTTTTATGTCTGAATATATGGTCGATTTTTGAGAAGGCACCATGAGGTGCTGAAAAGAAGGTACATTCTCTTACTTTTGGGTAAAATGTTCTATAGATATCATTTAAATCCATTTGGTTCATAACTTCTTTCAGTTTCACTGTGTCTCTATTTAGTTTCTATTTCCATGATCTGTCCATTAGTGAGAGTTCAGTGTTGAAATCTTCTACTATTAGTGTGTGAGATTCAATGTGTGCCTTGAGCTTTAGTAATGTTACTTTTACAACTGTGGGTGCCTGTACATTTGAGGGTACATGTTCAGAACTGAGAGTTCATCTTGGTGGATATTTCCTTTGATGAGTATTTAGTGCCCTTCCTCATCTTTTTTTTTTGATATCTTTTGGTTGAAAGTCTATTTTGTTGGATATTAGAATGGCTACTTCAGCTTGTTTCATAGTAGTATTGCCTTGGAAAAAAATTTTCCATCATTTTACTTTGAGATAATGTCTACCTTTGACTCTTAAATGTGTTTCCTTTATGCAACAAATTGCTGGATCCTGTTTATGTATCCAGTCTCTTAGCCTATTTCTTTTTATTCGGCAATTGATCCCATCGATGTTGAGAGATATTAGTGATCAATGATTGTTGCTTCCTGTCATTTTCATTGTTAGAGGTGGAATTATGTTTGTTCATTTCTCTTCTTTTGGTTTTGTTGTGAAAAAATTGATTTCTTCCTTTTGTTAGGGTGTACTTTTGCTCCTTGTGTTGGAGTTTTCATTCTATTATCCTTTGTAGGTATAGATTTATGGAAAGATATTGTTTAAATGTGTTTTTTGTCTTGGAATACCTCTGCTTCTACCTCTATGGTAATTATGAGTTTTGCTGGATATAGTAGCTTGGGCTGGCATTTTTGTTCTCTAAGGGTCTGCATGAGATCTGCCCAGGATCTTCTGGCTTTTAGAGTCTCTTTTGAGAAGTCTAATGAAAATATGATAGGCCTGCCTTTTTATGTATTTGATCTTTTTCCCTTATAATATTCTTTCTTTGTTCTGTGCATGTGGTGTTTTAATTATCATGTGACAGGAGGAATTTCTTTTCTGCTTCCACCTGTTTGGTATTCTGTAAACTTCTTGTATGTTTGTAGACATTTCTTTCTTCAGGTTAGGAAGGTTTTCTTCTATAATTTTCTTGAATGGCTTTGCTGGCCCTCTGAGTTGGGAATCTTCACTCTCATTTACACCTATTATTCTCATGTTCAGTCTTTTCATTGTGTCTTGGATTTCTTGAATTTTTTGAGATAGGGGCTGTTTGCTTTGCGTGTTTTCCTTGACTGATATTTTGATGGCTTCTACTCTATTCCCTGTCACTTCTTTTCCGTTGGTGATGCTTGCATCTGTGACTTCTGTTCTCTTTCCTGGGTTTTTTATCTCCAGGGCTGTTTCCCTTTCAATTGTCTTTAATGATTCTATTTCCATTTTTAGATTCTGAACTGTTTTGTTCAATTACTTCACCTGTTTGATTGTGTTCTCTTGTATTTGTTGTAGGGATTTATGTGTTTCCTATTTAAGGGCTTCTACTTATTTATTTGTGTTCTCCCATATTTCTTAAGGGTGTTATTTATGTCCCTCTTAAAGTCCTCTATCAACTTCATGAAATGAGAGTTTATATCTGAATCTTGCTTTATAGATGTATTGGGAAATCTAGGACTTGCTCTCATGGGAGAACTGGGTTCTGATGTTGCTAAGTCATATTGGTTTCTGTTTCTTAGGTTCTTATGCTTACCTGTCACCAACTGGTTATCTCTGGTGTTATCTGACTTCCTTGTCTCTGACTGGATCCTGTCCTTCCTGTGCACCTGTGATCTTACAATTCTGTGATACTGTGATCCTGGATATGTCAGAATACCTGGGTAGTTGAGCTGCAACTGGGATGTGGGCTGTGTGGGTTTGGGTCCAGCACCAGGGGCGCTGTAACTAGTACAAGATGGAACCAGAAGATGTTTTATAACTGTTTCTATTGTGTGACAATTGATAATGTTAGAGAAAAGGACAAAGGTTTAAACAAAAAAGCGGATATGAATTGGAAATTTCTGGTTTCTTTGGAGACTCAGTTTTGTTATGTGATGTTTCTCTGGAAACTATCTTATAAGAGGATGTTTTTGCTGAAGCAGACAAGTGGGAGGATGTTTTGCTGAAAACAGACATGTGGTGTTTTTCTGCAAACAGCCTGGAAAAAGGGCATGTGATAGAGTGAGGTTTGAGAGAATATGCAATGTTTGGAAGGGTATAAATATAACCCAAAAGACAGTGGATGACACTGTTTAGTATTGGTTTCCTGGCCACTCTTTGCTGGTCATCATTGGGATTTGCTGAAGCTGGTCTTCACTGATGAAGCTATGCTGTATTGGTCTGCCTTATAGTTCTTTGCTGGTCATTGCTTGCCATGACTTCAGAGAAAGAAACAAACCAAAGAACTTCTGGTAGGATTCCAGCAACTTCTTGCTGCTTCTGGGGACATGGGCCAATTGGCAGAGGCTCCCAGGTTCTTCCAGATCAAACTACCATTGCTGATTCATAGATGCTATTTATGAGTGGATCACGCTAATGCTGCTGAATCATGTGAACGCAACGGCTGATATTCTGCCAATGCAGATTGAATTTGCTCCAAAGACACATTTCTAAACAGGGCTACATCCTCCTTTGTTCTATTAACTTTTCCTTTATGCTACCTCTGGTGAGTAGTGGGCTAAAAGGGAGGTCAAAGTATTTAAGTACATATATTTAAGTAAGTTTTGAAAATTGTAAGCTTATACTCTTTTTTTTTAATCTACTCTCTTTTGAAATCGAGTCTCTGTAAAATCTCAGATATTTTCTACTAAAAAATTTACTGAGGGATCCTGTAAAAATAAAAAGTTAAAGATTTTCTCACTTCAAGATGAAAAAACCAGGGCATAGTCAAAATTAGCTCAAAATAAAACCAAAGCCCAGCAGTGAATAATACAATGTATAAGATTAATAGCTCTTATACATTGCCTTATAGCTCTTTGCTGGTCATTGCTTGTCATGACTTCAGGCTTAGGCTAATTCTTTGGCTGTGCCCTCTGCAGCATGAGTAGTTTTTCTTCTAAGCTCAAGCAGACTCCACTCTACCACTGCTGTTATTCTTGCTGGTCATTCCAAGACACTGGCTTCTCCATACACTGGGGTTTTCTGCTACACATGGACTGTATTTTCAACAATAGCCCCTCCTATCTTTTCTTCATTGTGCTAAATCTCATCTTTCCTACATGATTCCTTTAATCCTGAAACCTTAAATGCTACTGAGGCTGTCCCCATTCTGTGCTCTTACTATACCAAGACTCAACTGTAATACATCACCTTCCATATTCCTCCTAAAAACAACATGGACAGTTCTAACACAGAAATGCCTCACACCTTGTACCAAATTGTCTTAGTTAGGGTTACTAATGGTATGACTAAACACCATGACCGAAAGCAACTTGGGGAATGATACTGTAAAAAGCAGTGCAGCCAGTTATTCAAACTGGGTAGAAACTTGGACCCAGAACCAGATACAGAGGCCATGACAGGAGATGCTTAGAGGTTGGCTCCCCCTGGCTTGTTATGCTTCTTTTTTTTTTTTTTTTTTATAAAATACAAACTACCAGTGCAGTTATGATGCTGCATATCAATCACATATTAAGAAAATACCCTACAATTTTATGGAGATATTTTCTCTATTTACACTTCCTTCTCTCTGATGACTGTAGCTTCTGTCAAGTTGACATATAGCTGACCAGAAAAGATCGCTAAAGGTATAAAGAAACTGTACGGGGTTGGGGATTTAGCTCAGCGGTAGAGCGCTTGCCTAGGAAGTGCAAGGCCCTGGGTTTGGTCCCCAGCTCCGAAAAAAAGAACCAAAAAAAAAAAAAAAGAAAGAAAGAAAGAAACTGTACATTTCCACTTCTACTCCTTAATTCCTGAATCCATGAATTCGAGGAGCTTGAGAACTTGCCATATATATCACATGCTGAAGCAGAAAATATACAGCCTTCAAAGGAACTCCCATGATCCATGTTTGGAAAACAGAATTTTCCAAAGGCCATTCACCTCCAATCAAACTAACTGCTCAAGCGTACTAGGGATCTAGTAATACCAATATATCTGATAAGCATGTCTTCTTTCCCAGACATTTAGTCTGTTAATTTTTTCTATGAATAATGTTATGTAGAATACTGATGGTGCATAAGGCATTCTGTTTTTACATGCATAGCATATTTAGCAGAAATATTTTATTCTCAAAAGAGAATAACTTCAAAGTAGTGTCTATTTAATAAGAGCAATGCTGCCCTTTCCATGATAGAAATAGTCCAGTGTAAACAATTGACTGTCAGGTGGTTATATGCTTGCCTGGAACAATAATGGCTTATATGGGATTCAGTTCTAATCTCTGATACTACATAGATATATGCATGCAATAAATTATTTAAAAAATAAAATGGACCTTGAATTTGAAAAAAATGGATAGGGGTATGTCAGAGTGTTTAGGTAGAGGAAAGGGAATGGTAAGTGCAGTGATTAAATTATAATTTCAAAAACATGTAAGTAAATAAAAAGAAGTAGAAAATAAAGATAACAAAAGTGAGTGCTAAAAATAAAAGTGGTTAAACACCATGGGATTTGTATGTATGTGCACAAAAATAAACATATGCAGGGCAAATATTTATTTATCATTTAGTTCCATGATCAGAAAAACTCAGCTATCCAAGATTTGATGCCAGCTAGCAGAGAACAGAAAACAGTGAATAGAGCATGAGTCAGAGTCACGATCTTGAGACAGATGAAACAAGGGTTAGGTCATGAGCAAAAGCAGAAGCTTTATGTCACAAAAATAAGCTAAGAGAAAGAATCTATTCTTACTCTGCCTCTTGTTTTATTCATCCTCCAGCAGTTTTGTATGAACTCTATTTACATTATGAAGAGTAGTTTATTTTACTCAATTCCAAGATTCAAATATCAATCTCACTGAGCAAAGCTCTTACAGTCACACTCAGAAAAATATTTAACCAAATATCCGGATACCCAGTGACCTCCTTAAATTAGTACATAAAACTAATCTTTACAGTGCTTCATTGTCTAGCACCATGACTTAGATTAAGGCGATAACTGAAGAAAATGCATTAAGGCCCCTTGACAAATTTAAAAAACAGACTATGTTCTTATGCCTTGTAATGCAACGGCTTTAATAGAACATAATTTATTTGTACAAGGGGAACATATGGAATGCAATATGATTTTGTTACTTACAAAGTTTATATGTGCAGTGAATTCTCTCTCCTGGTGAGGCAGCTACTTTCAAAGTTCACTGGAACTATCCTAGTTTCTCCCACTTCACTTTCTCTAATATGGAAAATCAAGTACAGTAAGCAACTTTCACGGCTGAGGGCATCTCATACACTTCCTTTTGTTACTTTTTAAAATAATCATCATCTAGAAAAATTATTTTAATGTATTCATATATTAATTTTATTTCATTAATAATGTGAAATTGAATTGTTCTTCAAGGCAGCTTGACAACATTAAGGATCCTTGACACACTGAAACTCTCTTCTTCTCATTTTATAAGCAGAAAAATTTAAGTTCACAGATATTAAGTGTTTCCCAGAAGGTCCTATGACAAAGTAATAAGCAGCAAAGCAGAATGTGTTAGTTAATGCAAATTTATTTAGTATATTTACACTTAAGCAAATATGTCATTAATTTAAAAATAGATAAAATGAGTGTCATGTACCAGTTAAAGATTTAAACTACAGATGTTTAAAAACTGAAGTCTAACTTTCTTGTCTTTACATCCTACTAGCCTAATCTAAAGTTTTAGAGACAAAGAACATAAAACAAAATTTAGTTTGTTCATTTTGATGGTTGGACTTATAGAATAGTTAGCACTGGAAGTATACAAGTCAATTATTTAATTTGTAGGTAGTGATGCATCAAATCTGAAATTTAGAATTCAGAAATATCTATATTCAAGGGAAAAAACCAACTTTGCAATGCAATGATATTTCCTTTACTGTTAGATATAAAACAACTCTAGGCTACCTTGAATTACTAAAATAAGAAGATAAGATGATAGTTCCATATCATTTTCATATGTCCTTTCATCTTAAAACCTCCAAAATTCTTTGAATTTTTTAACCTAAGAGACTCAAAAGTACTTCCAATTAGATGAGAGAGACAAAACTATCAGTTCTACTAATATTTTAATTGAGTTCAGGCTGCTGATTGAGTCTTATTAATCTGCTTTCTATAATTTACAAATAGTATCTGGAGTCTTGAAAATGTCTGTGGCTTTTCAAAGTCATACATAATAATAGCTGAGAGACTCAATTTATATATTTCACATGAAAATCCAGCTACATCTCACTACTAACTTATTTTATAACTGTAGCCATTGCAGAAATATCTGTATTCCAGCGACAAGCTGTATTCTACTTTCCTCTAAGCTGAACAATGCTGCTACATTTATAGATATAGATCATCTTCAACCTATTCCCTGCTATTGGAGCCAGCACTCAACAACTTCTGTAGTGGCAAATGGTTTTACTAGAATATTTGAAGACATTCTCCCCGTCCTGTTCTTGTTTCTAATACATAATACTTTTGCTGAGTAACCCTATTACCAGAGATGACTCCATCATCTTACTTACTGTTAAATCCACTGACATTTTGTGAATGAGTTTATATAAATAGTAAACTCATAAATGTATATAAATATAAAACTATAAATAAATATAGCTTTGAACAAATGACCATAAGGGTAGAAGAGATGTATTCTTGCCTAAAACCACTTATTGTTCAAACCAAAGAGGCTGAGTTCCCAGCACCCATAGTAAAAGAGTGGGCTTGGCTACTTTTACCTGAATTTCTAGCACTGAAGTGTGGAATCAGGTGGATCTTGCGAGCTCTCTTAACCGGAAGGCTAGCAAATATGATGTGCTTCTGATTCATGGAGAGATCTCCTCTTAAGAGAATCAGGCAGAGAGCAAAAGAGGAAGATACTTAATGTCCTCCTCTGATCTTTGTATGCATGCACCAGGGTATATGCATTAGGCATCATGATGTGGACATAAAATTGGGGCTGATTACATACTGTAAGAATTCTATGAAGCGCGTTTTATGAAGAGTGTCTGCTTAGAAACATAGACCAAGGAGTTGATCCAGGTGGAAAGCAAGAGGGAAAATGATTGAATATACTTAATACTATATTAGCATGAGGAAGTGAGTCACCCATGGTCAAATATTTTTATTTTAAAAATCATAATAAATCCCCAGCTCCGAAAAAAAAAGAACCAAAAAAAATCATAATAAATATAGTTGATGCTTGCAGATTTGCTACTAGGTCACACTACGTTTTCCCCTCCAGTTTAATTAGCTCAGAGAGTGATAAGAGGGAATCCTGAAAAAGCAGCTCTGGAGATTTGTTATTTTAATTATCCGTGCACATAGACAAAAAAAAATCACATAACATGAAAATATTGAAGGTGACTTATAGTCCACTTAGAAAAGATCTTCTCCTAAGTAATGCAAGCTAAATTAAGGGCTTTATTTGCCAATGCATACACATAAAACACTAGACATATACTCTGCCTTTATATATCAAAAAAGTACTCAATAGGTCTCACATACAAATACCCTTGCAAAGAAAGTTGCACAGTGACCCTGGATTGACACTACTTGAATAACTTCAGATAATAAAGAAAACACCATGGCAACTGCCCCACATGTGTGCATCATTATAACTGCTTGTAAATGATATAGAACATGAATACCATTTAAATAGGAATGGAATGGGAGCAGGCCATTTTTTTATATTATCAAACCAAAGCATTTAGAAGGAACTGGGTATTTCCTTTGGCTAGAATGTCAAATAGTTCACGTGGTTTAGAATGAGAGTTTATGTGCATAATTTGAGATTGATTATCATAGATATGTTATTTTTTTATATCTAGCCTAGGCTTCCTTTGGCTCAGATGTTTTAAGTGCTTTCTACTCATGACTTCTGCATTAATATTGTGCTGTGTCTACTTTGTGATCTGTTATTAGTATTATCAATTGTAACTCAGGCAAACTTTTATATGAAATAAAGACAGGAGCTGAAAATCGACAGTATCTTTTAACTGTTAACCCAAGCCTGAGGAAGTCTGCATAAGCATCCTTTCTGCATTTCTAGAGGTAGCTGTTTTTCTACCTTGGCTCTCTAATTACACCTTCTGGGAGACAGAAATTTGTACCATTTTGCCCTTCATTTGCATCATCACAGCAGCTGTAGCCTTCATGTCCCTTTGCCTGATAAGTTGCAGGGTTTTCGGGTTCTGCACACTGATTATGCAGCCACGCTTGCCTCTCCTTGGACAGTTCCAAGGACATTGCAATTCTTCCTCCAGGCTTACGGCACTCACTTGAAAAGACCATCTTGCCTTCTATCCTACTCAGACACTGGTGCATGACAGCCCCTTAGCCCATTTTCACCTTTTTGGAGATTGGAGTGTGCTTGCATAAGAGCTGAATGCAGACTTCTCGGGTTCCTGAATATATCTTTACATTCACTTGGGAATTAACCCTTAAGAAGCATGCCTCACAGGTTGCCTGTGGGTCTGGATTTTAGTACTAATTTATTATTTTCTTTAATTGACAAGCATTATCAGATACTGAGGCTTTTTTGGTGTTCTTGATCACTAAATATACATATAGGGCATTTGATCGACTACCTTTCTACAGCATTGGGTTAAGCAGAAAAAGACACTTAATCTAGAATATTTGCTTTAGCTTATATATTCCTGTGTGGTACTTAAGTGAGACTTCCTTGAAATCTATAAATTAATTGACTGTCATCTGAAGAAATTGAGGTGATATAGTATAAAATAATGTCTTCAGTGAGTGTTGGTTATGTGAAATTTTATGTACTATGAAATGATGTTTGCTATATGTGCACAATTCATAGAACTTAAGGCAAAAGTTCCAAGAAAGCCACAGAAAATCTCATTCACTAAGAGATTTTGTCACATGGGGGCAGGTTTTTAAGTTGGCTTATGGTGCTAGTTAACCTGCAAGATTATCCTATAAATTCTACTTGATCAAAATAATTTCTTCTGTATTAGTAGCTACAATCGTTATGAACTCAAATGACTGAATTTAGTTTGAGTCAACCAATGAAATTTTTGTGTGAGAACTTGACTTACACTTGATCAGGGTCATAGATACTTGAAGAGAAAGGATTGAAATTTTTCTCAGAGAATCAAAACACAGAAATATTCAAGTGTACTATAGTGTAATCATATCATGTGTTACGTATATTCACTTCTTATTTGTTACATAGTAACAAGGCAAATGCAGAAAAAATGTAAAATTGAATTCATTGTAATGGCCTGGATCAGAATTTTATAAATATACAAATAATATTCTATGGTTTGAATATTGGTATCACCTCGAAATTTACATGTTGCAATTTTAGTATCCAGATGATATGGTAAGGAGGAAGGGGACATTGCAAAGTCATTACATCTGAGAGAAGAAGCGTCATGAATGGGATTATAAGTTCAATAGAGTTCTTTTCTTCTTCTATCACATAAACACATAGCAAGAACATGCCATGCATGAACCAGGAAGCAAGGTATCATCAACGCACATCATTCTTCCAATATCTTGGTCTTGAACTGCCTAAGTGAAGTACTGTAAGTAATAGATTTAGGCCTCTATAAACTACCCAGTTTCTTTTGCTTTAGCCCCACAACCAGACATGTCATCATCACTCAAACTCTTAGAGTTCCCACTGAAATTGAATAAACAGAATTCAAGCACTTTATATAAGCACACAAGCTTTCATGAAATTTCAAACACTTGAAGACAGTTAGAACGACCTATTTAAGCCATTCTTTTGTACACCAAACCCCACCTTTCCTTAAATGATGAGACTTTGAGAACTGTCTGGAATATCTATACTTTAAAAATGCTCCCTTTCTTTCATCCAGACTCTAAGTTTAATCCTGGTACTGTAGCCTGGTAAAGACCTTAAAGGAGCAGCTACCACTGATGCTTCCCTAAGGCAGCATAACTACTGAATTCTAAATACATATATTCTCAGAGAGTATGGCTATCACTGCTCATCAAGGCAGTTTTTTTTTTTTTTTATTAACTTGAGTATTTCTTATATACATTTCGAGTGTTATTCCCTTTCCCGGTTTCCGGGCAAACATCCCCCTCCCCCTCCCCTTCCTTATGGGTGTTCCCCTCCCAACCCTCCCCCCATTGCCGCCCTCCCCCCATAGACTAGTTCACTGGGGGTTCAGTCTTAGCAGGACCCAGGGCTTCCCCTTCCACTGGTGCTCTTACTAGGATATTCATTGCTACCTATGAGGTCAGAGTCCAGGGTCAGTCCATGTATAGTCTTTAGGTAGTGGCTTAGTCCCTGGAAGCTCTGGTTGCTTGGCATTGTTGTACTTTTGGGGTCTCGAGCCCCTTCAAGCTCTTCCAGTTCTTTCTCTGATTCCTTCAATAGGGGACCTATTCTCAGTTCAGTGGTTTGCTGCTGGCATTCGCCTCTATATTTGCTGTATTCTGGCTGTGTCTCTCAGGAGCGATCTACATCCGGCTCCTGTCGGTCTGCACTTCTTTGCTTCATCCATCAAGGCAGTTTTTTAAGCAGCTCGTGGAGACACTAACATGCAAAACACAGCTTTTCAAACATCAGAGACCAACTTAACCCAGCCACAAATGACACTTCTACAATAGAGATTGTGAATCTGCTTTAGTTAGAGCTTCTAATGCTAAGACAAAACATAAGAACCAAAGCCAGTTGGGGAGGAGAGGGTTTATTAGTCTTACATTTCTGCATCACTGTTCATCATTGAAAGAATTTGGGACAGAAATTGATGGAGGACAGGATCCTGGAGGCAGGAGCTGATGCAGAGGCCATGAAGTAATTCTGCTTACTTTTCAGTTTCCCTGATTTGCTCAACCTGCTTTATTATAGAACCTAGGACCACTGGCCCAGGAATGGAACCACTAAAGTGGACTGGGATCTCACCCATCAATAACTATTTGAGAAGATGCCTTACAGCCACATTTTATGGTGGCATTTTCTTGATTGATGTTTTCTCCTTTTAAACAACTGTAGTTTGTGTGTTAATTTGACAGAAGTCTAGGCATTACAGAAGATAGAAAGAGTATATAGTCAGAGGACTGGGCGAGGTATCTGCTGAGTGACTCTGTTTTCTATGTAGGACAAGGAAGCTTCACCAACAAAATCTTAGCAATAGAGTAGCCAAAACAAGAACTGAACAATAATTGTACCAGTTGGCATGCTGCTACCGTAGAGAATTCATTAAGTTCCCACTACTAGATGGAAGTTACAGGCAATATTGTTTGATGATAGATGGAGGATAGAAGAAATCCTTAATTTTGTGTGTGTATATATATATATATATACATATATATATATACATGTAACAATAATAAAGAAAACTATAGAGATGATATATAAAAATAGAAGGAAGGATGGCAAGTAGAGGAGGAGAAACAGGAGTAAGGGAGAGCAGGATATGGTTCTAGGGAATTTAATATGTTCAAAGTGTAAAGATGTTTATACGTAAAACATCCTAATAAAGTCCATTATTTTGTAAAGTTAATAAGTGTTAACACAACAAAGAAATGTTCCTTAAATGCAACAACACAGACACAAATAGGTATCAGAAATTTTACTATATTTGCCTTCAATAGTGAATTTCAGAGCATGCTGTGATCATTTCCCTTCACCTACCACATGAAATCAACATGAAAAATCAAAACCAAAGGTGATTTGAAACTGTCCAGAAAATTGGGGTAGGGCACTAGAAACTCATTTTTGATTAATGAAGGCTAATTCCAGATTTAAGGAAGTACCAATGTCTACAAGTGAGACCAGAGAATATATGTCAAACTAAAGACTTCATATAACCTTTAAGGAATTTAAGCATGTTAGTATAGATATATGTACACTCATCTTATAATAATATGTAATCTAAATTGTATGAACGTGTGCACTCCCACCTACTGCAACTGTGGGGAAACTCCATGGGACATTTTAAGTTTACTGGCTCTCTTGTCTCTAAGACCCACCCACTTGAAGGAGAAAACTTGAAAAACTTCACACATTGTGATATTTATGAGAATATCCACTAAAAAAGAAAACAAATAGGCAAATTAAAAAACAAAAAGAATAAAAAAACAAAAACAAAAGCAAATAAACACACACACATACACACACACACACACACACACACACATACACAGAGTAAACTCTAAAAAGACAAAGTCAGATACACCAGTATATAAGCAAAAAGACCAGACAACAAATGCCAAGCAAACGAGACAAAATGAATCGACAAAACTGAGTTTGAGCTGGCAATCTATTGTATATAAAATAATGTCTACCTTTAAGTGGGGTTTATATACCCAATGAGAATCATTGGAGACAATTAATTTTATCTTTGTAAGTAGATGTCAGTTGGATATAACATCTATGATGGGAGATGTCCACTTTCCTCTCTCAGAGGTAGGGCTGTATCTTGCTGAAACCTATACAGGCCCTGTGCATGCTGCCCATCTCTGAGTTCTCTGAGCATCAGTCCTGTGGTATCCAAAAGACACTGTTTCCTCAATGTCATCAATACCCTATGGGTCTTAGACTATTGCTCCTTTCTTCCACAAAACTTCTTCTTGATCTGTAAGGGGAAGGGTTTGATAGATATCTTATTAAGAATTAGCTGTACTGAAGTCTCCCACTCTCTGAGCATTCTCCAGTATAGGCTTCTGTATTTGTTCTCATGTACTGTAGGAAGAAGCTTATGCAATGATGGCTGAGCAAGACATGGATGGGCATAGCAGAATATATTTAGAACTAATTTCATGGCTATCTTCATTTGGTAGAACAATTATAATCTGATGCGAGTACAATCTAGTTTGAGATTCCTGTACTGTGCAGCTCTATGTAATTCTCACCATCCCTGACTAGCTCATGTCTTTATTTTTGTTATTTAGACCCTAATGTTCTCTCGCTTTGTTCCTCTGGGTTTGACTGCTATCACAGCTTGATTTGGTTCTTCAACATATTATTCATTGCATCTTCTTCATAGAGGCAATATTAGCGACTGTAAGAATTAGATCTCCACAGCTCAAGACACAGCTTAGTTAGTAAAAGCCTTGCTTCAGGAGCATAAGGAACTAAGTTCATTTCCTCTATCCACATTTAAAAGTTGAGCATGATGATGCTTACTTTAAATTCTGGCAGTTAAAAAAAAAAACAAAGGAAAGTATATCCCTGGGGCTTGCTATCCAGTCAGAGTTGCCTGCTTAGTAAATTCCAAATATGCACAACATCCAAATATGCACCCTACCATTTAAAAAATGCTGGAGAGTTCGGAAAGCCAGAGAAAAGACACCTGAGGTTGATCTCTGGACTACACATCCCACATGTGTGTACACATGTGTGTGTGTGTGTGTGTGTGTGTATGTGTGTGTGTGTGTGTGTGTGTATGAAATCTCTCCAAACACAAATGTTCATTCACATGCACACAGAGTAATCTCACAACACTTTAGAGGCCTAACCTAAGTAAATGTCATTTTTAACTCCTAGTCAAACCTGAATGTTTCTCTTGATCTTGTGGTTTAGAAATCTCAAGTTTGGAATAGCCTCGGAGTCTTTGTACAACCTAATTCAGGAGGGAAAAGGAAGTAGTAATCACAGTGTAGGATCAGGAACATAAAGGTTACTCCACAGTCTACTGGACATTGTACAGGCAAAATCCACTAGAAAATTTATACATATTGGTAGACCAATCTTTGCCACGCATCGGTTCTGATCTGCAGGCAGGTTAGTGCCCTTATACACCTGACTATAGTACTTTGAGCAGAATGAGCTTTATGTTCCTACAGAGATTTATGTGGTTTTTTTTGCCATAAGCTGGGGAAGGATTGTTTAAAATAGTTTGATTTAATGCAATATAGATGGAGTATAGCTTATATAAGACAGAGGGTGCCATTCCTTCAAGTAGTGACCTCTGTAAGCACTAGGTCTTAGCTGGAATATGGAATACCAAGCGCAAAATACAAAGGACTGTATCCACACACATAAGCAATTCAGTGCTCCCCTCTGGTAGACAGCTATTGTCGAGTCATTTTCAGGGAGTAATATCCTTAGTCATTTGTGTCTCTAATATTTTGTGGTATTTTCAAATCTCTGCACTCCAACTATACAAAGGAAAATCATGCAGAGAGAAAGAACATCCACTTTATTCAATGGATTCCCATCATTTTTTCTTGTTCCTAAGCATTAGTTCCATATCCCATGAAAAAGACAAAAACCCACTATGGGATTTAGTGTGAACTGCACAGTTTCTTTCCAGCAGAAATCCCAAACAACTTGAGCCCAATTCTTTTTTTTTTCAAATTTTTATTGATTCTTTGTGGGTTTCACACTATTCAGCCCAATCCCTTTCATCTCCCCGACTAGTCATATCTTCCCTCTGCCCTTGCAACCTTCCCCCACAAAAATTTAAAAGCAAAAATAATAAAAAATTAAAACAAAACATAAAAATGTCTTCTTGTGAGAACTGTAGTGTTGTCACAGTATACCATTTTTCCACACATCTTCCACACAAATGTTCCTTGCAATGAATCAGTGGTCTGGTTTGAGTTCTCTGACTCCTGTTATACCAACAATATTGGATCCTCACTGTGACTCCTCTTGGATATCCTGTTGCTGCCCTGTGTCTTAGAGATCCTGTAGCTTTGGATCTGCAAGGCGAGCCTTTTCATGCACTCCAGTACTTTGTAGATGTTGGCATGAGCCAGTTCAAACCCTGAATCTGGGCCTATGTGGTAGCTGAGTTGATCAGCCTGCCAGCTCTCCTGCACCCACACGACCAGGATGAACTGTCCAGCACTGTCAAGGATAGCTCACTCAATGGTGCTGTGGCCAAGAGGCAGGGTCAGCTCTCCTCTGGTGCAGCTCAGTTAAGGTGCTGGCTCCCCAGCTCTATGCAGCCCTTGGACATCAACATAGTCCCAAGTAGTTGCCCAGACCAGGGTATCTGCATGGTTTTTTAGTGGTAATATGAGCCACAAGCACCAACACAGACCCCTGCTTTGCATGGTTCTCAGCAGTTCCATGGGTTGGGACTTCACTGTGGCCTCCGGTAGAAGGGGCAACATACTCAGAGTAAGCTATTCCTCTCTACCCTCTGGTCTACAGTACCACCATTCTTCATAATGCTTGAAAAAGACAGTTTCACTTCTCTTTCTATTCCATCAGTTCACTACATTCTTGCACACCATAGTAGTTCCTACTGTGGGTGGCCTTTTGCTTGAGGGCATCTGGGTGTGTTTTGCCCATCTGTGACACAAGATAGGGTGGAGGTTTGGCCTCTGGGTATCTACATCCCACCTTGCAGTATTAAAGCTGACATCTTAAAATCACTCATAAGACACACCTGTGCTTCCACTCTGATAATTTTACACTGGAAACTTCCACATAAAAGTGGACTAAAATTTTAGCTATATAATTATTTTTACCACCTATAAAGCAGCACTTAGATGGCTCAGTCTGAGAATAGTCAGAGGTTCAAGGCCAGCCTCTGCTATATAATGCATTCTGGACTAGCCTTTCTCATACATACTGTTTAATACAGTTAGGACTATTCTACTAAAGAGACCGAAATACTAAACAAACACATTTCTTAAAGTTATGTGAAGAAAGATTGCTCTGAATATTTGTTCCAGACTGAGAAACAGGATATTATACACATAGCTAAATTTCCATATGTGGAAACTATAAAATTGCTATTTGTAAATCTGTTCACTTATATACCAGAAACTTACCAGCAATGAACCCAAAATTCATTTGTAGCTGCTGTTTATAGCAATATCAGCATTCAAGTCTTATATATAAATAGCAAAGTAGAACTACTGGCACCATAGCAGCTAACATGCTTACTCATTCACACATGAAAGTTTATTTGCTCTTTGTAGAAAAATATATTAGGAGCTATCTTTAATATTAGAGAACACTGTAATGAATCTTAAAAGTTAAAGCTAAAGCCAAACATTTCTTTAGTAATGCCTTTTCTTTTTGTTAACCATTTATTTGAAAACTAGAGAAAGTACTAAACAATATTTGGTCATTTTCCATATATTTACATGTTTAAAGTCATATTAACAAAAGAGACTCTATGTTCAGAGACCAGCTTTCCCTTCTAACCATAAACATTACCATGCAACAGCTACCGACATGACCATAAGAGTGAAGGGATCCAGTGTCTACCTAGAAAAATTTCTTGAAATATGTGGATGTGAATATGTAGTTCAACTTGACTGGATTCAGAATTACCTTGGAGATACACTTCTTATTAATTTTGTAAGGGTATTGCCAGCAAGTTTAACTAAGATTGGAAGGACACCTTCCCTAAAGACAGGCAGAACCAAGATGTATTATTGGGATTCTAACTGAATAAAAGTAGAAAAATGAAGAAGCCTATTCATTTATCACCCTCTGCTTCACTCTCTGCTTTATATGATGAGTTATTTTATGCTAATATCTAGGCTGGTACACAGGTGATAAGTAATTCTGATTTCAGCTCCAAAGGTAGAAGGATCTGAAACTGGCCTCCCTTGTTATTCCAATTGCATCAAACGTCTAAGCACTGGAAATAAATAAATGACTATCAAATAGATAATTAACGTTTGAGAGGAAATTGAAACATCAAGAATCAGAAATATTACATCCAAGAAAGAACTAACTAAGAGCTGTTTCTCCTAGATGTCATTGCTCCAACTTAGCATTAGAAGTTTCATAATGTCCACTTGGACAATTAAGCATTAACACAATTCTAAAAACTTTTAATAGTCATTTATTTGTTTTGCATTTGTGTTGGGGTTGGAGAGGGAAGACAAGCTCACACATCACATGGCTGCAGAAATCAGGACAACTTTGGGAAACCTTTTTTTTTCTGTACTACCCTGCAGGTCCTTGGGATCCAGCTCAGCTCGGCAGTAAGCACATGTAGTTGTAGAACCACCTCACTGACTCTGATCACACAATTTTGAAGTATTAACCCAGTTGAGAGAAGAGTAACTCCCAACTCTAACCCTTTCCAGTTCATTTTTTCCATGTTAAAAGGAAAAAGATTAGTAAGAAGGAAGTAAGGCTTCTAGGAAATAGAAACAGAATGAGAACACCAACATAGCATAGAAAAAGAGGAAGGAAGAAAGGAGGTGAAAGAGAATGAACAAAACCACTTTTTTTTTTAAAGAAACAATGGACAGCTCTCTGTTTGTGACAGCTTTAAGACACAAAGCTACCTGAAGGCAAAACTTAACTCAGAAAGGATTTTTCACATTACCAACAATATCAATATTTGCTATATATTGGTTTAACAGAAGCAAAGTACAAAAGAAATTTAAGGCTGATTCTCTTTCCTAGAACAGCACAAGAAAACTTGAACAGCTAAAAATAGAATATCAAAAGTCTAATGAAATTTGAAGATTCTGGTATTCATAATTATAAAATGCTTAAACAGTTCAATTTTTAAACATATTAATGAGTTATCATAATACACTATTTACTTAGCTTCTTACTGGCTAGAGTAATATAATCAACTTCAACAGCAAAATCATATAACCAAAGCAACAATAAAACACTTTGTTACTTAAACTGAAATCCAAAAATCAATATAATCTGATGGGACAAAGACATACAAAACAGAATAAAATATAACATTTTAAAAGGCTATATGTTTATATGTATAAACATATCATTTTGTCTGGGAGACATAGCTTGCTTGTATCCATCCATTGCCTTTCATACCTAAAGTCTTACCAACTCCTTTTTCTAAATTATCCATGTACCATCGGAGGAGGAGTTGTAATAAAGATTTCCTATTTAAAGTTGAAATCTCTCATTTAATATACCTTTGACAGTTGTTGATATCAGAGTTAATCACCATCCACTCCAAATAGAAGCCTCTTCACTGAGGGATGAGAAATATACTGACCTATTAATATCAGTTGAAATTAAATCATTAACTAAATCATTAGAAATCAGTTTAATACTATTTCATTATAGCAAAGTAATTGTAATAAATTATCGTATAAGGCTTATTATCTGCCTAATCACAGTTCCTTTCACCAATAATGGTACCCAGTATCTGTTTCATCTTGTGAAACAGGACTTAAGTCCAATTCTAAAGAGATTGGTTACTTCTATGATGTCCTTTCCACTATTGCATCTGTGAGCATGCCTTGCCAGTCTGGTCATTGATGTACAAAAGAGTCAAAGATGGGTAAGACTTGTGATTGCATTTCTCCTTTATAAACAGCATTTTCCAGCATTAAGAAATAATTCAGTAAAGATAAAAATTCTAAGTCAGTACCAGCTTAACATTAAACAAGTACATGTTGTCTTCATCAATAGATCCTACTTTGGAGCTGTGGAGAGAAGGTCTCTAATATTTTGAGTTCTCCAGGATTTCCACAGCTAATAAATACAAATAGGTAACCATTTACTGGCTTTAAGCTTTTTTGTTACCTTATAGCTCCTAGTTGGGGTATTGTTGTACCATTATAATAGTCAGGATAGTATGTCTCTACTAGAAACCAGCAACCTTACTACAGACTCAAAGACTTCCATATATGGGGGAAGCACAAGACAAGAACTTCAAAAATAGCTATGAGGAATATTTTCAATGACCTTGAACAGGATGTGATTAAGCTGTTTATGGAACCTATGAATAAGCATAAAGGTGTAAATAGAATGAATAAAGAAAACCCTAACTCAGAGAAAACTGGAAATGAAAAATTTAAGAATTCAAACATGAAATTCAGAGGCAAGCCTTACCATCAGAAAATGGGAGAAGAAAAGGATAATCTTGGGCATTGAGACAAAACAGAATAAATAAAAAACCTTGGACAGGGAAAATATTAATTCTAAAAAATTCAAAGCAGAGACATCCAGGAATTTAGGAACACTATGAAAAGACAAATTCAAAGAAGAGTATGGAGAGAGGAATGAAAAGAAACCCAGGTCAAGGGCAAAGAAAATATTTTAAGAATTATAGATGAAATTTTCCATAACCTAAATAAGGAAATAACTATAAGGTTCAACAAGAATACAGAACACCAAATAAACTGAGTTACAAAAGAAAGTCTGCTATGACATAAAATAAGGCATAAAAGTACAGAATAGTGTTACAGACTAAACAAAAATTATATGTTAAAATATGGGAAGGAAAAAGACCAAGAACTATATAAAAGTAGATATTTTAGAATAAGACCTAAAGGTTTAATAGAAACACCAAAAGCCAGAAGAGATAGATGTTCAACAAACACTAAGAGACTACATATCTTGGCAAATTATACTAAGTAAAACTTTTAATTATGTACAGAAATTCTATTTCATTTCTAATGTTTTTCTGTAAGCCTAAACTGCTATAAATGTAACGATCTATTAAAATAAACTAGAAATCTGAGAAAATTACTTCATAAAGAATATATATGAAAAACCTACAATTAACATCATATCAAATGAAGCAGAGACAATCACTTACTACTCACAATTTATGGAATTACTCCTAAAACAGAAGGAAGGAAGCACATCATAGAGACCAATGTCCAAAGCTGATAGAACTGGGACAACAGAAATTGAGCAGTATCATACAAATCTTTAGAAGAATATACAACATAGGGTGATCATAGAAATCAGGAAAGTATAAAAAAATCAGGGGAGCATTTAGGTGGGAAATAGTAAGATATAGGGTGATATGAAATACAAAGTAGAAAAAGGGTGAGAGATCTCTGATTGGAAGAAGGGAGGTCAACAGAGTATGAGAAGGGGAGGAGTAGAACAAATTACACTAAGTGTTTCTTTTTTATTAGATATATTTCTTTACTTACACTTCAGATATTATTCCCTTTCCTGGATTCCTGTCCATAAACCCTCATCCCCTCCTTCTCCCCCAAACAGGTATTCCCTCCATCTATCCCCTTTACTGGTCCCCCATATTCCCCTGCACTGAGAGTCCATCCTTGGGAGGACCAAGGGCTTCCCCTTCCATTCATGCACCAACAAAGCTATTCTCTGCTACATATGCAGTTGGAGCCCTGGGTCAGTCCATGTATAGTTTTTGGTAGTGGTTTAGTCCCTGGTTGGTTGGTATTGTTGTTCTTATGGAGCTGCAAGCTTCTTCAACTCTTTCAATCCTTCCTCTAATTCCCCCTAAGGGGTTTTGCTGCTAGCATTGACCTCTGTATTGGGCCAGACTAACAAGAGGTCACAGAGAGTGTATCCAAATTAACAAAAACAGAAATAAAAAGGGAGACATAGCAATAGAATCTGAAGAAATTTTAAAAAAATCACCACATGCCACTACAAAAGCCTATATTCAACAAAACTGGAAAATCTGGAGGAAATGGACAATTTTCTAGACAGATACCAGATAACAAAGTTAAATCAGGACCAAATAAACCATCTAAACAACCCCATAACTCCTAAAGCAATAGAAGCAGTTATTAAAAGTCTCGCAATCGAAAAGAGCCCAGGACCAGATGGGTTTAGTGCAGAATTCTATCAAACCTTCATAGAAGATCTCATACCAATAATATCCAAACTATTCCGCAAAATTGAGACAGATGGAGTGCTACCGAATTCCTTCTATAAAGTCATAATTACTCTTATACTCATACAAGACCCAACAAAGAAAGAGAACTTCAGGCCAATTTCCCTTATGAATATTGACGCAAAAATACTCAATAAAATTCTGGCAAACCGAATCCAAGAACACATCAAAACAATCATTCATCATGATCAAGTATGCTTCATCCCAGGCATGCAGGGATGGTTTAATATACAAAAATCCATCAATGTAATCTACTATAGAAACAAACTCAAAGATAAGAACCACATAATAATTTCATTAGATGCTGAGAAAGCATTTGACAAAATTCAACACCCCTTCATGATAAAAGTTCTGGAAAGATCAGGAATTCAAGGTCTTCATCTAAACATAATAAAAGCAATATCAGCAAACCAGTAGCTAACATCAAACTAAATGGAGAGAAAATTGAAGCAATCCCACTAAAGTCAGGGAGTAGACAAGGCTGCCCACTCTCTCCCTACTTATTCACTATAGTACTAGAAGTCCTAGCCAGAGCAATCAGACAATGAATGGAGATCAAAGGGATACAAATAAGAAGGGAAGAAATAAAAATATCGCTATTTGCAGATAATATGATAGCGTACTAAGATTGTTTTGAAAGCCTTAAGAACTCAATCTCCTCTCTTTCTCTCTCTCTCTCCCTTTCCCTCTCCCTCTCCCTATCCTCTCTCTATTTCTTTCTCTCCTTCCCTTTTTCCCTCCCTCCTTCCCTTCTTCCCACCCCCACACTGCTGCTTGAATTGTTATGTTACTCCCAAAGAACCACAGAATAGGAAAAATCTCAATACCCCTCATAAGAAATGTCATTCATAAGCTTGGTGAAGGAAGTAAAAGTGAATTGTAAATAATACAGGCTATTGATATAGATATAGCCTTTGGTTGCTTCTGACATGTAGAAGATAAGTTGCCTTACAGAAATAGAAAACTTTATCTTAAAATCCTCAAACTATTCCATACACTCAAAACAGAAGGAGTACTGCCCAATTCATTCTATGAAGCTACAGTAACTGATACATAAAACATACAAAGACCCAACAAAAAAAGAGAACTTCAGAAAAACTTCACTTATGAATATTGATGCAAACATACTAAATAAAATTCTAGTAAACCGAGTCAAGAGCACATCAAAACCATCATTCACCACAAACAAGTAGGCTTCATCCCAGGAATACAGGGATGGTTCATATATGGAAATCCATCAATGTAAACTACTATATACAAATTTAAAAAATCACATGATCATCTCATTAAATATTGTAAAACATTTGACAAACTACAACAACCCTTCATTTTAAAAGTATTTTAGAGATCAGGAATTCAAGGCCCTTACCTAAACATAATAACACCAATATACAACAAACCAACTAACAGCCACAATCAAATTAAATGGAGACATACTTGAAGCAATGCCATTAAAACCAGGGACAAAATAAGGATGCCCACTCTGTCTATTAAATATAGAACTCAATGTTCTAGCTAGAAAAATAAGACAACAAAAGGAGATCAAGGGGATTCAAATCGGAAAAGCAGAAGTCAAGGTATTACTATTTGCAGTTGATATGATAGTATACACAAGAAACTCCAAAATCTCTACAAGAGAACTTCTACAGCTGAAAAATTTTTCAGCAAAGTGGCAGATATAAAATTAATGCAAACAAATCAGTAGTATTTTTTATACAAATGATAAGCAAGCTGAGGAGAACAACAGCCTTTACAATAGGCACAAGTAGGATAAAATATCTTGGTATAACTTTTATTAAGCAAGTGAAAGATCTGTGTGACAAGAACTTCAAATTCCTGAAATGAGAAATTGAAGAAGATCTCAGAAGATGGAAAGAACTCCAATGCTCATGGATTGGTAGTATTAACATGATAAAATGACCCTCCTACCAAAAGCAACCTACATAGTCAATGCAATCCCCATCGAATTTCCAATACATTTCTACACAGATATGGAAAAAGCAATTCACAAATTCATATTGAAAAAAAACAGGATAGTGAAAACAATTCTTAACAATAAACAAACTCCCATGGAAACCAAAATCCCTACTGTCAAGTTGTACTACAAAGCAATAGTGATAAAAATGCATGGTATTCATACAGAGACAGACAGATCAATGGAATAGAACTGAAGACTCAGAAATAGGTCAACACACAGACACTGGATCTTTGACAAAAGCCAAAAACATACAATCGAAAAAAATAAAGCATCTTCAATAAATGGTGCAGTCATGAATATCCTAGTAAGAGCACCAGTGGAAGGGGAAGCCCTGGGTCCTGCTAAGACTGAACCCCCAGTGAACTAGACTGTTGGGGGGAGGGCGGCAATGGGGGGAGGGTTGGGAGGGGAACACCCATAAGGAAGGGGAGGGGGGAGGGAGATGTTTGCCCGGAAACCGGGAAAGGAAATAATACTCGAAATGTATATAAGAAATACTAAAGTTAATAAAAAAAAAATAAATGGTGCAGTCAGTATTTAGAAAAATAAAAATAGATCCATATCTATCACCTTTCACAAAGCTCAAGTCTAAGTGAATCAAGGACCTCAACTTAAAACCAGATACACTCAATCTAATAGAAGAGAAATTGAGAAAGAGCCTCAAACTCAGTGACACAGGGAAAAATTTCCTGAACAGCACACCAATGGCTCAGGATCTATGATCAACAATTGATAAATGAGACCTCATGAAACTGAAAAACTTCTGTAAGGCAAATGACAGTCAATAGGACAAATTGGCAACCCCCAGAATAGGAAAAAATAATTTTCACTGATCTTCTGATAGAGGGCTAATATTCAACAACATTTGTAAAGAATTCATGAAGCTAACCTCAAACAAACCAACAACAAAGACAACAACAAAAAACAAATAACCCAATTAAAAAAGTGAGGTACAGAGTTTAACAGAGAATTCATAATAAAGGAATCTCGAATGGCCAAGAAGCACTTAAAGAAATGTTAAAGTCTTAGTGATCAGGAAAATGCAAATAAAAACAAACCTGAGATTCTACCTTACACCAATCAGAATGACTAAGATCAAAAACTCAGGTGATAGCACATACTGGTCAGGATGTGGAGGACATGAAACACTCCTCCATTGCTTTAGAGATTGCTAACTGGTAAAACCACTCTGGAACTCAATCTGGTGGCTCCTCATAAAATTGGAAATAGACCTACCTGAAGACCCAGCTATACCCCTCTTGGACATATATACAAATGATGCCCTATCATACCAGAGGAATACATGATCCATGTTGTTCGTAGAGGCTTTACTTGTAATAGCCAGAAGCTGGAAACAACCCCGATGTACCACAAAGGAAGAATGGATACAGAAAATGTAGTTCATTTACAATAAAACAGTACTTAGCTATTAAAAATAATGAATTCACAAATTATGCAGGCCAAAGGATGGAACTAGAAAATATGATCCTGAGTGAGGTAACCCAGACCCAAAAGGACAAAGTGGTATGTACTTGCTAACAAGCACATATTAGCCAAAACGTACAGAACACCTAGGATACAACCCACAGAATGTAAGAACTTTACCAAGTAGGCAAACCAAATGAGGATGCTTCAATCCCATTTAGTAGTGGAAAGAAAATAATCACAGGAGGCAGAGGGATGGAGGGATTGCGGTAGGAGAGAAGAGGGGGAGGGGAATGGGGAAACAAGATCAGGTAAGAGGGACAGGAGAGAAGCCTAGAAGGTCAGCACAATGAATGGAAATAGACTGCTTCAAAAGGTAGGAGATATGAAGAACCTATAGAAAGTACTAGAGACCTGGATCATGACTTTCAGGACTCAATGGGAATGACCTTAGATGAAATGTCCAACAGTGGTGAGTGGGAAATTGGAGAGTCTACCCATAGTAGATAGAAAAGGCCTCAAGAGGAGGGATAGTGTTACCAACCCATAGTCAAAATTTCTTACCTACATGTGTTCCTATCTAAAAGAATTACAGGGACAGAAATGGAGAAGAGACTAAGAGAAAGGCAGTCCAGTGACTGGCCCAACTGGGGATACATCTCATGGGGAGACATCAAGGCCTGACACTATTACTGACGCTATTATGTTCTTATAAATAGGAGGTTATCATGAATGCCCTCTGAGAGGCACAACTAGCAGGTGACTGAGACAGATGCAGATACTTACACCTAACCATTGGACTGAAGTCAGGGACCCCTATGGTTGATTTAGGGGAAGGATAGAAGAAGCAGAGGAGAAGGTAGACCTCATAGGAAGACCAGCAGTCTCAACTCACTCAGACTCCTAGCCACTCCCAGATACCGAGCCACCAACTAGGCAGCATACACAGCTGGTCTGAGGCCCCAAAACATATATAGCAGAAAACTGCCTGGTCTGGCCTCGGTGGGAGAAGATGCGCTGAGATCTTGGAGACTTGAGGCCCCAGGGAGGGGAGAGGCCTGGTGGACAGAAGGGGTAAGAGGAATGGAGTGAGGAATTGTTGGAGGGGTACCTCGAGGGGCAATGGCTGGGTTGAAAATAATAATAATATGGAATCACAACCACCACCACCCTCAGCTAGACAAAACAAACAAAACAAAAGAAAACAAAACAAAAACCATTAAAAAAAAAAACAGAACAATACAGGAAGATTTACCATTCCAGGTTTTAGGTTATACTACTGAGATAATAGTATTGAAAACAATATTGTTTTGGCAAAAAGAATATAGATGTAAACCAATGGAAAGAATTGAAAACCCAAACATCAGTCCCTAATAGGTGTATAAAAGTCTTACAGAGTAGTTGCAACCTCAAAAACCTAAAAAGTTTTTAGTTCCGACTGAGGACGTAATCAAACTATTGAACATGAACCTTCTTGGAGAGACTCTTTTCCAAGTGTACGCCATTGGATTATCGATATGAAGAACATGGAAGTTCTCAAAATGAGAAATTAAATAGCCATTAAATATCTCAAAATATTCTTAAAATAGCTAGTGATTAGGGAAATGTAAATCAAGGTGTCTACATTTTAGTGTAGTCTCATTGGCAAAGTCCAACTAAACAACCCACAACAAATGTTGGGGATGACGTCAGGGAAATGGACCCTTCATTTACTGTTGGTAGTAGTTGGTAGTAATCTAGCTGCTCTGGAAATCAGTGTCGAGTATCCCCACAATTCTAAAAATAAATACTGCTTATGACCAGCTATACAAGATCTTAACATATTCCCAAATTCTCAAAACTCTATTTCACAGATACTTGCTCAGCTGGGTTCATTCACAACAGCTAGGGAAGAGAAATAACGTGTAATTCAACTGAGGAATGATGCCTATATGATTGAGAGTAGCATCCAGACTTGAGCAAAAAGGAAATCATGAAAATTTCAGGTAAGTGGATAGCATTAGAAACATACATTGAGTTATATAACCCTGACTCAAAGACAAATGTCACAAGTTCTTTCTCATGTGAAGTTTCCATCTGCACATCTCTAAACATGACGAACATAAAAACCTGCAGTAACCTGGGAAACCCTGAGAGTAAAGGGGGTGGGGTTCCATTGTGATGGAGTATGAAAGAAGTGAATAACAGAAGGATATTGACTTGAAGTGGGAATGATAAAGTCTATGTGGGACTTCTATTTGTATTGGGAGGGAGACAAAAACAGAAGATGAGGGCCAAATAACAGCCAGCAAGTCATAAGAAAGCACATTCTTACCTATGTAAAATATCTATAATAGATGTCTCAATATTCATAAACCTATATAGTTGAAATGAAATTTTACTATGTGGTATAACAAGAGTTCTCTGAGAGCCAAGACTATCAAAAACAAAACAAAACAAAACAAAACAAAAAAACAAAAACAAAAAAAACAAAAACAAAAAACAAAACAAACAAACAAACAAACAAAAACCTCCCTATACCAGACATGAAAAATCTTGTTTGCATTGTTGGTCAGGGTTGTCCAAGAGGCCACACGTTACTTGCCATTGTTATTGTGCTCCTTTGCCATCCAAATGTGGGAAATAAATTCCTATTGCTGAAGACATGACATACTGTGTACACAGACCCAGAAGATCTGATCTACATCTGACGTCTAGCCTCCACACTAACCACTAGCTTTCCCAGTACCAAAGTGACCTGAAAGCAACAATAGAGTCCTATGATCTATAATATCCTACCAACCAAAGGAACCATCAGCATGGCACAATAACCTTAAGCAGGCATCAGTGGCACACATATATTGACAGTAACCAGCAACTCACTAATTAGACTTAAGGCCTATTTAATAAGGGACAAATTATGCCAAGTACTAGAACACTAGCTACCTACTGACAAGTAGTGAAGTCACAGGCTTTGGAAGATTACCTATAACTATACTTTTACTAAACTAGCATAATACCTAGCTATATTCTAATACTTATTATTCATTCCAACAGATAAAAGTATCACATTTTTCACACCGAGAAAATTTCTTTTTGCAAAAGAGAAAGACCGTTACAAAATACCATAATAAATAAAATTGAAGAGTTGTGGAACCCAGTACAAAATGATACATATAAAATGTAACTTGTGTGCTGAAGGCTTCAGAATCATTGAGCAAGACAGAGCAGGAAGATTGTTAGAATTAGTATAAATAACTAGCCTGGCTGTGAGTCTTTGATGTCTAGAAATGTTAGAGAAGTCACACCAATGCCGCCTCTCTAACATGACTTACTAAATACAATGTAAACAAGGATAACATCTAGACCTGATAACATAGAAGTGGTGAAACTCAGGAGGCCTCAACAATAAACAAAAATCTATAGGAAATGGAGGAATATTGAGAGTGGAAGAAGTAATTTTCTCCAGAGAAGAGTACACTGATTGATTTTCCAAGAACAAGTGGTCACCCTTGAAGACATGTGTGTGTGTTTGTTTGTGTGTGTGTGTGTGTGTGTGTGTGTGTGTGTGTATGTGTGTGTGGAGAGAGAGAGAGAGAGAGAGAGAGAGAGAGAGAGAGAGAGAGAGAGAGGACATTAATTAAAGAAAATGGTTTTGAAAGACTTCAGTCAGAAAGGTGTACATGAGGGTTTCGATGGAGAAAGAGGATGGGAGAATAGAAACCATGTTTAATTGTTTGATGGTATTTTCATCTCCTTCTTTTAGTACTTATCATTATGTATTGAAATAACTGATTAATAACAGTAAATGTGTGCCTGATTTTAATGGCAAATTTGGTATTTATTCACTAATATTCTGTCTGGAAATTATTTTAAAGACTTTTACTTCAATTAAATCTCTTCATCCATTATCATTTTGCTTTAAATGGAATTATGAATATTATTTACAATTTTTGCATTTGCTTTTAATTTAGAGTATCCTCATTGTTTTCAAATGTATTAGCTTATACCTAATATGCGTCTTTTCCATCCAGAGGATAAGTTACTACTTCTGGTCTATTTCCCCTTGTTCCAGGAGGGATGTATTCTTGCCTTAGTGATTTGTAGTATTAACATATGCATTCAACTAAAACTAAAATTTAGTCAATGTTATTTGTTCATGATATATTACATAATATTAAAACAATAGTATTAGGGATAAAGAAATGGGTTGGTGATTAACTACTTACTGTTCTTTAATTGGGTTCAATTTCAACTGTCAATCTTTGCCAGCGTTGCCACTGCCAGTAACTGCAGTCTAAAGGGATCCATTGCCTTCTTCTGGCCTCCAGGGGATACTTGAACACATGTGACATATATTCATACAAACATGTACATACGTACATACATACATACATACATATATACATACATAAACACATACTTACATGCATACACACAAAATAAAGCAGTTTTAAAAGCTAGTGTTTATATTTTAAAGAATTATTTCGATACTTCACACTTTGTACCCAAAATATTGTGCTCCTTCTTATAAAACTCTTATGGCTTGTATTTTGGAATATTCTTTTTTTGCCTCCCATGGTTTAAATTTACCTTTTCCTTAAATTGTTTAATGTGTTGACAACAACACTTCTCAAAACCTTGCTCCACATCTTCAGCTTGAGGTGTCACTTGAGTTTTTGGTGTTATCCATTCTGACAGGTGTAAAAATGGAATCTCAGGATTGTTTTGACTGAGACTGCTGACTAAGGATGCTAAACACTCTTTAAGTGTTTCTCATCCATTTGAGATTCCTTTGTTGAAAATTCTGTTGAAATTTGTACAACATTTTAAAATTGTACTATTTGATTTGTTGGTGTCTAATTTCTTGGGCACTTTCTACTGTTTAGATACTGGCTCCTTGGTGGATAAAGAGTTGGTAAAGGTCATTTCCCTTTCTGTTGTCTACATTTTGTCCTACTGACAGGATCTTTGGCTTTACAGAATCTTTTCTAGGTCGTGAGGTTCCATTTTTTATGTGTTGATCTTAGTGCATGATTGGTGTTCTATTCTGAAAGTGGTCTCCTGTGTCAATGTATTCAAGGCTATTATTCCCCACTTTCCTTTATGTGTATACACTTTCATATGGAGCTCTTTGATCCATTTGGATATAAATTATATGCAGAGTGATATATATGGATCTATTTGCATTCTTCTACATGCAGATGTCCAGGTAAAGCAGCAAAATCTTAAAAGAGCGTTTTTCCATTGTATAGTTTGGATTCTTTGTCAAAAATCAAATATCTATAGATGTGTGGATTTAGTTCTGGATCTTCGCTTTTAAACCATTGATCAACCTGTTGGGTTGCGTGCCAGTACCATCGGGTCTTTATTATGATGCTCTGTATTGTCTTGAAATGAAAGATGGTGATACCTCCAGAAGTTCTTTTATTGTACAGATTTTTTA